>NC_056523.1:45034992-45088851 GCF_019175285.1 Sceloporus undulatus | reverse complement strand
AATAATAATAATAATAATAATAATAATAATAATAATAATAATAATAATAAACCAAACAGATACTGCTATGAATTACCAATGATTTATTTATTTATGTTTAGGTGGAAGTGATGGTTGTTCTGTAAAATTAATCCTTCCACCACTGCAGTGAGGATAAGAGTTATGGCATGAGCCTCTTCCTTCTAATGTAACAAGGAACTATACTTAACCTCATCAGTGGTGCCCGTTCTCTCCAAATCAGTATGTTTAAACACTTCCATATATTACAATGGAAAGGCATGATATCCTTAGTCAAATTATGGGTTACTCTAGTCTGGGAGTATGTGGTCCTTGAGACATTATCAGGCTTTGCATCCAATCAGTCTTCACCAGCCTAGTCAATGAAATGAGGGATGATGAAATCTAGAAAAGGAAGGCTGAGAGTCTTGCAGTCTCCACCTGTGATCTAGCCATTAATGTATACTCTGTCTGACATCTCCCAGGATCTGAGGTGGGGGTCTTTCCTATCACTTGCTATCTGATCCTTTTAAATATAAATGCCAACAACATATTTGTTTATTTGTTTTATATCCTGCTTTTCTCCCAGTGTGGAACTGATGGAATTTGGACATTTCGTATGCAAATGAAATGTCTTACTGCAGCTGGAAAGGTATTTTAAAACACAGTTAGTTACAACTATAGCTCCAAGGGAGGATGTAGTTACTGCTTCTCAAAAGTAACTCAATAGTTACTTGAAGTTATCTTTTATAAACACTTGAATGCTACAAACATTTGGGGCCCTTTCACATTGTCACCATAATATGGTGTGAAATTAGATCTGTTGAACTGCACAGTCATGATGTGTGTGTGGATTGTGTGACAAGGCCAGGGCATCTGGTGATGAATGTCCTTGAAGTGGCCAAGCACTTACTTGTGTATTGCACACTGCACCTGTGATTCTGTATGAATGATGTAATGTTTTATGCCATGTGCTGGAAGGTTGCATCAGCCAAGTGTATATAAGGCTGAACCTAATGTAAACAAGTGTGGGTTATAGTTGTGGAGTAGTGGAGAGTCAGTGAAGTTGAAGTTGGTGTTTGTGAGTATCAGTGAGACTTCTACTATAGCTCTGTATTGATCTGAGCTGCTAAAAAGGAAGTCAGAGTGCTTGTTTCCATCCTGGAACTCTTTTCTGCATCTGTAAATAGTAACTTCATATCCTCTGTAAATAAATCCTTCACCTGGAACTGTCCGTTTTTGCTTCCTGATTTCTCAGAGTATCTCAAGGTCTGACAGAGATACACAAAATCACATTCACACCTCAACCTCAGCATAACACACATAACTAAGATAATAGTCATAAACAGTGACATACACATAGGACAGAATATATCAGCGTGTTAATAAAATTGTTGTTTAACAGTATGCCTTAGCATACACATTCTCCTGACTTCTAGCAACCACAAACAGAACAATAAACAGAAAACAATGTACTTGAAATAAAATGCACTGGAAATGTATTAGATATAAAACTGGAATGAAACTGGTCTCTACATAGGGTTTGCTAGCCTCAGGAGGCTTATATACCTTGCTCTTCTCTTCCACCCCCTTTTTTTCAGGCCACATTCTTATTCTTTTTCTTCATTTATATTCTTTTCCCTATCTGTATTAGTAAAGATGTAGATATTTAAGGATCAACAATGCCATTCCCTCTCCCATTATAACCTCTCAAATAAACAGATCTTCCCCTTCCCCTTAACACTTCCAAAAGTATGTTCTTTCTACATGTTTTCTTAAAGGAGAAGAAATGATTTGTTTGTTACATGCCCCTAAGTTTTACCATCACTTATAGCAAAATCCACCATTTTAACCCCAAAACCTGACCTTGACTTACACATGAGGTTGATTTATAGATGAGTATATGTGGTATTTCTGCACATGTAACAGCATGTAGAAGTATTATTTTCTGCACAGAAAATGCTGGGCAGAAGATGTTGTGATGGGGGGTATTATTAAAATTCACACTCCTTTGCATTTTCTGCCTATGTAACAACATTTTCTGTGCTGAAAATGACCTTTCTGAGGACTGTTCTCTGTGTAAAATATGCAGTCTTCTCTGCAAAAATACAACCCCCCCCCCATAAAACAACAAATTTTGTGCAGAATAAGATATGTGAAGATTCTTATCAGTTGAGGATAATTCTCACCAGATTTTCCATACATTTGAGAAATGTTTTTGTCCTTTTGTTCAATATACTTTCCACTCTGATCTTCATTCTTGAAAACATTTTACTGAAAAAAATGAGCAAGTCACTTTAACTAGTTACTACTCAGGTCTTTCACTTAATTATAGTTCAACTATATAGTTTAACTATAGTTGAAATATAGATGGAAGAACAAGAAAGCAATATAAAAACAGAAAAAAGAATGACAAAAAAGGGGATTTGGCTCAGCCATTACGAAGAATGGTCAGCAAAAGTATCCACACCCTAGGATTTGTTGCAAGAGAAAGTGTAGCCTGAATAAGAAATAGACACTTTGTGTATTGTATTTCAGAAAAAATAAAACTTCTTCTTTAAAAATGCAAGTGGTTCCAAACACATGCCTTTGAAAACTATATGCAAATGCAAGGCTGGGGAAAACATACAAATTGCATTTTTATTTAATTTTTTTTAAAATGTCAAAATCCCCACAAAATTTATTCGTGAAAAGAAACAAAAATCTGACACACAGCAAAGATGTAAGAAATACAAGTGAGATTTGGAAAAGCATAGTGAGATTGAAACTGTGAGAATGTTAGCCCCTTTTTAGCAGTACCTTCTGCATAGACTTGGACAAACCAATCTGAAACCTGTTACCATTATCTCTCCCAGAGCTCCTTTATGTATGAAACACTTTTCCCACCAACCCCGAATTATCTAAGCTCTTTCTACCACTTTCCCTTGAAGCTTTACCCTGGCTATTTAGGAAGATATGGGGAGAGACTGAAGGACGACATTTTTCATCTCACAGCATCAGCATTTTGCATTCTAGCATGCTTGCATTAGGATCACAGGTGCATAGTATGTTACTGTGATTCTTTGGAGATGCCCTTTTCCTGTGGGCCAATGATATAAGTACTTGAAATGCAATAGGGAGAATATAATAATAAACATACATGGTAACTTCAGTGGTTCTTGCTGTGAGTCGGAAAATTGCAATGTATAGAAAGAAAATGGTTTCTTAACAATTATAAATATGAGTTTCTTTTTCTATATGGGGTATATAATATGTGTGAATAACAACTAAAATCCTAACAAATTCTTCTCATACATCTCTTATCAACATATGTTTATCTGTGTCTCTGTGTGCGTGAATGCATGCATGCACACTGGCCATCCCTCCCTCCACGATGGAAGAGTTGGAGTGGGGATGGGCTGTTTGCTTCCCTCTGGGATGAGACAGTGACTTAAAATCATGCCATGGCAGTGATGTCATGGTGTGAGACTTTTGAGGCATGGTCTGAGGCAAGGCTTTGCCAACTACCCCCATGGCTTCATTGCTGTGAAGAAATTGAGGAAGGTGGATGCTCCTTGATGTCTGGTTGAGTTTTCTCCTTTTTGGCCCTCTCCCCCCTCTGGTTTCCTTTTCTCCCCTCCCCCCCCCTTTTTGTCCCTTGTTAGGGTTCTTGCTGGATGTGTGGGGCCCTACAGAGAGGGTCAAGGGCTGGTGGGCTTAGCCTGACCTGTTCCAGTTATGACCTGCTGCTGTCTCTTCCTGGCATTTGTTGGGCTCCTCTGGCCAGTTATGGCCCAGCTGTGCATGGTTGGTGTACTGCTGGTTGCTACAGCTGCCTTGGTGTTCTCGCTGTCCAGCTAGTGCTTGGGCATTTTGGTGCCGGGGTCTGTGGTGGCTGGGGAGGGGGGTGCAGTGGGTTGCAGTGTGTTCCCACCCAGATAGGGTGTCATTAG
The DNA here is from genome assembly GCF_019175285.1 of Sceloporus undulatus. Lineage (NCBI taxonomy): Eukaryota > Metazoa > Chordata > Lepidosauria > Squamata > Phrynosomatidae > Sceloporus > Sceloporus undulatus. The sequence continues at coordinate 45,084,922 of NC_056523.1, read as the reverse complement.
CTTGGTCACCTTTGATGGGCCTTGGGGAGAGGGTGGCTCTTTGGTGCCACAAAAGCTTGGTGCCTTTTGGGTGTATTAGGCCCATGTTTGCTTACTTATAGCATTTTTGGCACAAGGAGGGATTGTGCGCTGTTCCAGGCTCTGGTTAGGTCCATTCCCCCAAGCAGATAGCTGCTGAGGTTGGTCTCATGGGGTGCCATTGGGTGCTAAGGTGCCCAGAGGCCATTTTGTTTTTCAAGTTTTCAAGGAGGAAGGCCGTGCTGACCAGAGGAAGGTTGTTCCGGCTGAGGCAAGGTCTTTCTTAGGCTGGAGCAGCCTTACTCCAGTAGGCACAACCTACTTTGTTTTTTCAGATTCCCTTCTGTATGGCCACAGCATGATCTACTGGGCTGCCCGGCAAGCAAGGTCAAGCCACTTTGGTACTCACTTGAGTCTTTGTGATGTTGCCTGTTTGCATTGGTTGGGCAAGTGGGGTCTCCATCAGTACGGCCTATTGCTGTTGTTGTTCAAGGAGCACCAAAGGCTGCTGCCCCAGCTGGTGGTGGTTCCCTTGGGTGGCAAGGATCTTAGGCTGTTGAAGGGTAAGATTATTGTTTTGCTGGTCTTACATGATTTTTACCTTATCAAGCAATCTTGGCCAAGTGCTCCCTCGGCATGAGTGGAAATGCCATGGTGACACAGTAGACATGATGATGATGATGATGATGATGATGATGATGATGATGATGATGATGATGATGATAAATTTTATTTATATACCGCCCTGTGGCGAACCAATCTGGGCGGTTTACAACATTAAAATAACATACAGCATAAAAACAATATATTTCCCTCCCCCCTTAAACAGTTATTAAACTGCATATCTAAATTAAAACCACAATAACTAGTTAGAACAACAATAAATTAAACAAAATAATACCAACCGATAAACCACTGCAACTTCAGTTCTAAAGAAAAGAAAGAAGAAAAGGGGGCTTTGGAGACATTACTGAGGAGGGGGGAGATCCTGAGATCCTGAGGCCGGGATATTTTAGTCTGGGAAGGCCTGCCTGAAGAGATCCATCTTGACAGCCTTTTTTAAACTGTCCAAAGATGTTAATTGACGGATCTCATCCGGCAGGTCGTTCCAGAGCCTGGGGGCAACAGCAGAAAAAGCCCTCCAGGAGGTCGCCGCAAGCCTTGATTTTTGAGGCTGCAACTAGTTCCTCCCAGAGGACCGGAGGGCGTGGCGAGGATTGTATGGGAAGAGGCGGTCTCTGAGATAGCTTGGACCCAAGCCATTTACGGCTTTAAAGGTAATAACCAACACCTTGTACTGGGCCCGGAAACCAATAGGCAGCCAGTGGAGGGACCTCAGAACCAGAGTGATGTGATCCCTTCTAGATGTTCCTGACACAAGCCTGGCTGCCATTTTTTGAACCAGCTGTAATTTCCGAGTCAAGCACAGGGGTAGCCCCATGTAGAGTGCATTACAGAAGTCAAGGCGTGAGGTTACCAGCGCGTGCACAACCGTCTCGAGATCCCTAATTTCCAGAAAAGGGCGCAGCTGGCGTATCAGCCGAAGCTGATAACAGGCGCTCCTGACCGTCACATTCACCTGATTTGTCATCAGGAGCGACGAGTCAAGGAGCACCCCCAGACTGCGAACACAGTCACTGGAGGAGAGTGTGATCTCATCCAGGATTGGTGGTTGCAACCCAATTCTTGGTTTCGGGGCTGCTACCGTGAACACCTCCGTCTTGTTCAGATTCAGCTTCAATCTGTTTTTCCTCATCCAGCCCATTACTGCCCGAAGACATTCATTGAGAGAAGAGATGCCATTAGAATTCGAGGCCGACGAACGAGACATGGAGAAATAGATTTGTGTGTCATCAGCGTACTGATAGTACCCAGCACCATAACTCTATATGATCTCACCCAGCGGCTTCATATAGATGTTAAACAACATTGGGGACAAAATAGCTCCCTGAAGGACCCCACAAAGGAGCTCCCTCTTTCTGGAGCTACTGTCTCCGAGCAGCACCCTCTGGGACCTGCCCGAGAGGAAGGACTGGAACCACTGCAATGCAGTGCCTCTGATACCTAATCCCCCCAAGTGGTCCAGGAGGAAGCTGTGATCTATCGTATCGAAAGCCGCTGAGAGGTCTAAGACAACCAACAGGGTCACACTACCCCTGTCGATGCTGAGACGCAGATCATCAGTCAAGGCAACCATGGCAGTCTCGACCCCAAAGCCTGTCCTGAAGCCGCTTTGAAATGGGTCTAGATAATGGGTTTCATCCAAGACAGCTTGGAGCTGAAGAGCAACCGCCCTCTCAATTACCTTGCCCAAAAATGGCAGCAAAGAAACAGGCCTGTAGTTGTTCATATCCAGGGGGTCCAGGGAAGTTCTTTTCAGAAGTGGCTTAACAGCTGCTTCCTTCAGACAAGATGGAACATGCCCTTCCCTGAAGGATGCATTGATATGACTTTCACAGAACTTTGTATAGTATGTTTACAGTTTGTCACTATGAGACATGGTTTGATTACTCCTTTCATAGTTAAACAAAGACTTTTAAAAATTGCTGTGAGCAAGCCTTATTTTGGGGAGGGTGCAGGGGCGGGGCATCTTAGAAACATTTTGTGCATTTTGAAGTCTGATTTTTGTGCACTCCTGTAAATGTCTAGAATTCAAAATTGTAATAAATATTATTTTGCTGCCTGGACTAATAAAAAGTTCTTGCACTAGCAGAGTTGTTTATGTCTTTTTGTTCTGTCCTTTTGTGCTTTCTGCTGTATGTGCATTTTGCAGAAAGAGAAAAGATATTAGTTCTTCTTCTTCTCCTTTTTATTATTATATAAAAGTTTGCACCATGCAAACAAACAATCCAACAAATAACAATCAAAAATAAAACTAACAAACATACTAACAAATATATAACATCAACATATCAATCATTCCATACACTTGGTACTTCCTGAAAAGACATTAGTTCTAAACATACAAATTTGCCCCCAAATGTGGACAACATAATTCTTTTTAAATGTGCTTTGTTTATTTCTGCGTTGTCTCAGTTTCTAATTGGAGATATTGATTCTTTTTGTTGGAAAAAATAAAAAAATAATGTCTTTTCTAACTTAAATCCATATTACCAAGAGAATAATTCAGTCTGGCAAACAAAAAAAATCACATATTCACATGCTCAAATCATACAACAACGACTCTAACACAATGGTTATTGTGTATTGTGAAGAGTCTAAGAAAGCAAACACAATGCAACATGGAATGTGCATTGAAAGCCTAACAACAAAATCAAAGTGCAAACATACTTATAGTATTTCCAGCTATTAACGAGCAAAACACTATAATTGCATAGATCTCTTGCTTATTATTCAGGGGATATGTATATGTGTAGGGTGTGACCCAAAATTTCTTTCAACATGAAGAATTGATATTGCAAATGCAGATGATTTTATTTCTTACTTTAAAAAAACAATGAGGCTCCACAAGAGCTAACATTATCAAAGCTTCAGAAAGGAGATCAATGCATGATTTACCTTTCACCATCTCCCTTCACATTTGTATTATTGCACAAACAAAGCAATGAAATGTGTAAGGAAATGAACAATTGCCCATTTCTTTTCCCTGCTGATTAAACAATCATCAGGATAAATCATTTTGGAGAGGTCTAACATCAGGATAGGATTTACCAGACCAAAGGGTTAGATGTGAGGAAACCAAAAACAACCTTACTTTCTTGCGTCTGAAATACAGCTTGACTTCTACATTATAAATAAGCTTTTCAACATGTATTGTATGTGTTTGGAATAACCTATCCAACAAAAACAAAGTTAAAAGAGGAAACCAACCAACCCCACTCTCTCAAGATTCCATTCCAAAATTGTTGTAGCTTGACCTTTGTTGAAAGTTGAACCTCTCTTACAATGCAAATCCCATTGTAAATGCATATCCCATTTTGTCTATTAGTATTTTCGCCTTTCTCTATAGGTGAAGAAATGTTAACTGGAAAGTTACACTGTCTGGGTTCTTTAAACTCAGAACTATAGGAAGTATTTTTAAATCTATTTGAGTATATAAGCCTTGGGGAATAGGAAAGGCTTAGTGTCACTCTTTAGCTGATTACCTAAAGGAGAAACTACTGCTTGAAGAGGAAGATAGGTTGTGCTCTGGGCCAAAAGGTGGACTCTCAATAAAATGAATCAATCTGTATATTAAATATATGGTTTCAACTGGGCCAGGGAAAGGAGGATAGGTCACTATTCTTTCCCTTACTTCATTTCAGGTTGTTGTCTATCCAAGTATACCGTTGAGACTATGAAAGCAGACCTTCTGAGCTTTGCTTCCTCCTGCTTTATAATGACACTTCTATTGTGTGTGTGTGGATTGGGAAGAAATCAGTCATTCAGGATTGGATTTGGGCTAAATATACTGACCTGGTTTGTACTATAGAGATTCAACTGAGAGAAGGGCAAGGCAATTGCCTCACATAACTCTTGTGAGTGCAATTCAGAGCAATTGACATGTTGGTATGGAAAATCAGTGTGCAAAGGGATCTTGTAGCACCTTTGAGATTAACTGTGCTAAAGAAGTTGTGGTATAAGCTTTTGCAGATTCGCATCTGAGGAGACAGACTAATTTGTGAAGTTATTCATGGTACACCATCACAGTGTTATTTTCGAGGGGAACATGAAAATATTGTGGCAGCAGTCTAAAGGCTTTTTCAAGTGTTTGGGATAAGATTGCCTGAATGCATATAAAGATGAAACAGGTGTGCCATCCCTCTGGCTTTGCTCTCCATGTGTGAAAAGAAGAGCCTCCACCACACATGAAAGCTCTTCACATAATCAGAACCCTGAAAACCCTGTCTGTGGCCCAGAACAGACCGTGCAAAAGGGATGGTCCACAATCGTCCCTTTCCGAAGTGAATTGGGGCCAGGGCAGCCTCACCAGCATCCCAGCAGCCCCAAGCCGGCACTTTTCCAAGCAATGGAGAAGCAGCAAAATGCCGCTTCTCCATGGCCTGGAAAGAGGTGTCCATGGGGCTTCATGCCCCCGGACACCCTGACAAATGTGGCAAAGAGGAGAAAGGGGCTGCTCCCTGGCCCTAGTTTTGGCCGAAGGATGATGCTTCCATGCCGTCTGTATCGGGCCTCAGTTGTGTAAGAAGAATGCATGAACAGAGGACACTACCTTTTTCAGGCTGCCAGAAAATGTGAGGTTGGTTTGTTTCCTTTCCATGCAAACCTTTTCTCTTATAGGGCTTTTAAAAATGACATTTCAGGAACCAGATGCTTTATCCAGCACAATCCATGTTTAAAAAAATCCTGCCTCAACTGGTTCAGCTTTAGTTATCCAAACTTTTTTAGTAGTCTGTGTGATTTGGGGAACTGTGCGAGGTAAACCCACATTTTCTATGTGGTCTCAAAGCAACAGAATCATTTAGGAGTTATTCCACTTTATTAGAAAGTGCCCCATTTTTCAAACCACAGAATACTAGTCAAATGTTCAGGAAGGAGGGAAGTAAAACCTTGTGGAGTGGCAATGAAATGGATTATCCTAGAACAGAATATTAATTGTTCCTAGGAAAGAAGCAGAGATGAGGCACACAGAGTTTAATTCACGGAGAATGAACATAGAGCAAATAAAAAGATCTGAAAGATTCTGGGAAGAATTTTTTAAAAGCTCTAAGAAAAGTTAACTGTCCTGAAGGTAGTTTATGAACATATTTCATAGAATCATAGAATCGTAGAGTTGGAAGAGACCACAAGGGCCATCCAGTCCAACCCCCTTCCATGCAGGAAATCACAATCAAAGCATCCCTGACAGATGGCCATCCAGCCTCTGTTTGAAGAACTCTAAGGAAGGAGACTCCACTACACTCCGAGGGAGTTTGTTCCACTGTCGAACAGCCCTTACTGTCAGGAAGTTCATCCTAATGTTGAGGTGGAATCTCTTTTCCTGGAGCTTGCATCCATTGTTCCGTGTTCTAGTCTCTGGAACAGCAGAAAACAAGCTTGCTCCCTCCTTAACATGACATCCCTTCAAATATTTAAATAGGGCCATCATATTACATCTTAACCTTCTGTTCTCCAGGCTAAACATCCCCAACTCCCTAAGTCGTTCCTCATAGGGCATGGTTTCCAGACCCTTCACCATTTTAGTCGCCCTCCTTTGGACACGCTCCAGTTTCTCAATGTCCTTTTTTAATTGTGGTGCCCAGAACTGGACACAGTATTCCAGGTGGGGCCTGAATTTCTTTAAAGATGTTCCCACTTCAAAACTATACAAGTGTCTGGTTGCTTGATGGATAATGTTACCTGATGCAGACTGTTGATGTCATGACTTACATATTTTCCAACTGCTGCTCCCTTTTTATCAGCCATGTGCTGGCACTATACTGAAATGACAGTCATCACAGTTCTCATTGAGTGGTACTCATTGATGGAAAATAGTCTGCCAGTAAAGCGCTGCATGAGCCACCACAACTCAATAAAATGAATCTGAGGAGTTTTTCTGACAGATCTCCCAGATGGCCACATTTATGTTTCCATGTCCCATTCTTTTCATTACAGGGATGATATTTCTAAGGGGGAAAAGACCAGGATCCATAACATTTTTGCTCAGTATTATCCCATCTGAACCCAAAGTTCTAGGTTATTTCCTACACTAGTCTAGCTTTGTAGTGAATGGAATACAAGCAATTGCCCACGGTTTTTGTATTATTGGGTAAGTGGTCAGTTTGGCATTTTGGGTAGATAATAAAAGAAAGAATACTTGGTGGATGCTTATGAAAGGGCTGAATCTGACTCAATTTTCTTTTTCTTTATTGTGCTTTATGCAAAATCTAAATTTAAATGAAAAATTTCTGGTGCAATTATTTTAGTGATTATCTATCTCTCTCTTTGTTTATCTATGAATCCAGAAGGAAGGAGAGAATAAAGTTACAGTATTGTTGTCTTGTTTTGTTTTGTGCATATTGGGGGGAAAACAGCCTTCCTATATTGCCATCTTGAGCAATTCTGAGAATTTCAGAAAAATCAGGCTTTCTATCTTTAAATTGAGAGCACTTTATGTATCCCATTAAAACTTCCATTAGCTCCATTAGTGAAAGATTTGCTTCTAAATGGACATAATGCACACTAATTACTGAGGAGCAAGCCCTATGCAAGGTGAAACAGAAAATCATGGAAGTGTGTAAGGTGAAGTTCATTCCTCTGCATGAGAAAAAAAAAAGTCAGTGAGCAAGGTTGAGAGGTTTCAGGGGCACATACGTATCTGAATGGCATTCACTTCAACCATGAGGTATAATCTGAGCAACATGGTACTTTGGCCATTTTGCTATTTATTAATACTGCCTTGATTTTCAGAATGCTTCCCTCTCACATTGGCCTCGATTCAAGAATACATTTCATGTTCCCTACCCCCAATAATACATGAATGGCATCACTATTAAAAAGCCAGTTAGTCTATCTCCTCTCCCCCCACACAGAGAAAAATACTCTAATTATAAACACAATCACAGAGCACATTTGCACCCCTTGGGTGAGTGAGGTGGTAAATCTGAACCTTAAAAGAGCTGTCCAAAGTGCTGAACCACACCCCAAAATTGTTCCACATCCTAAATAGTCTTTTTCACTGTCCCAATTGACTAGGAAGCCACTAGCCACCATTGCACCTGAACTGTCCAAAGTTTAGCATGTAGAAGTCCTACTTATTCCAACAGAACCATTAAACACATGCTTAATCTATCCCATTGACACCAATGTGGTTTCCATTTTCTTCAGTAGGGTTAGATGATGCCTTAATGTTTTGCACAGACAGCATGCCCTTGGGATTTCCTAAAATACTGAAATTTTGGAAATACTGGATTTATCCCTTCATGAATATGCTGTGCAAACAAGTGTCCAAATGAGTTCATTCTACTTCAGTTTGTCCTTGGAGAAGATCTAGCTCTGTGCACAAATCTTTATGAGATGTGATGCTAAAAATGTCAAATTAAATCCAGTGCTCAAGGGGCTGGGACAATCAGAAAACATAGAGTAGGTGGTTTCACAATCATTAAAAGTACCAGCCTAGGGAGTTGGGAACTAGCCCTACAGTGGAGCAATGAATGCTGGAAGCCAATTACACACTTAGAGACCATACGTTGTCAGAAAATTTATTCCACAGCTTGGGAGCCATGTCTGCTGAGCAATCTATACATGTTCAGCAACCAAGGATGTCAGGGGCTTCGCTGATCCATGTGGAGGTGGAAATAGAACTGAATCAATGCTGCCAGAAATATGATGATGTCCTGACAATGTACTAATGGAATTATGTGAAGGTGATGGTCTACATTTTATTTTCAGTCCAATTACTTTCAAAAGGGAGGGAAAGAAAGAAAAGAAAGAAAGAAAGAAAGAAAAGAAAAGAAAAGAAAAGAAATGAAAGGCAGGCCTTGGAAAACCATTGACTGCAATAAGGCTTTCAAGTGTTGTGTTTGTGTGTGTGTGTATTTCCTTTACTTATAAAGCCAAGTCTAAGACTATTTAAAAAAAAATCCATGACAAACAAACCTCCTTCTTTACAAAATCAAAATGTCTGTAGCTATTTTAGGGTTTCCACTCTTCCCATAACATTCACTGACAGATCCTCATGCTACTAAAAAAGGGAATAAAATAGCTGGATATTTCTATAAGTGGAATGCCCTTATTAGACCAACCATAAAAGTATAAAAATGTGGGCCAGGTTTTGCATTCTCTAGGGGTTTTCATACACTATACCATTAGAGTACTATGGCACTTTACAGACCGCCCAAAAAGGGTGGTCTGCTGGCACCTCCGTTTCCACCGCCGGGAAGCCTCAGTCTCCAAACGGCGAGGCTTCCCAAAAGTCGAAAAAGAAGCCCCAAAAAGAGGCTTCCTTTGGCAGTGCACTTATGATGTCACAAGGTCCCAATGGTGCACTTGCGGCATTACAAGTGAGCTGCGATGTGCGGACACTAAGCATCTGTGACATCAAAATGGCGGTGCCCATGTGTATAGGGTGCCGCCATTTTGTACGTACCTAGTACGTACTTTTTTCCCATGTGGAACGGGCCTATGATTCCACTTTAACTGCCAAGGCTATGTTGTGCTGAACCCAGGGATTTGCAGTTTTGTGAAGCATTAGAAAATTTCTATGAGAGAATTCTAAAAGCCTCTTACTAAACTGCAAATCTCAGGATTCCATAGAATGGAACCATGGTAGTTGAAGTGAAATCATTGTGCTATAATGGTGTAGTTGAAAGGACTCCAAATCTCCAAATCAGACAAGATGTTACCAAAAAAATAATAATAAAATTAGGTAGGAGAGGCTGTAAGCACTCATGATATTTTTGTCAACAAGCGAGTAAAATGTGGGCTAGTCCATGCTACTGTTACAAGAATTTTTAATTGGTTCACCATCATGCTTCACAGTAGAGTTGATGTTTTCAAAGCATTGCACACTGCTGCTTTGCAAAATACATAGTACTTTACAACAAGGTAAAAAAATAAAAAATAAATCAAGTTTGGTTTCATCAGACAAGATCACCTTTCCCTGCGTGTTTATTATTTTTTCCACCTTGCTTTTTTGTGAAAGGACTTTGATGTGGGTTTGTTTCGGCAGTGGCTTTCTTCTCACAACTCTTCCATGAGCATCTTTTTGATAGTTGTCTCAAGAATATTTTTGGCCATCCCAGATACATAGTTCTAGCTTTTCCAGTATTAACATTGTCTTCTTGGCTGCTTCTCTGACTAATACCTTGTTAACCCAGTCACTGTGTGAACAGCTTTTTCTAGACCATCAGTTCTCAACCTGTGGCTCACGACCCCTTTGGAGGTCGAACGACCCTTTCATAGGGATCACCGAAGACCATCGGAAAACACATATTTCTAATGGTCTTAGTAACCGAGACACTGCAGTTTTATGGTTGGGTGTCACCACAACATGAGGAACTGTATTAAAGGGTCAAGGCATTAGGAAGATTGAGAACCATTGCTCTAGACAGTCACAATTCAGATATATTGTTTAAGTTTGGAAATTTTGCAAAGAATGGATATCTGTTACTGCTGCTGCTGCTACTGCTGGCCTCACCTTTCCTGGTGGACTCTCTGAGACTGCTTCCTGACAAAACCAGGACATAGACATCCAGCTACTTCTTTGCTACATAGCCAAGGAGGAACACCTTCCCCTTTTGAAAGGGGATATAAGCTGGGGGCCTGTTGGAACTGATGGGAGCCAGCACAGGGGAAGAGAAGAACTGTCACCCCACATCACAGGAAGAGATTTGCTTCCACTACTTGCCTGCTTGCTGCTGCTGCTACCGTTGCCACTATTGCTATTCTTGTCTCACCTCACCTGGTGGACATCTGTGAGACTATTTTTAAAAAAATAACCTGCCACAGGCATAATGTTCTATAAATAAGGCATGGGAGGGGAAGCAGCCCAGAGAGTAGCCATTACAACAGTAATGGGCAAGAGGAGATATGGTATGGAGAGTCAGCTCAATTACCCTGATGAAAGGAGAGTCACAGGGTACTTGTTACCTCCAAACTGACCACATTTCAAATAATCTGTATAGCCTTAGCAACAGGTCCCCTGGGCTGAAAATGCTGCTGCTTAATGCCATGTCAGTAAATGAAAAGACACCACTGATCCAGGACTTGATCCTGGATGAGCATGCTGGCCTGGCTTGTATTACAGAGACCTGGTTGGATGAAGCTGGGTAGGAGACTAATCCCTCCCAGCTTTGTCCACCTGGGGGCTCTCCATACAGCAGCAGGCAAGGCCTAGGGGGCAGAGAGGAGAAGTTGCAGTGGCCTATCAGGATTCCATCTCCCTTACCAGGTGCCCTGTCCCACAGTCCACTAGGTATGAGTGTGTCTACTTAAAGGTGGTTGGCTGCAACAGAATAGGGATTCTGTTGGTGTACCATCCACCCTGCTGCACAAAAGTCTCCTTTGCTGCAGTTGATCTCTGAAGTGGCATTGGAGTCCCCTTATCTTGTTGGGGGACTTCAACATTCATGCAGAGATTGTTCTATCAGGAGCAGCTCAGAATTTCATGTCTGCCATGACAACTATGGGGCTGTCCCAAGTAATATCTGGGGTGTCCCATGCTTCAGGATGCACTCTGGACCTGATTTTCTGTAATTCTGTTGTCATGGATTGATCACTGTCTGGTAGGGTTTAGAGTCATTGGGACTCAGAGCCTCTGCAGGGGTGGAAGGCCAACTAAGATGGTCTGCCCCAGGAGACTTATGGATCCAGATGGATTCCTGATGGCCTTTGGGGGATTTCCTGTTACCTTGGCAGGTGATTCTGTCAAAGCCCTGATTGATTTCTGGAATTGGGAAATGGCAAGTGTTGGACATGATTGTTCCTAAGTTTCCCTTCCTACAAAGTGGAGCCAAACAAGCACCTTAGTTCACTAGGAGCTGGTGGTGATGAAACAAGTGGGATGGAGACTAGAGCGATGATGGCAGAAGACTTGAGTTCATTGGAAGGCCTATGCTGTGGCAATGGTGGCTGCAAAGAAATTATACTTCTGTGCTACCATTGCATTTACATAGTGTTGTCCAGCAGAGCTGTTCCAAGTGGTCAGGGGCTTTTTACATTCTGGATCCCAAGAAGAAAACAAAGACCACTTGAAAGCTCCCTATGAAGAATTTGCAAGACACTTTGCAGACAAAATCACTCAGATTTGCTCTGACTTGGATACTGTAGTTGACACAGATCCAGTGGATATAATCTTGGCACCTGCTTGTTCTTTATTACTGCATAAGTTTCAATTTGTACAGCCTGAGGATGTGGACAGGATCCTTGGAGAAGTGAAGACCACCGCTTCATTACTTTGCATTCATTACTTTTGCATTCTTAGTTCTAAAAAGACTGCATTAATTTCTAGTTTCTCAAAAATACTAGAAAATTACTTTAAAATAGTACAAATTTACTTAAAATAGTTAATTATGACCCATTATTTATAACATTATTCCAGTGCTCTGAAGAAAGTACAACCGTGATCCACTAGGGAAGGGACCACCAAAGAGACATATTTTTATTTGTACAATGTGATTTTGCTTGTACTTTCTATCACAATTGTAAAAATCACATATTTCAACTATGAAAAGCTACTGGAAGAATTTACTAGACTTTACTAAAATGGAAATGAATAGAGCTCTTGAATGTGAAGGTCAAATCTGAGTGTTTATTTCCTTTGACAAATACTCAACTCTGGATAATAATAATAATATGCTAAATCTGATGTATGCTTTGATTAATTTTTCCAGTACATCCAGTTCTATGAACACATGTACAATAAAATGTCTGCTTATTCACTCTCTTCCTGAAGAATGACTCTCTGTACCTGTAGAAGTAAAACATTTTAAGGAGGAGTTACATTTACTGTGCTGTTAAACGTCTCTTCATTTATTACTCTTCTATTTGAGAGTTCATAACCTTAACCCCTCTTTTGGAAAGAAATGAACAAACAATGTTTCCAATACTGCATAACCTTTTAAGGAAAGCTTTTCAGTGGCACTAAGTGCAGCTAGGTACTCAACACCCACAGAAGGTCAAAACAAAGGAGCACCTAATTTCCATTTATGCCTTTGAATATTTTTTACTGATAATGTGAACGTTCTTCTTCTTGCTACAATGAAGCAGATGTGGCCTGGACACCTTCTCCCCTTCCCAACCCCTCACTCCTCAACATCACTTTAATATTCAGGCAAAGCAAATTTTTTGATTCAAACTTTGTGATCCAGTTGTCTCTTGAAGGAAGGATAGAGGAAATGAAAGTGAAATTCCCACCAAGTTTCAGATAGTAAGTGTGTGATTAAGGAATGATGCCAGGAGCTTCTCATTATCTCAAATGGTGCCAAGGACTGTTGGCAAAGATAAAAAATGAATAAACCACTTGGGGATTTGTATGTGATATGTAGTAGGCACATGTAGACAAATGAATAGCCATTTTGGAGACCTAGAATCATAGAATCATAGAATCATAGAATCATAGAGTTGGAAGAGACCACAAGGGTCATCCAGTCCAACCACCTGCCATGCAGGAAATCACAATCAAAGCATCCCCGACAGATGGCCATCCAGCCTCTGCTTGAAGACCTCCAAGGAAAGAGACTCCACTGTTGAACAGCCCTTACTGTCAGGAAGTTCCTCCTAATGTTGAGGTGGAATCTCTTTTCCTGCAGTTTGCATCCATTGCTCCGGGTCCTAGTCTCTGGAGCAGCAGAAAACAAGCTTGCTCCCTCCTCAATATGACATCCTTTCAAATATTTAAACAGGGCTATCATATCTCCTCTTAACCTTCTCTTCTCCAGGCTAAACATCCCCAGCTACCAAAGTCGTTCCTCGTAGGGCATGGTTTCCAGATCTTTCACCATTTTAGTTACTCTCCTCTGGACACGCTCTAGTTTCTCAATGTCCTTTTTTTTAATTGTGGTGCCTAGAACCTTCTCACCAAGCATTGGCCATACCACTACTATTTCCTGAAACTAGAAATGATATTGTGGCCACTTTTTCATTGATTTGGGTTTTTTTCAGGGTCCATATCATATGGAGAAAGACAGATAAGCTCATGCCCCATAGGATTGCACCATTGGGCTGAAATAACATAGGAGGACTTTTCAGCAGTGTGGATGGTTGTGGTGGTAGGGGTCCTGGGTCACATGAGACACCCCTCAGTCAAGGGCCAGATGGAACACCCCTCAGCTGCATGCGACTCACAAGCTACCTATTTTATACCTCTGATTTACTGAAATAAATCAATAGTAGGTAATTCAATATTCAATACTACACATGTGAAATGAAGCTTACTTCTAGATAGGCATGGGACTGTAACCAACCAACCTTCCTTCCGTCCTGTGAAAGGGAAGGATCAATAATGGAGGATCTGGGTTTTGCCTAGTTTATTTCTGGGTGGAGAATCATGAATACATCACTAGGTGATAAGAGTAAAATTACTGTTGCCTAATTTTTCAGCGTAGAGGTGGCAATGAACTACCTTTTCCCAAGCCTTTCACAGATTTCTACAATTCCCAACTCACCACCACCACCTCCACACATACACAGTAAGAATTTGTTCTCAAATACTGTGAGGGAAGGCAGTGCCTAAAATCACCAAGTTTTTTTTCCATACAAAAGAAAACACCTAAATGGGAATTCCTGAATCCCGGAACATCATTCATTTTTCATCATCACATTCTCAGAAGATTGTCAAGATGTTCCATGTACACAGTCCATTATGAAGTAATGGGTTTTGTTGGTGAAGCTTCTCCTCACTGCCTCAATCTCCAAGTTCCTTCATTCCTGACATGTATTGCTTTTATGATCATGGGATTAGAATTAGATAAACCATTATATACTCTATAAACCATGAGTTGCAAATGAGTAAATGGCCTCTCTTCCCTCCCCTCCAGTCAGAAGTCACTTAGCACTAACAAGGTAATGTACTTTGAAACCTGAAGAATGGGGTTTTCAATATGATGTACTCAGCAATAAAACAGGCTGCTTTTGACATGAGAACACAAGCACAATGCTCTCTTGCCTAACAGTGCTAAACAAGAGGTGCTCAAGGAGGTCTCAAAGTCCTGCCTCTGCATGTAGATGATTGGCAGCAGCAATGAACAGTGTCAGGTGGCCCTGACCTCACACTGCACTCACACTGCCACCAGAAAAGCAGTAAATTACTTAGCCTGCATCTCCCAACAAAACCTGACTCTATCCCAAAGCATGCATCTTCTCCAATGTCTGACAAAATTATACAGTGTACTGTGGAAGCTTCCCTTCTCCAAGCCTATACTGGCACCACAGAAATAATCCAGTTTAACACCACTTTAACTACCATGGCTCAATGCACTAGAATCCTGGGAACTGTAGTTTGTTGTAGCACCAGAGTTCTCTAACAGAGAAAGCTAAATCTCTCAGAAAACTACAGTTCCCAGGGTTCCATAATACTGAGGCATGGAAGTTAAAGTGGTGCCAAACTAGATTATTTCTACAGTGTAGATGCAGCCCAAGATCACTATTTCTATGTTGGTGGAGGAGGAGGAGGAGTGGCTGAAAAGCATCCATCTATTTTTCTATAGTGGGATGCAAAACAATGACATCATCCCCAAGGACCCCAGAGGACTCTGGGAGGTTCCAGAGAGTGCCTGTTGCAGTGCTACAGTTTCCCTGATGTTGCTCATCTTGCTGGCAAAGACTTTCTTATTCAATTGGGATTTTGGCAAGGTAAGAAACCAGTATTTAATGGCTGGATGTTTTAATCTTAATTTTTTTTTTTACATTTTAAAAACCACTTTACAAATAATAGTTTTAGTAGCTTGTGTTACCCACATTGAGTTATTCTGAAATTTTGATGTCTGTAATTTTCCAAATGATCTCAGATGGACCCTGCAATGCAGTCCACCATAATCCCCACAGCAAGGGGACATGTCCACACTACACCCAGATGATGTCAGACTAATGGGACAATTGGGGAACAATGCCCCGGGTCCCTGTAGGCTAAGCAGATAGTTTGGGAGTTGCAAATGGGACATTAACACCTCCATAATCAGAAGGATGCCTCACTGGATGAGCCTGATGGACTTAATCAAGCACCCATTGCCACCTTGACTACTGCCAGACCATTACTTCACCCATACATGTGGAATCACTTTTACCTAGAGGCTAGATTTGGTCTATATAAAGTCCCCAAAACTGTTGCTTAGTGTGTTAGAGTGTTCACAGGGACACTCTCTCTCCATGAACCCTGACTGGCTCTGGTGCACTTGTTCACCTCCGCTCACCAGAACGGCCGTGTCTCACTCCACACCATCCAATTGGATCCAGAAGCAAGCCTCGTGTTTGTGTAAGTATCGCCATTAGTTCAGCCTCCAGCCTTTTCTAAGCTAACCCCTGATTTTCTGAGCCTTGTATGAATGTGTAAGTGTTAGTAACTTGCTGTATAATTTTCCCCAATAAAAGAAACGTTTAATTATAAGAATTCTGCCTCTGCAGGATTCTTTTGAATCCACCTTTCTTTCGGTATACACTAAGGATACGGTCTTAAGGGTTATTTGTGGCCTAACCCACTCTGAGCTGAAGTAAACTTCCCCTGCATAGATTTTGGGGTACACTTGTTTGATTGACTTTCCAATGTTAAATCCATTTGTGTTGACATTATCATACATATGTATTCAGTGATTGCAATTTTCTTTATAAGCTTATTATCCTTTTGAAGATTTTCACAACACAAATTCTGTTGTTGACCAAGTTATCCAAATGTTTCTAATTCATCTTACCATATTAATGTCATTTACATTCTTTTTTTATCACGACACATCAATTATAACTGTATTATATACCAATACTTACACTATTTCTTTTCACAGTATTTCATTATTCAGTCCCATGCTGTTCTACTTTCTTTAATTTACATTTCCTCAGTCTCTTCGTTAAAATATCTAGCGTTTTCACATTTAGTACCTTCCATAGCCAGTCCTCTTTTTTAGATATGTCTTTCTTTTTCCATTTTCTTGCTATGACTATTCCTGTAGCTGAAACCATATATAGCATAATCTTTTCTTTTCCTTTCCTAATTGCCTTATTGTACTGTTAATCTTATTAGTCATGTTAAGCAGGTATAATACAGTAGTAGCTTATCTCTAATATTTCACGTATAATTAAATGAATTTGTATCCAAAATATTTTTTGTTTAGGACAAAAAATGTGGTACTAAGAGCCAGTAGCTTGTTTGCATTTCCAACATTCACTTTTGTTTTATATTTCTTTGCCAATTTCAGTGGGGTTAGGTATCATCTTTGGGTCATTTGAAAGTAGTTTTCTTTCATTTCTTTCTGTTTAGTAAATATGTGAGTCTTTTCTTTTGGCATATTCACAGTTTTCTATACCAATTTATCTTTCAATGTCTTGAGACCATTTTTATAACTGTGTCTTTGATAATATTTGATTCCAGTTCCGTTTTATGTAAAGTAAATCTTAGATTTTTATTTATTATTATTTTAACCAATGTTCTTTAAAATATTTTTTATTTACTTAAACTGTTACTAGTACTCATAGAATCATGAAATCATGGAATTGGAAGCGACCACAAGGGCCATCAAATTTCCATCTTAATAACAATTAAAATCTTTCATCACTCTTTTCAATCAGTCAATATATGGTAGTCCTTACATATACCACATCTAATAGAACATCTATAGAACCATTTTTTACAAGCATTTATGTGTTCTAATTGTAACAATGCATAATTTTAATTATAATCCAAAACCCAGTCCCTTTGGCCAAATGTATTTCCATTATCCTTCCATATGTTATATTTAGAGCATTCTGTAGCATCATTTTGTAAAATTTCATTTCATAATTATAATCGTTTTAGCACATATTTTCCCATTAACCCCACTTATATGCCCATTATCCATCCATATTTTATAATTAGAACATGCTAAAGCAGCTAGACATCATTTTCTAAAGATTCATTTTATGATCAATGTTTTTCAAGTTATAAAATAATTGAAATACAGTATCTATCCATATATTTTAAAATATAATCCATCAGGTATACTTGCAGGTGGAGACCAAGGAAGATTAGATGTCTCTGTTTTGTGTTCAGAGGCAGAGAAAGCTAGGCAGCAGATTAACTGACTAATTGGCAACTAATTAATGGACAAAACTCTCTCTGGATAAGGAGGGATTGCCCACAAGTGTTCAGGATCTCTCTCCTCTGGAGTGACAGTAGTCAGAAGCAGGTTTTGTGTAGTGAGGAGCCCTGGGAATAAACATCCAGCTCAGGCTGCTTATTTGAGCCTTTAAAAAAAGATGCAGAATCCATGAATTCTTCATTTTCTTAATCACTTTAAATAACCTAATTTACAATTGAAGAGAGTTCTTCTATCTAGTGGTGAAATAAAGCTTTGGTGAGTTTTTTTCTGGGTTTTTCAGGCTATGTGGCAATGTTCTAGAAGAGTTTATTCTGGATGTTTCACCAGCATCTGTGGGTGGCATCTTCAGAGATCTGAAGATGCCAGCCGCAGATGCCGGTGAAACATCAGGAATAAACTCTTATAGAACATTGCCACATAGCCCGAAAAACCCAGAAAAAAACTATGGATGCTGGCCATGAAAGCCTTTGACTTTACTTTGGTGAGTTTTCTTTTTTCTATGAACAAGACTTGAGAAATACAGGCCACTTACAAGATTAAAGTTAAGATAAATAAAGAAATTGTTAAGAAATAGTAAGATCTGGTTGAAGAATTTACAAAGGGAACAGGAGTTTTATAAAACACATAGCTCTTTATTTTACTATGCATTTGTCTTTAAAAAGAGCTTATCTAGGCATGGGAAGGTGAAATGTTGTTGTTGTTGTTAAAAGACAAGACTCAAAACAACTCAATGGTGGCATTACTATAGAATGGGCTTATAACATGGCAGAGTCTTGTCCTTTATTTTTAACTCCATAATTTATGGATTTGTGAAAGATGAAGCATTCTACAGAACCTCACAGATATTGTTGGCAGAGTTAAAGCATTTGAAATATGGATTTAGAAATCTGAATCAAGGCCTGAAAGAATGGAAATCTGAGGCTAAGGAAATGAAAGAAATTATGCAAGAACTGACCCAGGTTACAAAAGAACAGAATGATAAAGTGAAAGAGAAGAAAAATTATTTGGCCACTCTGGGTTTGGGGAATAAAAAATAGAAATGAAAACAGACGCCCTGGCTAAGAAAAAAACTTAGGAAATGATGTTACGATGAATGTGGATTGTATGTTGTTTAAAAATATATTGTGATTTGGAATGAAAGGGGCTGAATTAGTTGATGGGGTGAAATTCTGGGAAAGAAAAGAATGTTGGGAATAGAGTGAAATCTTTTCTTCAGACACTGTTTGGTTTGAGAATGGGGGGGGGTTCCAAGGCTGTTTGATGGGAGGGAGTTAAATATAAAATAAAGATTAAATTAAAGAGTAAGAATTAAAATGTGCACTTGTGTTTTTTTAAAAAAAATAATAAAAGCATAAGTAACACTGAGAATAGAATAGCACACTGAGCATTTTGAGACAGAGGGCTGGAATCTCTTCTGAACAAATCTTGTCAAAAAAGCCCCAGAATAGGTTGACCTTAGGGAGATCATAAGGTGGAACAACTTGAAGGCATACAACAAACAACAAATATATTTTTTAAAAACCATGGTGAGATCTCCCTTGGGTTCTTGTTCTAGAATAACTTTGAGACTGAGGGTTGGAACCAAACTAATTGAAGTCAATGGCAAAAATCACTCATGCCCTTATGGACTAAAAGAAATGGACCCATCCTGTTTTGGAATGCACCTGTTCAGATTATGCATGTGGCTGAAACAGGGGAAAATGGACTCAAGCCATGATCTGGGAGTAAAATATATCTTGGTTTGCTCTGGTTCTGGCCAAAAAGAGCAAACTATCAGATCAGACTGCAGATTTTGGTTTGCTGCAGTTCTGGACAAAAGGAGCAAACTATCACACCAGAGTGCAGACTGTGTGCTGGTGTGGAGACAGGGAAGGGTCCAGGTGAGCCACCACTATCATGGTTGGTTATATTTTTGTCATCCACCTGCAAATTGATCACACAAGCACCATAGTGGTCAGCTGCACCTTTGAACCATTGCACACAATGTGGAGCAAAATGATGACAATCACATCAGGTTATCAACAATAAAATGGTTTTTAATAAAAACGTTAACAAACTGGCTTATCCAATAAAGGGGGGACAAGGAAGAAAGGGGTTTGTATGGGTGGGGGGACTTTGAGTGTGCTGTGCCAATGCACCATATAGGCAGTGAACTGATCATGCGATTGAGCAGCCAGTCACAATGCCAATTGCACAGGGTGCCCTATGGGCCAGCATCTGGATGGAACAAGGGGAAATTAGCAGTTGCTGGTCGAGTGTCCATGCATTTTGTATATGCATTTGCAGTGGAACAGAAAAATAATAATGGTGCTGCTTGGCTTGTGGACATGAATACTCTATTGTGGTGAGTCATTCTTTGAAGTGGAAGGGTGGCAGTGTGGCCTGCACATCAGTTGTCCAGATGCTGTAGGATCCAGCACTGCACTCATAGGGTTCTCCCTGTGAATCAGGAAACCCCGGAGATAAACTGGCTTTCCCCCTGTCTGCTCCTGGGCTAAGAATGTTTCTACCCAACAAATTTTGTAGCAGTTTGATCCCAATTTAGCTACCATGTCATCATCCTTGAAAACATGTGATTTTTAGTTTGCTCTGGAGACCTCTAGCCCACCATCCCTGACCTATTCTGCTGGAGGAGCTTTCAAGCAGGGAATTTAAAGTCCCTCACCAAACTACTAATCCAAGAATTATATTGAATAGAGCCATAGGTACCATAAGTGGTATCAAATTACTACTTTTGGGCACTTCAGATAATATCCTTACTCAACTCTTCTTGTGGTTTGTACAATGGTGCTGTATTCCTAAATTAGGCATGATAATCATTCAGACCTCCAGACACTGCTGGGCTACAACTCCCATATACTGTAGCCAGCATAACCAGTGCTCAGAAATGATGAAAGCTGCAGACTAAAACATCTGGTAGGTCATACAATTCTCACACATTCTCTCTTGGCTAATACAAATGCAGAAATATGTATAATTATGGATGCATTATACATTCACATTACAAATATGTGCATCTGTAAAGATAGGTTCATTGCAAGAATCACTCCTTCCAATTAGCAAAACTCATTTTTTCCAGAAGATGGCTTCCTGGCATGCCTCCCTGGGATTCTTTTACTGGGCGTATAAAGCAAGCTATGCTAATCTGTTGGCTCAAAGAGAGTTACTGAAAGAAATTGCCTCCCATGGACTGTTAGAACATTTTCATTATGATTTTCTTAGTGATAGAGATTGATGTTTGTAAACCAGGAAGCACATCAAGAATAATAGCTTGAAATGGATTGTGACCTGCGAGCTACTTTCACCATCTAATCAGAGCAAATAATTCTATTGAACAAAATATAGTTATTATCCCAGAGTTCATTGTGCCCCTGTGAGATTATAGAACCCTGGGTTGCCACTTTTTGTCCCAGGGGTAAAATAATCCTAGTAATTACATTGTATTATCTAACCACAGTTGCTCATATGTATCATCTCTTAACGATTTCTGAACTCTTCCACAGATCATTTGAATACATAAAATAAGCAGTTGCCAATACAATTTTTTAAAAAAATTCTTATTGTACAGCACGTGGTAACAACTTGCCTACTGAAGAGTTGATGTATAGCAGCAGGAAATGTGGTATACCTGTACTGTGAAGTAAATTAAATGCTACATTATTCATAGTACTTATGACACCTACTTTACGCATAAGCTTTTAACTAGGAGGGATTAAAAAGTGGTGATATTTCAAAGGATAACCATAAATTCTAATGTGTTCTTCCTGTGGCAAGAGTTAGATTGCTGTGCAGAAAATGCATGGATAGAGTGAGAATATTTATTTAATAACAAAAATTAGTTGAAAGATGGACACTACCATTTCTTGCCTCACAGGAAATGTAAACTGGGGCAGAGAACTGTTAGTTTTAAAACAATTATTGTACAGGCCTGGGGGAAGCTAAAACATTGAAATTATAGATTATATTTTGCAAAATGATGCTTTTCAGTGACAAAGCCTTTAAGAGTGTTTGGGTCTATAAATCCACAATCTACCACAACTTTGTTGGTAATGTCAGTCGTACTAAAGAAGGTATCCCACTTAGCACCATAGGGCATTTATCAGGGATAGATAATCTTAAATTGGGCCACCTCCTCTGTGGAGACCTGGGTTCCAACTGGGTTCAAAGAGAGCTTTGTATGTTAAACCTCTTCTGGCAGAACTTCATACTTGAAAAACAATGCTTGCAAAAGTAGCCCATGTTTACCATAGGATTTGCAAATGGAAAATGAAGTAATCTAATTTACACAATATGGAAGGTGTGAAAAAAATCATGCTGTGACATTCAGACATCTATCATTACTTAAAGAATTCCCACTTCCAATATCACACTACTTGTATCATACAGTTTGGCCATAGTATGCATAACAACCTTTCCAGGAAATGACCTGACCATCGTTACCCAAAATGTTAGGGGGACTTGAGGTCCCCATCAACAGTGTCAGCATCTCCTTGCTAAGCTTAAAATGAGACCTGTGACAGAAGGTAACTTTGGGGATCTTTTCACCTAACTCCAGAACGATTCAGGTGTTGATGAATAAAAAGGTTTTACGTATTTAGAAATGTGCAAATGTACATGCAAGCAAACAAAACCACTGCAATGTTTAAGACAATACAAGACTATCAGAAAGAAAGGTATGGAAGGTTTGAATATGAGAAGTTGGGAATTAGAAGGGGCAATAATTACGAGTCTGGAAGATAGGTCCACGGAAAATGGAGTGTGGCTCAAACATTGTCTGAGGGATACACAGAGAGGAATTCTGGTTTGTTGAACAGAAACCTGGTCTGGGAATGAACCATGTGCCCTATGGTCCTGTGTGGGGCAAATATTCATATCCAATTTCATATCCTTCAGGGGTGCTTGATACTGTCACATGATGTAACAAAGACTTTGATGGGTTTTTTGTGGAACTGAAAAAAGTAGCTGAATTGGCTGATGGCATTAACTTTGGAGTGACAAAACAGTGACTGGATCTGTGACAACCCTAAGATATTTGGACAGGAAGGGTGACTAGAAACACAGCATGAGGTAAGGTAGCAGATGATCTGTAAATGTTTTTGCAATGTGACTCCTCCACTGCAAGAGGAAATATGAAAAGCCTGGAGGAAGAAAGGAGTAAGCAGCAAACCCATTTAACTTTTATTTTAGTACTACCTATGTCTTCCACATGTAATATCCTAGTGTTCCAAAGGTCACTGTGACCTTACAAAAACATGCCTGATGCTATATATCAAATATGACACCCCATATCCAGCAAGAGGGATGTATGGTATGCTAGGATCATAATAAGGAAGTTAACAATAAGGCCTAAATTCAGTTGACAGTTCCATCTGGAATAGAGCCATTGAAATCAGTTGAATTTACATAATTATAATTATCAATTTGCCATATTCCATTGATTCAATTGGATTATTTTGTTAGGACTAAGAATTGGATTTAGGCTTAAGTCTTCTACCATCATAATTCTGTCCTGATGAGAACAGATCATATGTGGTTAATGACCAGGTATTTCCTTTACTTTATTTTCAAATATAAAATAACACATTATTTTAAAGGCAGCTATAAAATCAAGTACATAGATAAAAGTATATTTTAATTGTTCTTCTTCTATAAACAAATAATAATAAATAAAATTCATTGCAAGTCCCAAAAAGGCAATATGTCATCACTCTAATGCATGGATTTAGCTTTACACAGTTCAACGTTCCATTACTTGGATATTGTCCTTCCAAAGATGAGCATCGATACTTGGCAGAGAACAAGAATTGTCCTTGTTAACAAAGAAAATAAATGGCTACCAATAAAACAAACAAAACCAAACTCATTTGTTGTCTTCCGGTTTCCTTTGGTAGCTTTTAGCTTTCGTGTTAGCTTTCATGTGTTTCAGACCCTGCCTGTGAGCTATCAGTGCTTGAAAATTCTAGGTCTATTAATGCTAGCTTTAATGTGGGCCCTTCTTATACAAAATGAACAGAAAGGATATACACAATATCCTTTCTCCATGTTACAGAACTGATTTTCCTCCATCGGTTTCTAGAGAGAGAATGCCATTATCTGATGAGAGGCCTCTTATACCTGCTGCTTAAGATCAAGGCCTGAAGACATTTTGCCCTCCTATCAACATCAAGGATTGATGTTAGGAAACTCACACCTGCTCCATAGCTGAGAAAGGATTTCAGCTCTAGTTTCCCAGAGTCCAAGTCCAACACTCAAACAAGTTTGCACTGATCTGCTTTCTTAGGTATTTGTTATGAAATTATTTGATTTTTATTGGAATGGAAGTTGTTTTGTGTTGCTTTGTTTTGAACTACTGAGTGCATACTATGGGATAAATCCAGTAGTTAGTCCCCATGAGAGTAAACCCACTGCATGCTAGGACACATTCAGTCAACACCTAGGTAAGACTTTATTTATTGGCTTATATAAGCAGGCTACACACAAATAAAACCAAATCAATAACCTTTCAAAATAGGCATTATTTTAAAATTTCATCCTACTGCCTTTTCATCCTGTTTTACTTTTATTTAAAATAAACTAAGGCAACTTAGTTGTTTGATTAAAGTTTTTTCCTCGATTATTTATATTCCAGCTTGCCTTCTTAAGGGGAAAAAATGTTCCGCTCATTTGACTACTTTGCCTCCTGTTAACACTGAGCTGTCTAATTAGCTCTCTTCTAATTTGCATTATTCTGTAAAAACACAACACATTGCATATAGCAGATTCCAGTTAATCTATTCAAATAAAAATAATTAATTTCAAAAGGGCTGTTTCCTTAGTTTTGTTTTTCAGTATTCTTTACAGAACTTTGCCTAGGATACATCCTCCCCTCCTGAAAGTAATCAGAGCTACAAAGCTTTCTTTCCAAGTGGAGGTGAAAAATGGGGATAGGACTAAGAGGATTTTGTCAAAATATAGAATTTGGGGTTGCTCTTTAGCTAACCATCTTCACAGGTGTGGTGGGTGGAAACATGAGCTGCAGCTTTCTTTGTGTCCCCACATTTCAGATGTTCTTCCCTAGAGAGGTTTGAATGGTCCACTCTTGCAATCAGGTTTTTAAAACTGAATGCTTTTAAGGAAAAGACTTGTAAGTAATGCATTGTTCTAAATTATACTGTTTTTAATCCTTTTTAAGTGTATGATTTAATTTTTTTAGTACTGCTAATTGTTTATTTCTATCTTAATATTGACTGTTTATATGCTTTTATAACTACATTGAAATCATTTTGTGGTGCAATCTGGGGGGAGGGCAACAGCTGATAAATAAGGACAGGGGATAAATAAAGTTAACAAAGACACATGAAATATACTGGATAGGAACTGAATAATTGTATTTTGACTCCAAAACATCTTTGGGCTGGAGATGAAACAGGTTAGTTTTTAGGACTACAGTGTCCAGAATCACTTGGTCAAACCAATGAATTCATTGAAATTTGGCCAAATTCAATATATAAAGCTGTTTTCATACAATAACTGTCTTCCACGTGGCTGTGAGAGAGGAAAAACCTATGAGAAGAGGAGTGGTAATCCAAGTTTGACAACACAGATGTGACAGGGATTCAGTGTAAGTACTTAAAGCCCTCTATCTTGATGGTCAAATATTTAATTTTCAAAAGACAGAACCAGGAATAGGGATTCAGATAGTGTTAGACAGGGTTGTGCTCCCCCTGAAAACTCAGGTTTGCAGTTTGGGGGTGCTTCTGGATTCAGGGATGAAGCTGGAGGCCCAGGTTTTGGTGGTGACCTTGAATGTGTTTGCACAGTTAAAGCTAGTATGCCAACTAGCTCTGGTAACCTCTCGTCTAGATTTCTGTAATGCGCTTTACATGGGGCTACCCTTGTACCAAGTTCAGAAGCTTCAGTTAGTGCAAAATATGGCAGCCAGATTGGTCACCGGTTCATCAAGGTTTGACTATATTACACCTATCTTAAAATATCTTCATTGGCTCCCTATCTGCTTCTGGGCACAGTACAAGGTGTTGGTTATTACCTATAAAGCCCTACATGGCTTGGGCCTGAGTTACTTACGGGACCGCATATCCCTATATAATCTGCCCCGCACTCTTAGAACATCGGGTAAGAACCTATTGGAGATAGCAACCTCTAAGTATGTTGCTACTTCGCAAAGAGCATTTTCAACAACAGCTTCGAGAATTTGGAACAGTCTCCCTGAGGAAATCCGCTCGGTGACCTCGTTAGAAACGTTTAGAAAAGCAATTAAAACCGAGCTTTTTAGCCGAGTATACCCCACCTGATATGAATGCTAGGAAAGGTAGACTTCATGCCAGAGAGGTCATAGGTTTGAATATGCAGGACCTGAGCAGAGCAGTGGAGGATAGGGGGAGTTGGAGATGTCTCATCCACAGGGTCACCATGAGTTAGGCCTGGCTCAAGGGCAGTTAACAACAAGTTTCAGCATGGCATAATGGTGTGAACGTTTGACTGACTCTGAAGACCAGGGTCCAATTCCCCACTCAGCCATGAAACCCACTGGATGACATTGGGCAACTCGTATGGTGTCAGCCTCAGGGGAAGGCAGTGGTAACCGCTTAACAAATTTTACCAAGAAAACCCCATGATATGTTCACCTTAGGGTCACAATAAATTGGAAATGACTTGAAGGCACACAAAAACAAGTTTCATTTTTGTACTGTACATTCTCATATGAACTGTAGAGAGAGTAAACCTACCACCTGAGAATCATTAGATTCATTAGAAAGACATTGATGCTAAGAAACGTAAAAGATAGAAGAAAGAGAGGGAGGTAACATGACAGATGGTTGGACTCAGAGAGACCACAGGACTCAGTTTGCAGGACCTAAGCAGAGCAGTGGAGGACATGGTTTTGTTTTGTTTGTTTGTTTGTTTGTTTTGGATATATCTCATCCATGGGGTTGAGGGCAGCGAACAACAACTCTGTGTGTGTGTGTGTGCGCACACACACACACACACACACACACACACACACTCATACATCTCTGCTACTATCTCAATGTGTTCCACCAGGCTGTGAAAAAATTCAGCTCCCAAAGATAGTGTTTGCTTTCTCTGGTGCTGCTATCAACTTCCCTTCTCTCTACCTGTAGTTACTGACCTAGGTGGGCTATGGAGGCTATGGGGATATGATCCTAGTACTGGCTTTAAAAAATAACCCCATATGTATCAGATTTGGTGGGAATTCTGACTTTCCATATACTTATAGAAAATGATCTTTTCTGTGTAGAAATGCTGTTATTATGCACAAAGAAACACATGAATTTTCTATGTAGAATTCTTCTTGAATTGCAAAGATTCTCATGTATCTAGGGTTCTTCTTGTCAGGGTTTTCCAATACTCAAGAAACCAATTTTTATGCTTTCAAATCCTATTCTCAGCAGCACTTCCAGGTGAGAGCGGTGACTCTCTTTTCTAGTCAGGGGGCAAACCTTCTGAAAACTGAATTTGGATTTGACACAGGCCAGAGGTCTCCTCTCATCCTAAGGCGCGGTACAGACCTCCCAAAAAGGGAGGCCTGCCGGCACCTGTTTTTCGTCCGCAGGGAAGCCGCAGTTGCCAAATCATGTAGCTTCCCTGCGGATTGAAAAGAACCTGCGAAAAGCGGATTCTTTTTGCCTCACAGGGTGGATGTTGCAAGTGTACTAATGGTGCACTCATGACGTCACAGACGCGGTGGAATGTATGGATGCTATGTGTCCATCACATCACAATGGAGGTGCCCATATACACAGGGCGCTGCCATTGTTACATTGCCTCGCCATATTAGGGTTAGAGACCATGCAGTTGCTGCATGGTTCCTTAACCCTAGTATGGCTGCAGCACGGCACTTTAGTGCCATGTGTACTGCACCTAAGTGTCACTAAAAAACAATAACACCTCATTGTTTTGTTGAAATCTGTCCCAATTTGATGGGGGGAAAGTGAACAGTTTGATGGACCCAAAAGGATGAGAGCAGTCACTTCTACTCTCATGTCTTCTCTTAAGGGATAGTGCCTCACTTACCAAACAGATTCATGGAGAGGAAAATGAAATAGTCTTTGCACAGCCTTTCCCCAGTGTTCTTTTCTTTTGTGTAGGTTGAAGGAATATGTGAGTTTAGCTACTGCATTTAATGACATAAAATAAACATAGACATGTAGGGGGGAAATCTTGTGAAGGTCACTAATGGCATAAATACCATTGTCTATTTGTAAAAGATAAAATGTATTTGCATAGAGAACATCTACCTGAAGGCTTGACAGAAATGGAACAAAATACTTGTCAAGGCAAGGATGGGAAAGGGAGCAGGGGAGGGGCAGATAAAACAACCTACCTGTATAATTTGAGTTAGGTAACATGATGCTATAGGTTTCTTAAACAAAAGTGTGTGTAACATTTCTCATGTGCTATGAAGCTTGGCATAATGAATGATCACAGAATCTCCTGAGGTATGCATGAAGGGAAAGAGAATACAGAGTCATATGCCTAGCTCTCACAAATAGCCCATTTGACTGCTTGATTGTTTGATTAATTGATTCAGAAATTTGAACCCTATTTTTCTTTTGTTTACAAGCCATTCAGGGCTGCTTTACACTTAAACCCCACCCTTCTACTTCTTATAGACCATTCAATGTATGTTTAAACCAACAATGAAATGCAATGCATGTATAACACAGAATAATATAATAAAAACCTGTAATTAATGCAAATAGAGCAGTTGCTTTTATGCCTCCCTGAATTTAAGGTGAGTAAAAGGCTTTTTATAAGAGCTTTTTAAAGGTGATTTTTTATAAGACCTTTCTAAAATTTATACATTGTTTTATATATCTGATGGCAAGAATGACAGTTTTAAGTATCAAATGTAAAAGGAAAACAATGGTCAGAGATTCACCCAGCCAAGCAGGGGGTTTTGTGTGTTTGGCTCTTAAAAGACCAGCTTTGAATCCCTCACTAGCCAACATTGTTTTGGGTGCTGTAGAATTAATGTACTGCAGAAATAATGTAGTTTGATGCCACTTTAATTGCCATGGCTTGATGCTGTGAATTTTGGAATTTGTAGGCTTGTGAGATACTTAGCTTTCCCTGTGATAGAGCTCTAGTACAACAACAAGCTATAAAACCCAGAATTCCATAGGATGGGGACATTGCAGTTAAAATGGTGTCAGACTGCATTACTTCGGCAGTGCAGATGCAGCCAAGATGCTCTCTTTCTTTGTGAAAGGCCCCGGCCCAGTAACAGCTACATGGTAGACAGATACAACTGGATATGCCTCTACCCATTGAAGCTATTTAGTGTATATGGTTAAGAATTTTATTTCATTTATTTTTTTTAAAAAGTTAACATTTGAAATACTGAAAATATGAATCTCAAAGAAACAAACCTGACATTTAACAAACAAAAACATGAATTTGAGAGTGGTCCTTAATAAAAGTAGTTTTCTTCAAATATGCAAGGATGGAGAGAGGAAGCATGAACACTCTCACTCTGCATCTCCTTTCTCATCTCAACCACTCAATAAGTTGTTAGGATGGTGAGCCTCTTCAGTGGGACTACTCATGCCTGCCAAGCAGAATCCTATCACTCAGGGCTCTAAATGGCAGAAAAGAAGGCTCCCACAGAAAAAGCTGATCTTTCCAGGCAACTAGATGTGTTATTTTATGTATGTAGGAAGATAACATTTCTTTTCACAAAAGAATGATAATTCACCTGGAATTTGGACTAGCAAACTGAACCATAGGTTCTTATCATACGGAGCCATTACCATGGGCAAAACATTCCTGAAGTGCTTCTGAAATGTGAAGGTGTGATCGTCTGTCACACTTCTAAAATGTCATTTAGGCACCCCACTCTTCTCCTGTTGATGAACTGTTCATGGAGCAGCCATTTTTGTAATAACTGAAGTTCCTGTTATTGCAGAAATGGCTGCTCCACGAACAATTCATTGACAGGAGAAGAGCAGGATGCACTTCAGTGACACTTCAGAAGCACAACCGGCTATCCAACCTCCATGCTTCTGAAGCATTTGGGCAACCATTTCAGAGTAGTAAGTGCTGTGTGTGATAATCCCCATAGACACAACTTCCAGCACAAGCCTCATTCTCCCAGCAGTCATGAACTGACAATAAAATGGTAACATACCTCTTGTAGAGCAACCATCACTGCATCTCTTTTCATTACGCTCTCTTCCTGTCCTTTCCCTTCACCCTAGTCCCTTGGATTTATCATGAATTTATGGTTGTTGTTGTTTCCCTTTTCCTGCACAGCTCTGGAGTCCTATTGCTGCAATTTTACTTCTAAAATAAATAAATAAATAAAAATAAACAGAAAAAAATGAAGAGATATTAATCAGGACAGTTGAGAATAGGGAAGAGGGGAGAATACTGACACCAAACGCCTCATTAACGCAAGCTGCCCTGAGAGAAATATTCCTATCTGAGGACTTGTGCTATAGCCAGGTCATTCATGGAACAGATCACGGGCATCACAATTGAATGTATATATCCAAAGCTGCTTCTTTTCTAGTGAAATTGCAGTTTAAAACCCATGTGCAGTAATGTCCACAGGGACATTATATCATTATTGATGCCTGCTGAACAACTATAGCAAATCCATCAGGGGAAAAAAAACAAGTGGCTCTAACGTACATGTGGTGATTCCCTGGAAGCAATGCCCTGTGCGTGACTATTACTCTCAGGGAGTCCCTTAAAAACAACTTTTCTTTCGCTGCCACCACCCAGTGAATATTTATTCATAGCCCCACAACCACACCTCCCTACACACACACTGGGACTTGTGAGGGATAGAGAGAGAGATCTAGTTTCCTTTCTTGCTAACCCAGAGCAATCAGTAGCTGAGTTAAGGCACGTGTACAGGAGCAGAGAGACATCAGATGCTTTTAAAAGAAAGAAGTTTATTTTAAAGAAATAGCATAGAATAGAAAAGTATCACTCATGCCAGGCCTCCTTGCTGTGCAGGTCAGAAAACACAGTTACAAAGATATTCATTTCAGGCAAGCTATTGGATAAAACATAATAAAAACCTAGACGCACTAACTAACACATTTTTCCTGAGCTACTCACACAGTGATGGGATTTGTATTCCGTGTTGAGTTTTTCAGATACCAGGAGCTGCCCTCATGGCCTAACTCCACTGACATCACTTTGCCTGTGTGCAAACACACAGCTGGTTTCCCCAAACAAAGCCAAGATGGAGAACAAAGGACGCATGGTTCTACAGGGGTATTTAAAGCCCTCTCTTTGAATCTTCTTGAAAAAGCCGCGCTGGCACTTCTGATTGGCCAGGTGAGCCCTACGTCAGCTATGATGTAGCTGCTCATTAGCATGTGAGGTCAGCTCTCATTAGCATGTAACTCCCCCCAGATTAACCCTTTGTGGTTCAGGGAGACTCCCAAATGACTGGAGGACTCAGTCATCACACGCCGCCCAAATCTTGGATGGTTTGGAAGAAACTGCAAGTTGAGGCCAAACTGGCTGAGATTTCATCCTGTCAAAGAAAAAGCATATGAGCAGGCATGTGACCCCCCCCCCCCAAAGTCAACTTGGCCTGGAATAACTGGATCAGAGCCACAATGGCTGGGATGTCATCTTGGGACCTGTGAAGGAAAAATGTAAACAAACACATAATGCACAGTATCAGAACTCAAATGAGAGGTAGTACAACAGTATAGCAAGTTCGGGCAGTTCTAAGATGTGCAGTTTCGTTGGCATCAGTGGCCCACTAGCCCTCTGCAGGAGAGACAGTCAGCCACAACATTAGATTTTCCAGCCACATGTTGAATGTCAAAGTCAAAGTCTTGCAAGGATACACTCCAGCGGAGCAGTTTCTTATTTGCTCCCTGCACTGAGTGAAGCCATCGCAATGCTGCATGGTCGGTCTGGAGAGTGAATTGGCGGCCCCATACGTAAGGCTTCAGCTTGTCTAGGGCATACACGATGGCATAGCACTCCTTCTCTGGTATGGACCAGTTGGATTCTCTGACAGACAGCTTCTTGCTGAGGAACAGCACAGGATGTAAGAAGCCATCTGGGCCCTCTTGCATCAAGACAGCTCCAATGCCCCTGTCTGAAGCATCAGTGGCTATTGTAAAGGGTTTATCGAAATCTGGTGCCATCAAGACTGGATCGGACGTCAGAGCCCTCTTCAGTGTGTCAAAAGCCTCCTGGCACCCTTCAGTCCATTTAACTATCTTGGATTTCTTTGCACCCATGAGGTCTGTCAGAGGAGCTGCAATCTGACTGTAGTGTGGTACAAACCTCCTGTAGTATCCAGACAAGCCAAGGAAGGATTGGACTTGTTTTCGGGACTTTGGTCTTGGCCAGTCCTCAATCACCTCGACCTTTGCTTGCAAAGGTGTGATAGTCCCTTGGCCTACCTCATGACCGAGGTAGGTCACCCTCTCCAGCACAAACTGGCACTTCTTGGCCTTGATTGTAAGGCCAGCCTCCTGAATGCGCTGAAAGACAGTCTCTAAATGTTTCAGATGGTCTTCCCAGGAGTCAGAGAAGATCACAATGTCATCTAGGTAGGCTACCGCAAAGACTCCACAGCCCCTCAACAGGGAGTCGACTAGCCTTTGGAAGGTCGCTGGAGTGTTGTGAAGTCCAAATGGAAGCACATTGAACTTGAACAAGCCCATATGGGTGATGAACGCAGTGCGGTGTTTGGATTCCTCTGCTAGAGCAACCTGCCAGTAGCCTTTGGTCAAGTCTATAGAAGACAGATACTTGGCACGTCCCAGCTTTTCCAGGAATTCATCCACCCTAGGCATAGGGTATTGCTCAGGACATGTCACAGAGTTCAGTTTCCTGTAGTCCACACAGAACCGGATCTCTTTACCTCCTTTCTTAGGCACCAATACAACAGGTGATGCCCAAGTGCTGCGGGAGGGTCGGATGATCTCCATCTCGAGCATTTTGTTGATCTCCTTTTCGATTGCCTGTTTCGCCACTGGGGACACTCTCCGAGGCTGTTCAGCCGAAGGTTGGTTGTCATCCGCAGCTATAACATGTTGAGGATCCATGGTCAAACCAGGTATTGGAGAGAACAGGCACGCAAACCTGGATGTTAGATGAGAGAACTCGGCGCGCTGAGTTGAGTCGAGCCGTGTGGGAAGTTGAATGTCCTCCAGGTTGCCGCCTTCCCTCTTATCGTAGAACGCCCCTTCTGGCCACTCTTCGTCCTCTGCCTCTGGATCCTCGAGGGCAAGAAGGTAATACGGCCTTTCGTGAAAAGGTTTAAGTGAATTGACATGATAGACTTTAGGCTTGAGACCGGTGTCCGGGAGCTGTATAAGGTAGTTCACAGTGCCCATGCTCTCAAGCACTGTGGTGGGGCCTATCCAGGAAGATTCCAGTTTGTTAGTCCGTGAGGCCTTCAAGACCATGACAATGTCTCCAGGCTGGAAGCATCGCTCCCTGGCAAACTGATCATACCAAGCCTTTTCATCCTGCTGTGCCTGTTGGAGCTTGTGGTGAGCTTCTTGCCACGCTGTCCTGAGCATGTTTTGCAGTTTCGTGACAAAGTCCACAACATTTGTTGGTTGCGAAGGTTGGTCGCCTTCCCATTGTCTGCGCACCAACTGTAGTGGCCCTTTCACCTCGTGACCATAGACCAGCTCGAAAGGTGAATAGCCCAAGCTAGGATGTGGGACGGATCTGTAGGCAAACAGGAATTGCTGAAGAGCCAAGTCCCAATCATTGGAGTGTTCATCCACAAACTTTCGTATCATGGTCCCTAAGGTAGAGTGAAAACGTTCCACGAGGCCATTTGTCTGGTGGTGATAAGGGACCGAAGTGAGGTGCTTTATTCCATGTGTCTCCCAGAGACGGTTCATGGCCTTGGACATAAAATTAGTCCCTGCGTCTGTCAGGATCTCCAAAGGCCAACCTACTCTAGCAAAGATGTCCGTCAGTGCTTGAGCTACGGCCTTGGCTGAGATGGCACCCAGTGGTACGGCTTCTGGCCACCGTGTGCAAAAGTCCACCAATGTGAGGATATATTGTTTTCCCCTGGCAGTTTTCCGGGGAAGGGGCCCTAAAATGTCCACGGCCACTCTCTGAAAAGGTACCTCTATAATGGGTAGTGGTTGTAGAGGAGCCTTTGTCTGGTCTTTGGAGTTTCCCATGCGCTGACAGACCACGCAGGATTGGACAAAGATGGCCACATCCTTGTTCATCCCGTCCCAAAAGAAAGCCTTCTTAAGCCTGTCCTTCGTCTGCGTGACTCCAGCAGGGCCACCAGGGTGGTCATGTGCCAGGCTGAGCAGTTTGGCCCTGTATGCAGCTGGGACCAATAGCTGCTTTAGTGGTGACCAGTCGTCCTTAAAGTCCTTAGGCCAGAATTCACGGTAGAGCAGGCCATCTACCACCACAAACTTGCTGCGGTCATTTGAAGAAGTGGTATGTGACTCACCCATCGCCAAGGACCACGCTGCCTGCAAGGTTGGATCTGATTGTTGTTCCTTCTGGAACTGTTCCTTTGAGATCGGAACCGGCTGATCCTCCACAGAGGGTAGAGTTGGAGGTTCTTCAGATGGAGAGAGAGTGTTGTCCCCAGTTGGGACAGGAGTTGACGCGACAGCGTTCGCTGCTGGCGGCATGTCCCGTTGTAGTTGAGGGTCATCGTGTGGCTGTGGTTGCTGTGTACTAGGCACGGCTGCTAGGCCTATATCCCGCTCCACTCTCTCAGGCAGGAGTACTGGAGAAGGAAGAACTGGCATGTCCATACCTGGTTCGCCCTCGGGAACCACGTTTGCCCTAGAGACCTCTACTACGGGCGCCTCCGCATCCGTGTTGCCCTCAGTTGTCTGCGATGTGGAGGCTGTATCACAGCACAAGAAAAGGATTGTTCAGTTCTTATCAACTTAGTGAATTCAGATAATTTTGCCCTTTTTGAAAACCACAGTTCACAAATATTTAATGTTGTCTCAAACCAAAAACAATTCTTCAAACAAGAGTATGGACCTGATACACACACGCACTCTCTCTCTCTCTCTCTTTGGAAGTGCATGAAAATTATGTTTTAAACTTTGGTGGCTGCAAGCTGCTCTGGTGAGACTGCTACTGTAATGAAAGAGGCTGCTGGAAATTCTCCCTTCTTTGTTCCATTTAAAGGTGAGAGGATCGTAAAGCAAGGAGGAATTGACTATTATGAGAAAAGAGAAATTGTGGAGATGGTGGGGACCTAGGAATGGAGAAAAGCACACTTAGATTGCTCTCATGTATGTGCACAATCCTTGAAGACAGGACAGAAACTTCACTTGGTTTGACATACAGAAATCTCTGGAAACTTCTGATTGGAAAGTACTCTGGTGATAATAGAATCAGTAGCTACTCATTAAAACTGCATTTCAAAAAGCAAATGCTTACCATGACCAGTTCCCACTGGATTACTTTTTACTAACATGTTACTGTTGTTGTTGTGTGCCTTCAAGTCATTTCCAACTTATGGTGCCCCTAAGGTGAACCTATCATGGGGTTTTCTTGGCAAGTTTCTTCAGAGGGAGTTTGCTATTGCCATCGTTTAAGGCTGAGATAATATGACTTGCCTACGGTCGCTGAGTGGGTTTACATGATTAAGCTGGGATCCGAATCCTCTCTCCAAAGTTCTAGTATAACACTCAAACCACTACACCATATTAGCTCTTGTTACTGTTACTATTGTACTACTAAAAAAAACCAGGAAAATAGTACCTGCCATCACCACCCCCACTTTTGGGAACCTCTGGACTATTTTAGTTCTGATTGAGGGTTTTTGATAAACAGGAAAGTGACTTCTAATTCACCTCGTGTGTGTGTGTGTGTGTGTGTGTGTGTGTGTGTGTGTGTGTATAGTCTTGTCTAAGCCTGATTCAGCTAAGGAACCTCCTCCCAAATGTTGCAAAATTGCCACTCCATAGTGTGGTGGCTCGATCAGGATGGGGTTATAGTGTGAGTGTGTGTGTTTTCAGCAAGCCTGCTAGGTGCCACTCTCAACTTTAACTGTTTCCTGTCAAAAGCCCACTAGGATAAGACTTCATAGACAGTAGTGCTTGAGAAACACATAACCTCCAACATTTCATAGATGAAAACTGGAACATGTGTGCCAAAACAATATCAGAGTGTGCTCAAGATGGAAAAAGTTATTAATGAGGAAGAAAACACAGGCTAGAAGAGGCAGCATCAGTTTGCTTTTGCCTGTGTTTACAAGGAAAGGTAAGATAGAACCCCCCACTTCCTCTTCTCTTGCCTCTGCTAATAGACTGCAAACTACTTTTGCAATTTGAACTCAGTTTGTAGCAGTTGAAGTAAGCTGTGGACAAATTGGGAAAGTGGAAGAAGGAAAGAGAAAACAAGACATTTTAAACACATCTGAAAAAAATGGGATTGCAAATGACTGACTGAGATTGTCTCGGCCAAATCAATAGTGAGGCAATGGAAATATCAAAGACACATGTCTGCTATACTTTGTATTTTGGTCATTTCTTACACACAACCATGCTGGGTCTGAAAAGAAGTCTTGATATGAAGAGATGCAAGATTTCCTTTCTGTTGTCTCCTTGTTTAGTTGGTCATGACTATTTAAATTATAAAGTTAGTGTGTGTGTGTGTGTGTGTGTGTGTGTGTGACCATGGCAGATTGGCTGAGGTATCTGTATGTACTTGATTGTAGGCAAAGGCAAGTACAAAATTCTGAACCAAGTAGAAAGAGAGGTAATTGTGATATTGAATGTGTGTGCCATGATTAATTGTTATATCTGTCTGTGACAGAGCCTCTTTTAGTTTTTAATTAATCCCACTTAGCATTTAAGTGTCCTATATATCTGCCAACATGGGTTTAATTCCTAGTTGGTGTTTATTAGCAAGATAATTGTGCTTATTACTTAAGCATAGTGCCTTTCTGGCTGTAAGCCCAGATGGGGACTTTTATCTTCATTGTATCAAGGGGAGGGGGGACAGGAAGAGTTGGATTAATTTCAAGTAAAGCAGATGTTTTAGCAATTAGAAGAAACTTCATAAAATTTTGTAATCATAAAAAATAAGTTTGCACCCTGTGCACATACTAACAGAATGAAAAGGCAGTGTGCCCTCCCAGTGGGACACTGAACAACTCTTTTTGTCAATATATTAGCCAAGCTGTGCATTACACAGGATGAGATGACTAAGTGATATGATCTGGATTTCAACATCCCAGACTGTGGGAGAGAAATTGTTGAATTAAACAACTACATTCTTGCATGTAGTAAGTATTCACACTGAGAAAAATCTACATACATTAAACATCAGTGTGTATTACTTTATGAAAAATAGCAAACATTTTTCATTTTAATGTATGAAGCAAGAGAGGTCACACTCCAGTGTTCAGAGAGCCACCACTCCCCATTTCAAAGTGCTCCATGGGGATTTGGTGGGGCTGAGTTGGATATCTGTAAGGCTAGCTTGCTGTTTACAGTGAGACATTCACCTAAATTTAACTGTCAGTCCTAAGTAGATTCAGTGACTCTACCCCCTTTGGGAACTAACACTTAGATGGAGTCCATTAAGGTAAGGGGGGAAACATCGACATTGACCAACTTGCTCTATGTAACATATTTTCAGAGCAAGAGTGGGCAATTTGTTTTAGAGGCCAATCTCACTCCCTCTCTTCACATACACCCACACTCACACAAACGCACATACAGAGAAAACATACTACAGGCGGTGCCACCTGTGACTTGTCATACCTCACACTAAATATAATGTTTAATAGTACTTCTGCCATCACCATTCTAACAGGAGGAGGAGTTGGATGAGGAGGGCATGTGGTAGAACAATTTATGCAGTTTATGCAAGCAATTAATAAATAGGGCCAGGTTGTATTGTTGTGTTCTGTAAGGTTAGATTACATCTCAACAAAGTTGTAATCTAGTGAGTAAGTAAAATTGAAAGCAAACTGAAGTGTGGCTGAAAAAAAAAGCACAACCCCCCAAAAATAATAAAAAGAGGGGGAGGGGTTTCATTAGATGAAGCTGGTGAGAAAGCACAGTGAAGAAATCCAGAAAAGGGTATACTCCATGACAGAATTTTCAGGTTGAATCGAGAACTCACCAGTACAAATCAAAGTAGAGCAGAGTCCTGTAGATCAGTCTTCAAGTATCTGGAAGCTGGAAAACATATGCTGATTCTTCAGCTCCTCTCAACTGATGGTTTATAACAAGGATGGGGATTTTATGACCCTCCAGATGTTGCTGCATTATGAGTCCCAACATTTTGCAAACTTGGAAATAACTAGTTGACTGATTCATTACCAATTAAATCAGAACTTTCTACTAAGATGGCATTACATGGTTTGGGCCCAGAATACTTAAGGGAACGCCTCCTTCCGTACTGTCCGTCCTGCACTTTAAGGTCCTCTGGGAAGAATTTACTTCAGCCAAAAAAAATCCAGGCTAATTTCAGTTACCCAGAGAGCCTTTTCTACTGCTGCCTCAAAGTTATGGAATGGCCTACCGGAGGAGATCCGCCACATTTCCACTCTTACAGCCTTTAAGAAGGCTCTTAAGACAGATCTCTTTTGGCAGGCCTTCTCAACCTAGCTTCCCCTCCCCGAATATGAATACGACATGAATGTTAACTTGATTGGTATTTATGTTTATATCTGTCTGCACAATTTCCCCTAATTTTTAGCTAATTGCATTTTAATATATGATATTGTGATTATTTAACATTGTTGTTTTAGAACTGGGGTGGGCGGTGGGGAAGGGATTAATTTTGAATTTTATTGTATTTTAATGTTCGGGGGGTTACAGTTGTAACCCACCCAGATTCTTTGTGATTGGGCAGGCTAGAAATAAATCATTTATTATTATTATTATTATTATTATTATTATTATTATTATTATTATTATTCCAGTGTTAATTGGTGCCTCTAATGAGTTAATTAATTTTGGAATCTTGAAAGCTTGTTAGAGGGGGGTGGCTCTTTTTCTGGTGGATTAAGGAAGGCAGGAAGGTAACAGTAAAATAATAAGGATTAGGAGGAAATGAATAATATGCCCATATTTGCCATTTTTAATTTTAAAAAATTAGCTAGATGGATTGTAAAATCACACCCACACCCAACACACTGTATCTCCTTAAAACTGCTGATTTCTTTAAAATAAATGACTACAATCATGTAGGTCTTTCTATGCAACATAGTCTCCAAATAGCAGAAGTGTTTTAGTGACAGATTTAGAGAAAACACATGTAGAATTTGCTCTGTATTAAGGTGGGTACCTTCTCCATGACACAAAGCTCCCTCCTTAAAAATGATTTTTTAAAAAGAAATAATTGGAAAAGACCACAGAGTTGGAGGCATGGTTGGTATTTTGATTTCTCTCGCTTATATTAATAACTATGTTGCAGATGAACTGTGGGTTTGGTATCTTTGTTCTTTTTAAAGTATTATTACATAACAATGTAACATTTCAGTACTATAGAAATTTCTGGCATTGTACAGCATTATTTGACTTGTTCCGGAGTTCATTCCTGGTGTTTCACATCTGTTAAGTAAATATACTGAGATTTCCTTTTTGGAGTTTATAATAACACTCTAGTAGCATAGCTTACAGTGCACATTTTCAAGCTGAAGTACAACTTTGCTGGGTGTGGAATTATGGGAGGTACAGCCAGACACATCTGAAGGGTTCTAGCTTGGGGAAGATTTAAGTTTTCCTGCTGTAACTAACTGTGTATATAATTCAGACAGACGCACACTTAGTTTTGCCCCAAGAAGAATACATACATACATACATACATACATACATATCCTCACTAGTGTGTGTGGAGTAGGAATAGTGACATAATAATGTTCTGGCACCGCACTTTCAAGATGTACAAGTTTTGTACAAATGAACCAAAATATTTTAGGAAAACATATTGTTTCACTTAATCTTGAAAAAAAGTGACTTTTGCTTAATATTCTCAGAATACCCTCTGCATATTTTTTGATGTTTATATGTTGTGTTTTCTTTTTGGTGGAGGATTGTGCCAAGAAACATATTTCATGAAGAAAATTATTTATGCATAGGGTTTCCTGAACTCAGGGACTATTCCCTCTCTTCTGTTCTTCAAGGCAAGCAAAGGAATATAAGGCAGCACACTGCTTTGAATAGAGAGTATCTTTTTTGGTTTTATTTGGAGGAAGGGGTTTCCTATGTGTGTTTGTTTTGTGTTTTTGGGAGAGGGTTGTTTGTTGTTTTTGTTTTTGTTTTATTTTTTGCCTGTGTGGTGCTTGCCTCTTTTGATGCATACTGCTCCTATAAAATACTAAGTATTCTTTGCCTCAGGAGTTGGGATCAGAAAAATACCCTAGTTCTCAGTACAAGTTTTTCAACCATCTGGATGTGGATTGATATAGTAAAATAGTAAGCCAGAGTGGTATAATGGTTTGAGTGTTGGACTCTGACTTTGGAGACCAAGGTTCAGTTCCTCACTCAGCCATGGACAACCACTGTGTGACTGTTGGCAAGTTACACTCTCTCAGCCTCAGAGAAAGGCAACCCCCTCTGAACAAATCTTGCCAAGTAAACCCCCCTAATAGGTTCTCCTTAGGGTCACCGTAAGTCGGAAATAGCTTGAAGGCAAACAACAAGAATAGCCAGAAGATGCTCTGGAAGAGTATATGAGAAAAATGATAAATAGTTCTGTATCAACAAATTGACCCTAGAATGCCACAGCTGGAAAGTCAGCATGATATAGTGATCTGAGTGTTGGGCTCTGGAGACCAGGGTTCGATTCTCTGCTCTGCCATATAAACCCACTGGGTGACCTTGGGAAAGTTATACATGCTTAGCCTCAGAGGAAGGCAATGGCAAACCTCCTCTGAACAGTTCTTGCCAAGAAAATTCCACAATAGGTTTGCATTAGGGTAGTCATAAGTTGGAAATGACTTGAAGGCACACAACAACAGTGCCGTAGCTGGGAAGAGGTTTAACTCAGTGCATTTACTTTCCATGTAAAAAAGGCCCGGGGATTTGTAGCAGAGCCAATGTGGCATAGTGGTTAGAGCTTTGGACTACAACTCTGGAGATCAGGGTTCAGTCATGGAATCCCACTGAGTCACCTTGGGTAAGTCTCATCCTCAAAAAGCCCTGTTGTAGGTTCCCCTTAGAGTCACGATAAATCAAACATGACTTGAAAGTACACAACAGTAATCCCTAGGTAAAATCATCTTCCATCTAAAGCTCTAAAGAGCTATTGGCAGTCAGTGGCAACAGTCCAGTGATCTTATTCAGTGTAAGGCTTCTTCCTATGTCAGTGTTTAATTTTACTTTCATCAACAGACAAGTATTGACAGCAATGGGCTTAAGGAACCACTGGTCTTTCTTATAATAAATCAGTCATGTATAAATAGAGGTGAATTTCCATGGCACAGCACTGGATGCACTGAGATTTCAGCATATTCAGTTAAGGGGCCATACTTGAGTCCAAGTTAATGATAAAATTATGCAGGAAGGAAGAAAGAACCGTTGTAGTCTCTGAGTGGTTATTCCAATACAGCGTTTAGAATTCCTGACATCATGCAATAAAAATAGCATGGCATAAAAATTTCAACCTGCTTTGTTTTAAAGAAAAAGACAGTAAGCAGTTTGAAGCATGTAGCACATTTATCATTCCAGGTTATTCGGCCCTTAACAATTTACTGTGCATATCATGAATCTATTCCAGATGGGAACATAACATGGCAGGATATCTGTGTATCAAAAATGACAGGTTTGAGAGGGCCAATCCAATCTTCTGTTTGTTTCAGAGAATCTTGAGTAAGGATGTGGGCATGTATGAAGTCCACATCCATGGAATTCATCCTTTTCTCACTTTTGTGTCTGAGACAGGCAGG
The DNA here is from genome assembly GCF_019175285.1 of Sceloporus undulatus. NCBI lineage: Eukaryota > Metazoa > Chordata > Lepidosauria > Squamata > Phrynosomatidae > Sceloporus > Sceloporus undulatus. Next base: position 45,043,372 of record NC_056523.1, on the reverse strand, counting down.
ATATAAATCCTTGAAATAAATAAATAAATCTATCCACTGTTTTTGCTAGTTCCTCCACTCCCAGCTCAATAAAGACCATTGTTACCATGCATCTTCAGTGCTGAAGAAAAGTCCCTCAGATTAGGGTTCCAGGCAATTTGGAAAAAAAGCTTTGCGTGTCTATTTAGATTAGCACTAGTTTCAGACTCAGACTGGCTTTTTTATTGCCATCATTTGTTTGTATTTGGGTTGTGTGTATTTGGGTTATGTTCGAGGATGCAAAATTGGAAAGGGAATGGGAAGCTTCACCATCACTATGTGTTCTGTTCAACTCATGTGGTGTTAAGGAGAGTGAAAGACAACAAGGCTAAATGCACCTGCTGTGCCATCAGCTTTCTGCTAAAATTTGTATTCAGTAGCAGTGTACCACAGAATTGATTTGAGTCTTGGACTAGGACTCTGGAAACCCAGGGTTCAGATCACCACTCTGCCATGGAAAACCACTGGGTGACTTAAGGTAATTCATAGGCTCTCTGCCTTAAGAGGAAGGCAATGACAAACCTCCTCAGAATAACTCTTGAAAAAAAATCTTGTAATAAGGTTGCCACCACCAACCACAGTCAACCCAAGGGCATGTAACAATATGCAATGTAACAAGCAGAAATGTACTGGATTTAGAATAAAAGTTTAATGGAATAATCAACCCAGACTGCTGCCACACCGCAGAACTAATGAGGTTTGACACTGCTTTAACTTTTATGGCTCCATTGTATCAAATTCTGGGATTTAAAGTTTCTTGTAGCACCATGACTGTCTGACAGGAGGCAAAATATCTCACAAAACTACAAATCCCAGAATTCCATAGCATTGAGGTATGGTAGTTAAAGCAGTGTATTCATTAATTCTGCAATGTAGAGGTAGTACCAGACTGCAGCTCTCATGTGCTAGGTTTACTGTCTCTACAGTTCATATAAGAATATATAGTAGAAAAATGAAACTTCTTGTTGTGTACCTTCAAGCTATTTCCAACTTATGGTGATCCTAAAATGAACCTATCATGGGCTTTTCTTGGTAAGATTTGTTCAGAGGCTTGCCATTGCCTTCCCCTGAGGCTGACAGCATGTGAGTTGACAAAGGTCACTTAGTGGGTTTTATGGCCAAGTAGGGAATCGAGAAGTATGACAACATCAGTAGAATAAATCAATCTATGATTATGCCTTCTGTTTGTTCCATTGAAGGAGGTGAAATTTGCAGCCTCAATTTTTTTTCCATCTTGGCTTTCAGGAAGAGATCCGACTTGATCTTTTCCAGAACCCATTTGTTTGTCTTTTTGGCTGTCCATGTATCCTCAGCACTCTTCTCCAACACCACATCTCAAATGAGTTGATTTTTTTTTCCCCTGTCAGCTTTCTTCACTGTCCAGCTCTCATATCTGTACATGGTGATGGGAAATATAATGCCTTGAATGATTCTAACTTCAGTACTTAGTTCCATATCTTTGCAGTTTAGAATCATGGCTAGTTCTTTCATGGCTGCCCCTCCCATTCCTAGCCTTCTTATTTCTTGACTACACTCTCCATTCTGATCAATGTTTAATCCAAGGTATGGGAAGTCTTTAACTATTTACATTTCTTCATTGTCTAGGTTGAATCTATGTTTATTCTCCATGGTCATTATTTAGTTTCTTTATGTTAAGCAGTAATCCTGCCCTTGCACTTCTATTTTATTATTATTTAATTAATTCATATACTTCCTTTCTCCCAGAAGGGACCCGAGGTGGCTTTTTTCCTTCACCTTCCTTAGTAAGGGATCCCTGGTGGCAAAGAGGTTAAATGCCGATACTGCAGCTACAATGTTGTGAGTCCAAACCCAGGTCTCCAAGGTAGAATCAACCTTCCATCCTTTTGTAGGTTGGTAAAATGAGTACCCAGCTTGTTGGAGGCAACTGGCTTACAGGTTGTAAGCCACTTACAGAGTGCTGAGATCATTATTAAGTGGTATAGAAATGCAAGTGCTGTTGCTATTGTCCCAAGTCTGTGATGTTTTCTGCTAGTATTTTGATGTCATCTGCATCTCTTACATTGTTGGTATTCCCTCTCCCATCTGCTGAAACTGAAACTACCCCACAATAATAATAATAATAATAATAATAATAATAATAATAATAATCAGCAGTAGCCTGAAAAATACATCTAAGCCATCCTTTTCTACATACCAATACATGAGTCTCAAATAGAATAAAATCAAGGCCAAAGCTTCTCCAAAGAACCAGGAAATATCCAAGAAGACAAAAATGAGAAATAAGCAGACTCTATAGTCTAGGCTTTTATATCTCCAAAACCTTCAGGCACCAATGCAGATTTGATTAGCCACCATAGTTCAGTACTCACATCCTCTGCAACTGCATAAGAAACAATAGCCTCTTGTTAATTCAACTGAAAGCTGTTTACTAATTACCAGTGGTTCTGCTTCTTGCCTTGGCAAACTAAACTAGAAACAGGATAAGTAGAAACTGAAGCTTTTGCTCTCAGGGAATGGTGACAATTCCCCAAATTCTCTGAACACAGAATTTAGCATTGTTAGTAAATAGGATTTTTTTTGTGAGAACTGTATTTGGTGAAAACAGCTCCATGAGATTAGGGCTATTTGGTCCCAGTTTTAGATATAATCACATTATCTCCCCATGTCTGCTTTGATCATCACCACCATCACCATCACATCATCATTCCAACTTTTTCCCCCATCCCAGGACTTAAGGCAGCTTAAATAAGTAAAACAAAAATAAAGGCGATTAACAACATACAAAAATTAAATAGTAATTAAACTGTCAACAACATGGGCAAGACATACACTCCCAGCCCCAGAATACCCTATGTTTTACCTTAGGGCCACCATAAGTCAGAAATGAGGTGAAGGCACACAACAACAAAACAACAATGGAATTTAAAAGCATGTCAATTGAAATGATTGTCACACAGTCTATTTTCTTCTATCAGGGCAGAAGACAGAGCTGTAAAAAATAATAACTATCTATAAATTAAAACTGACTTTTTGAGCAGCTTCAATTGAAAGTGTGAAGACATGGGTTCTTGAGCTAAATCCCATTTTAGTCCTAACTAGATCAAACCCACTGAAAAGAAGGGATGTATTTGTCATTATTTAGGGGCTAAACAGACTGACTAGAAGTGCCGGCTTGGGGGCAGCATGAGACTATGATATTTTGACACTGGTGCTGGTGTCATGCCACATGCCCAACTGCATGGGGGCATTACAGTGCTTTGTTAGCAGGGCTAAGGGGTGCCTTTTTGCTAGCACTAAACAGAGTGGCATTTTGCCATTATTTTTAGCACTGGCAAAGCTCCAGATCGGGACTGCGGTGTGTGGTTGCCGCAGCCCTGATCTAGTGAGGAAAGGGGTGGTGGGACACCACTCCAAAGGGGCAGTCTGTTTTGCCCCTTACATAGGTCTGTTGGTTTATTTAGCACTAGTACTGGATTTAGCCTCCAGTCCTTTACACTCACTGTGGAAATGAATAGAATCTGAATGTTCTCCAGAAAGCAAGGTGAATTATTCTCCCATTTTGTATCTCCATATTTTCAGTTGCCATCAGCATTATGTAACTACTGGAAGTTTATACTTCTATCACATTGTCCATAGGATATTGTTAACCTTCATCAACCAGATACAGGAGTTGTTGCTCTACAGTGTTGCTGCATAGAAAAAGATGTAAAGTGCTGACATTCTATACAGTAGAATCGTGATCAGATGCAAATGATTTCCACAAACTGCATATGTACAGTTAAAGAAAAAGCCCCCCCCCCCAAAAAAAAAAATCAATTGGTTTTTGTCATTGGGATTTTAGTACAGCAGAGTGATGTATGCATCCGACTCCATCCTGGCCTCTGAGGGAGAGAGAAGGTGGGCCCAACATCATCAGGCCTTCCCTAAAGAAACTGAGTCCTCCCAGAAGGCATCTGACTCCATCCCTCTATCCACCATCTTGAGGGAGAGAAAGGCAACCCAGCTCCAACAGGCCTCTGAGGGAGGGCAGATCTGCTGGACTTTTCTCCTTCCCCACTGCCATTCCCTTCTCCTTTTGTGTCTTGTCTTTTTTAGATTGTAAGCCTGAGAGCAGGGAAATGTCTAATTAACAAACTGTAAGCCGCTCTGATAGCCTTTTGGATAAAGAGCCGGTATCATCATCATCATCATCATCATCATCATCATCATCATGTTCTCCAGTTGTTAATAGTTTGGCCTCAATTCAGAGATATTGCAGTTTCTTGTCCAATATTACAAGTGTGCATTTACCTCTGACCTTAGCCATGCCAGGAACCCAGATACAAGTGCTATTTTGTTTTAACATGCAGTGTTCACTACTTTGGTTCTCACATGAGAGAAATGCAGGATAGAAAATAAGCCAACAAATAAATAAAAATATCCCTTAAAAAACAGGAATTCTTATTGCGGTGAGAAAATAATGAATAACTCACTCCATGTATTAAAAACACCCTAGTGCATGACAGTTATAACATTTTGTTTCCTGCTTTTATTTATAGGCTTCTACATATCTAGGAAAAACCTGCCACAAGTGCCGCTACCTTGAGTCCAGTGGCCTGCAATAAAATGTCATAGTCCCATCCTAACAGAATTGCTCCTTTCAAGTGTGACTGCTAGGGCTTCTCTACATTAGCTATTTACTCAATTTGGATATTTACCCCAAAATTCCCCCTAAGCTTCTGTTTCCTGGTTACTTGATACAAGGCCAAAACCCTGAATTGGGCACCAACTGTCTTCATGATGTCTACACCCAACATGGCCTTTCCTCCTCTTAATCTGAATTTTAAAACCTTACATTTTATTCTGAGTTTTCATCTCTCTCTGCAGTGGTGACGGGAGTTTGCCTTCCTACATGGTCCCTGAAATGTGCCCAGTGTTGCCACTGCAAACATGAGTTGCTATGAGGTCAGAACATGGCTGAGTGCCTTGTAATGGCCTCAGCAATGGATGTAAGTGACAAATAGAGATCATTTGGGAAGACAGCCAGCCCTTGTCACCGCAGAGAAGACAAAGGTAACAGAGGGAGTTCAGGGCCAGAATACACGAGGGGCAGCATATTCTGGCCAGTGAAGACAAGCCCTCAGCCAAGGATCCTCCATTTCATTACTTTCAGAACTCTAGTGCCACAACAAACTATAATTCCCAAAATTCCATAGCACTGAGCCATGTCAGTTAAAGTGGTGTCAAACTGCATAATTTGTGACACCACGGATGCAGCTTTGCTCTCGTATGGGCAGCCCTTTAGATTTTTTAAAAACATGCACACACACGTTTCATCATACTTATTTTGATCTCCCTCTCTTTCTCTCTCTCTCTCTCTCTCTCACACACACACACACACGTTTCCCAGTGGGCCTATTATGGCTCTAGTCCTCATGAACAACAATTTCCCAAGTTTGCTATTAGAGGGAGTGATGACTCATTCAGACTATGCTTACTGGTGCCTTTGAAAGCAATTCTGAATGTACTACTCAATTACTTTAGGAAAGTGGAACTGCAAGATGACCCTATTTAAGAAGCAAAAAATATTATTTCCTTCTGCAATACATTTCTGTTCTGAGATTCATGCAATTAACTGTAAATATTTTCCTCCTCCCATGTTTATTTTAAAACGGTTGGCATTTTATTTGGAACATTCCAAATAACATTTTGGTTCTTCCTTCCTACCATCAGCAAAGTTTGCTTTTAGTGTAATAGTAGTCATTAACTCTAAGTATTCAAATTGGTCATACAGAAAGCAAATTACTCACTCAGTATGTATATACAAATGTTCAAATCATCTCTGTGACGCTGTCTAGAGCAAAAAAAAGAAGGGGGGTTACAAGACATTAAGGTTTTATTCCAGACAGTTGCCAATTTTTCAGCCTATCATTTCATTTCCAAGTATGGTAGAACTACGTAGTTATGTCAGATGTTAAACATTTAATGAACACAGCTGAAAATGAGCTGTCCCCTGCTGAATCTTAGTGTGATATCATGGGTGCTGTAAAAGTCTTCTGATAGTAACGTGATACTGAAAGATATCACATCACACAATACAGAAGTTACTTTATGGATAGGATAAAACATGAAAGGAACATTGCAGTCTTCTGGGTGACTCTGATAAGGCTGCAGCTTAGAAAATATGAGTTCTTTTTTCCAGATATCGGTAGCAAGCATGGAATAGACTCTATGTAAGCAATGTCAGAAATGTATCATATTTTAGATCCCTTGTTCCTTCTTCTGTAGAATTAAGGATGTGCACATCTGACAGCCCGGTTTCTGCTGAATTCTACCTTTTCCCACCTTTACATTCAGATCATGCTACTTTCTATGTATTTTTCTCAGGTGTGTGTGTGTGTGTGTGTGATGGGAATCTATCTGGCATTTTTGTACATTTGAAAACGAGTGAATTTCAGTGTACATTTTAAATTCATGTAATGTTTGTATCCACTAATACTTTGAATGAATAAATATATTTGTATGAATTTTGGAAATAAACTCATTTTACTATGCATGCTTTTTAAATGCATACATTCAAGTACACTCATCCCTCCACGTCTGAAGCTTTGACTTTTGCAGATTTGATTAATCATGGATTTTATTAGTATGTTCTCTCTAGGAATATCTAGGTCCTCCAAGACAACTCTATGTTCAGCTTTAACCAAAAGTCACACTGAAGGACCTAGAGATTCATAGAGAGAATGCTCCACTAGGCATTTGTAGCTCCTCCAGCGCAATTCTTTGGTCAATGTCTGGCAGTTGTGGACCATAGAGTTGTACTGAAAGACCTAGAGATTCCTAGAGATGTGTTCTCTCAGTAAAAACATAGTGTTTTAGTTATTTGTGGTTTTTCCACATTCACGGGGGTCCTGTGCCCCTAATTCCAGTAAATGTGTAAGGATGAGTGTACATACAAATACATGCAATCAAATATGCATATTGTATTAGATGGCTTTTTTCAGAATCTTGGGGTATGCAGGCTTCTGAACTGAAAGCCTGACTGTCACAAACTTCACCTCTCAACAAGACATCTGTTCCTCTCAGTAGAATTTGTGCTGTTGTGTGCCTTCAAGTTGTTTCTGATTTATAACAACCAGGGTTTTATAGGCAAGATTCATTCAGAAGAGGTTTGTCATTGCCTTCTTCTGAGGCTGAGAAAGTGTGGCTTGCCCAAGGTCATTCAGTGGCTTTCTGTGATTGAATAGAGATTTGAACCTTGGTCTTCAGAGTCATAGGTCCAATCCACACTGCAGAAACAATCCAGTGTGAGTCCACTTTAACTGCCCTGGCTCAATGCTAGGGAATTCTGGGAACTGTAGTTTTGTGAGACATTTGGCCTTCAGAGAGTAATGATGCCACCATAGACTACACTTTCCAGGATTCCCTAGCACTGAGCCATGGCAGTTAAAGTTGTCTCATACTTGATTACTTCTGCAGTGTGTTTTGGACCTTAGTCTATCCCTCTGGAATGTGGCCTTCATCTTTCTCTACTGCCTTCTACACTTTTCCAAGCATTATTGTATTTTCTATGGAATCATGCCTCCTCATGATGTGGCCAAACTAGGACAGCCTCAGTTTAGTTATATCAACCTCAAGGGAGAGCTCTAGGACCCATTCATTTCTCTTTCTAAATGTCCACAGTATCCTCAGAACTCTTCTCTAGCACCCCATTTCAAATGAGTTTATTTTCTTCCTGTCAATTTTGTTCAGTATCCAGCTTTCACAGTGAAACATAAAAATGAGAAATACAATGGCATGGGCCATCCTAACTTTAGTATTCAGTGACATAGCTTTACTTTTTTTATTAACAGAAGTGAAATAAAAATCTTAAGAGATCTCAGTGTAAAGAAACATAAGGCTTCTTAAGGATATACATCTTTGTGTTCTAAATCATCACAAGAAAGCATTAATAGGTCCTGAAATAATTGCCTCTCTTGGATGAGAACACACACACATAATTCGGCCCAGCCTCTGATCACTGTTTACGTATCAGAATTTATTCATCTGTGCAGAAACGTATTTTCTGTGCAGAACACATTCTTACTATGAACATGAGTTTTCTGTGCAGAAAGCACTTTCTGTGAAGTGTATTTCTGTAATGAAATTTTCATTCATTCCATGTGGACGGCATGGAGCAAAGGTGAAATGAAATTCTGCAACACTCCTGGGATCCTTCCACAATACACATTATAACATTGTGCTTTCATTTTAACTTCCATGACTATGTCCTGTGGGATCCTGTGATTTCTAATTTGATGAGACACTGGAAGACCTCTTTGCCTGAGAATTATAAATGTCCCTCCCCAAACTATAAATCTTGGGATTCCATAGGATGTTGCCATGGCATTTAAAGTAGGAT
>NC_056523.1:44959952-45034982 GCF_019175285.1 Sceloporus undulatus | reverse complement strand
CAGTGGTGTGAACACTGTGAAGGACATATTCAGGACTCTCTAAGTGGCTTAAATTTTCCACATTAAGTCTATTATTTTCCTTCTTCTTTGTCTTTCCTCTATATCTCTTTTGTTCATGATGGAAACTCAGGTGGGCTAGAGAAAGGGAAACAGATAGAAATAGACATACTTGCAATAGTATGCAGGACTCTCTAAGTGGTTTAAATTTTCCACATTAAGTCTATTATTTTCCTTCTTCTTTGTCTTTCCTCTATATCTCTTTTGTTCATGATGGAAACTCAGGTGGGCTAGAGAAAGGGAAACAGATAGAAATAGACAGACTTGCAATAATATGCAAATTAATATTTGGGGGTTTTAGTAATAAAGTGAGAGCCAGGGTCATGTAGTGGCTTTTGAGTGTTGGGCTATGACTCTGGAGATCAGTGTTCAGTTCCCACTCAGCCATGAAACCCACTGGCTGACCTTGGACAACTCACACTCTCTCAGCCTCAGAGGCAGGCAATGGCAAACCCCCACTGATCTTGCCATGAAAACTTCATGATAGGATTGCCTGAGTCACCATAAGTTGGAAATGACATAAAGGCACACGGAACGCACTGTAATGAAACTATACAAAAGGACAGTTGTATTGGATCAGCCAAAGGCCTGTGTATTCTAGCACTATGATCCCAAAGGGAGCAGTCAGATGTCTGTTGGAAGTCCCTAACCTAACCTAGGGGTTTATCACACAGAGCTCCAAGTGTCACACTTCCGTTGCCCAAATGCCATTGAATGGGATGGAAGTGTCGCCAGTGTGATCATGCCTGGTGCTTCTAAAGTGAAATGGAAGAGTTATCGCCATAGAATTGTCAGCAGATATGCCCTTTTCTTATTAATGGATTAATATTAATGGAGTTTGTTGAGAGAGGGTGTATCCACAATGCAGAATTAAAGCAGTGGGCACTACTTTAACTGCTATGGCTCTATCCTACAGAAACCTGGGATCTGTAGTCTGGTAAGGAACCAGAGGGCTCTGACAGACCAGGCCCTCTGAAAAACATTCTGATGTCCTTTCCTCTCTTGTTTTATTCCAGTTGTTCTTGCTGCTTCCATTTTTTTAACTGGTTCTTTAAAAATATGAAAACCCAAAGTTCCCAAATTTTAAAAAGACCCCAAAGCCTATAGAAAAAAGCATGATGGTGAACAGTGTGAGTGTTGTTTCAAAATACAAAACCCAGGATTCTGTAGGATAGAGTCATGGCAAAAGTGGTATCAAACTGCCTCAGATCTGCAGTGTGGATACACTATTTGGAAGTCTTCACAAAAATAGCCCTGTTGGCTCTCTTGAAAGTGATTGTGTGTCACAGGGAGGGGGATGCACCTCAGCTCAGGAGTATGTACATTTGGAAAACAGAAACAGGATTTTGGAGAAAAGTATGCACAAAGCAAATAGCAAATAGCTGAACAGTTGGGAAAAAATATAAAAATTTGTTCTGGCCAATGAGGAAAATTTGTACATTAGGTCCAAAGTATAAATCAATGTTCATATTAGGAAAATAAATAAAAAGTATATGAATTTAAATGCAGGACAAAAAAGATGGAAGTCTTTCAACTCAATATGAAACAGAATAGTAAAAAAAAAAAAAAATGCTGGGGGGATTTTCACAGCTCCAGGTAAGGAATATACAAATGATAATGTAAAAACATTGCCTTCCTATTCATGTTTTCCAGCCAGTGTTGCAAGAGGCATCTTGCCTCTCATCCTAGAAAGTAAATACATAGCCTTCATGCCTAAACCCCTGATCTGATATGTTAAGAAACTTTTATAAAGAATTGTATTCTTTGTTTGTTCCCATGCTAAAAATACCAAGGAATTTATAAGCATGACAGATTTTTAAAAATAATATCTGTAAAACTCTACACAGGAATCTATTTCATCTTAAATGTCAAGGACATGCTTAAAGTTTCTGCAGAAACAGAAGTTAGAATAAAATTATTTACTTAATGTAGAATGGAAATGGATTTGCTAGGAAGAAAAATGAGAATCCTCTTTGTTTTTTATTTATTTAAAAATCCTTTCAGAAATGGTTCCAAATTTAAATGAGACTCATCTTCAGAGACTAGATCAATTCCTTGGGCTGAATTTTCCTTTATTTTTCAGGTTGGACAAGCTGCTGTATTGTGGCTTGCATTCATCAGTAGTTTTGATGTATGCTATTGTAATATACCATAGTTCTGCAGAAGGGAAAAACAAATTGGATCCCAAGGAAGTGAACCATAACTTCAGAGCTGCTGCTGTTTGAGGCTTTAAAATTGGGCTAGTTAGGGCATCTTTGGTTTCTGAGGCATTCAAAGCAACTTCTAATTGAATAAACCTTGAGAGTAAAAATGAGATTTCTATTGATTGGACAGAGAGTGGGACTTTCAAAGCCAAATACATTTTTATACACATATATAGTTCAGAGCGACCAGAGCTGCTCCCAGCCTGTTCTATTTCTTCACCTGCTCTCCTGCAAGCTGCTGGTTGTTCTGTATGAATCACTTCCATGCTGATTGGTACAATAGCTCACACTTGAAGGTGGCCAATAATTCAATTAGGCTGACTGAATTCAGAGTTGCATTTTATCTTAATAATACAGTACTTGGAGCTACAATTATTTCCTTTGACTCTTGGAAGAAGAACCACACATAAAAAGAAGCAGTCATCAAAATAAAAATGAGTGGCATTTATTAGTTGTAGCATACAAAAGGGTATTGAAAGGCAGAAAGGAAAATGAAACTTCACACACTATCAGCGTCTAGCAAAAGGTTGGGATGGCGCAAGGCTAAACACAGAACAGCTGGCTAGTATAAAGGAATATGATTCTGTTCTTGAGCTTGAATCCCTTTGTAGAGAAGCTGGCCCATCTATCCAATGTTCCTAGCACTGCTCCTGCCTTAGTAGCATACACTGTATATTATTTATAGGTTTCCATGCCATATGGAGTCTTATTTGGAAGAAAGGCAGACCTCCATATTCACAGATTTTTTTCATCCATGGATTCAACAACAGAAAAATATTCCAAAAATATATCACTTCCCAAAAGCAAACCTTGATTTTGCTATTTTATATAAAGGATATCATTCTACTATGCCACTCTACATAATGAGTCATGAGCATGTCAAGGAAAAAAGCAACATGGGATATACAGTATATGAAATAAAACATGTATGTGAGAGTCAGGGTGACTCAGCAGAAGCCAATTGGGAACCACACAGGTGGAAATGGTAATACAATTAACAAGTCCTGAATGCCAAGGACAGAGATGCAAGTGGATAATTGGACACACCTGACAATTGTTAAGTGGTCAAGGCTGAGATGATGAAATCACTAATTGTAGGATGAACCAAAAGAAGCAATAAGGATGGTGTACACGCCTACTGGGTGGAAACAGACAACAGTGGGTGGTACCATGCATTGACTATAATAATGACTATAGATCCCAATGTATTTTGTGGGTTGTAGTAGTGGATAGAGTGGATAGTGAGGAGTAGAGTATTGTTGTGTTGGATAGTTTGGAGCTGTATATAGTAGAATAAAGTAGATCTTTTATATAAGACTACTGAGTTGTCTGGTGTCTTGGGTGAAGCTACAAGAACCAGCTGGATCCTGAAGAAGGGTGAAGACTTCTGTGGAAGCAAGAGTGAGAAGGCTTGGAGAATTTGTCAGGGTCTTCAGCCTATTCTCTGTAACTCTGCTAAGCTATAACCACTGGCCAAAACTGGTCAGCGCGGTGCACAACCAGGTGGTGAGTTTGAGCCAGAGGTGAAGAGCCACAACTCCCATCATCCCTGACAAGGGTTATGGGCCCAGATACTGCAGCACCCAGCATCCACAGAAGCTGAAAGTTCCAGAGAGTGGAAGAAAGTTTTGTGGAAGACAGATCAGAGCAAGCTGTTTGCGCTGCACTGATAAGCTCCGTGAGTAACTCCTCCTGTGTTTTGATTAAGCCCGAAAGGGGTCAGCTGTGCATACTCAGAAGGACTGTGTCAATTGAGTCACTGCACAAATTAAGATGGAGATTTTGAAGTTTAGTAAATTGAACAGATCCAACTACCCCACCTGGAAGATTTATGCCCAGTCCCTACTTGTAAAGGAAAGTTTGTGGGACACTGTTGAAGTCGGGTTGCCAGCCGATGCGAATGCGGCCATGAAAGAGAAAGATAGCAAAGCTAAAGCCTGTCTTTATTTAATGCTGGAAGAAGACTTGATTAATGACGTAAGAGATAAGGAGACCGCGAGAGATGTGTGGGAAACACTTCAAAGATTACACACTCCTTCAACTGCCTTTGCAAAAATGTTATGGTCTAAGAGAATTTATAGGCAGAAGATGGAAAAAGGACAGTGTGTGATAGAGTATTTGAAAACTATGCAAAACTTGTTTGTGCAGGCTGAGCTAAGAGGTGTGGAAATAAGTAAAGAACAACAGTGCTATATTTTAATTGAGTCCTTAGACCCTTCCTGGGGCAACATCACAAATGCTTTGCAGAACTTACCGGCAGAAGAGCTAACGAGAGACTTAGTTGTGGCCAGGATTCTGGAAGAGAACCAGAGGAGACTGTCTGAGAGGAATGACGCAGCAGCTTCCAAGATTCCAAGGATACCTGAAGGACCGCCTCTCCCCATATATTCAGTCCCGCACCCTCAGAACATCCGGGCAGCAACTACTAAAGGTGCCGGGGGCCAGACTCTCCTCCGTCACTAGGCGGACTTTCTCCATAGCTGCCCCGGCCCTTTGGAACACGCTGCCCGTCGAGCTCCGCTCGACTACCTCCCTGGCCCAATTTAAGAAGGACCTGAAGACCTTCTTATTCCAGCAAGCATTCCCCCCATAAAAATTCTTAAGGGCCTCCCTCCTCTTCCGTGGCCATGAGGATGGGCTAATGGGGTTTTAGCTGTTCTTTTTTACTGTGTAATGTACGGTGTGGTTTTGTTTTTAATTCACTGAATGTATATGTATAATGTGTGTAAACCGCCCTGATCTAAGGAAGGCGCGGTATATAAATAAAACTTTTATTTTATTTATTTTATTTATTGTGCCAAGTGAGCAAGCCAAGCCTGATGTGCGTGGGCTGGACCAGGCAGCTTCTTCGAGGGAGCAAAGGAAATGTTTCTACTGCAAGAAGTTTGGACATCTGCAGAGGAACTGTAATCTTTTGGCTGCTGATAGAAGCAAGCAACAGAGCAGATGGCACGGCCAGAGGCAAAAGCAATTCAAGCCGCCATTTTTGAAGGACAATAGAAATAATAATAAGGTGTTTGCGACCATGGTTAAGGAAAAACAGAAAGCAAACTCCAAATGGCTAGTAGATTCTGGAGCTTCAACCTCCATGTGTAACAACATTAATTTAATTAGTGATAAGAAGCAATCAAATGTAAATTCGGTGGTTCTAGCTGACGGGAATGAGCTCACAACTGTAAATCAAATGGGAACAGTTTACATTCCAGGGCTAAAGGAAAACTTTAATGATGTTTTGCATGTAAAAGAATTAGAAAACAATTTGTTATCAGTGAGCAGGTTAACAGACAGAGACTACATAGTCACTTTTGAAAAGAACTTGTGTAAAATAACCTTGAATGGGGAACTGCGTGGTATAGGCTTAAAAAAGGATAAGCTTTATTTCTTAGAAGAAAATGTTGATAAGTATAAGGTAGAGAATGCTAATACTATAGATAATGTTCCGTTGCACAAAGACTGCATACATGAGCTCCACAGGAAATTTGGCCATGCAAGTTTTAAGTACTTAAAGAGTTTAATAAGCATGTGTCCAGATTTAAAAGTGGCAGAATGTAAAAATCATTTAGACTGTACTGTATGTAACCAGGTGAAGGTCAGAGCTTATCCAGTTGCCAAGAAGTCCAAAAGGATTGCTCAAAGACCGTTTCAATTTGTCCATGCAGATGTAGCCCAAGCTAATTGTTTGTCACTGGGGGAAGCAAATATTTCCTGGTAATTGTTGATAGGTTTTCAAGGTTTGCATATGTAAGAATACTGAAAAATATGTCTGACGCTGGGCAAAGTTTAAAAGCATGGGTCAGGATGATAGAAAGAAGATTTGATAGCAGAGTTGGGACAATTGTTACAGATAGAGGTGGAGAATTTTTAAACAATCAGCTGTACCATTGGTTTCAGAAAGTGGGGATAAGACATGAAACCACAAACCCTGCTTGTCCAAGTGAGGATGGTTTAGCAGAAAGGAAAATCCAGGACATAAAAAAGATTTCTGCTTGTTTGATGGCAGATGCAGGAGTTAAAGACAGCTTTTGGGGTGAAGCAACTCTGACTGCCATACACATAAGTAACAGGTTGTACCATTCAGAGATAGAAGACATTCCCTACAGGGTTTTGTATGGGAGAGTGCCAAATTTCAAGTACCTAAGAGTGTTTGGTCAATATGAACATGTGTACATACCTGCATGTTTTAGGAGAAAAGGTGAACCAAAAAGCAAAAGGCTAATGTTCCTAGGTTATTCAGGGAATAGCTACAAGTTTCTTTTAGGGGGGAAAGAAATACAGTACTCCAGGTCTGCAAATTTTGAGAGACATGCTGGCTGGGACAAGTTGCATGCCAACAAAGAAGTGTTCGTGAGGTTAGGTAGCTCAAGTGAGCAGCAAGCGCAGACTGAACCAACTTCAGGAAACGGAGGGGTTTCAATCAAGCCAGAAGCCTCTACTAGCAGTAGTGGTAGTACCTCAGATGGAGAGACACAATCAAGACCAGTAACAACTAGAATGACAGAAGACAAGAGATTTAGTAGAAAGACAGCAACTTCTAGTGCAGACAGTGATGAGGAAAGAGGCAGAACGACAGAATTCATACCCAGGCGTAGTCACAGAATTAGGAAGTCACCAGATAGGTTTGTTGTGACACAGGCAAGAGCTTGTACAGTAGTAGAAGAGCCTGAGAGTTTTGAACAGTTAGAAACTTTTTCCAGGGAAGAACAGGAAAGATGGTGTGAAGCAATGGAAAGTGAGTTTAGTTGTTTGGTGAACAAAAATGTGTTTGAGATTGTGGATAGACCCAAAGATAGGCAAGTGATAGGTTGCAAATGGGTGTATAAGAGAAAGGAAATGCCTGATGGAAGCATTAAGTACAAAGCAAGAATAGTAGCTAAGGGATTTGCACAACAGCAGTATGAGAATTTTGACAAAACGTATTCTCCAACAGCAAAGCCAGAAAGTTTGAGAATGGTGTTAGCTGTAGCAGCTAGGAGGAATTTAATAGTAGAGCATTTTGATTTTGAAACGGCTTATCTAAATGCAAATTTAGATGAAGAAATTTTCATGGAACAGCCACAAGGGTTTGAGGAAAATGGAAGTCAGAAAGTTTATAGGTTGAAGAAGGCATTGTATGGTTTAAAACAAAGTGCCAGAGCTTGGAATTTGTGTATCAATGACGAGTTGGTTAAGTTAGGATATAAGAGAAGGGTGGCAGATGCTTGTGTTTATACGAAAGGAGACATAGTGCTTGTGATTTATGTGGCTGACTTGTGCGTGGCAGCAAAGTCAGAACAGGACATTGAGTCAGTTAAGAGAGAACTATCAGAAAAGTTTGTGTTAAAAGATTTAGGTATCAATGTTGAGTGGACACAAGAAGGTCATTGTTTGCTAAGTCAGAGAAAGAAGATAGAAAACTTGATAGAGAAGTGTGGTTTACAGAATGCCAAGATAGTTAAAGCTCCTATGACAACTGGTTTCATTTCTGAACCAACAACAAAAGATTTTGAGGACAAGACATTTTACAGGAGCATCATATGATCATTACAGTTTATTTCTTGCCACACTAGACCAGACATTGCTTATGCCGTGAACACATTATCCAGAAGAGTTAGCAATCCTAAGGTTGAGGATTGGACAGCTGTGAAACATTTGTTGAGATACTTGAAAGGAACTTTAGACAAGAAGTTAATCATAAGAAGCAGTAGTGCAGGTTTAGATTGTTTTGTAAATAGTTCATTTGCATCAGAATTAGGAGACAAGAAGTCAGTAACAGGAATGATCATCAAATACAGTGAGAGTCCCATAGTTTGGAGAAGCAGAAAACAGACTAACGTAGCGCTAAGCACATCTGAAGCAGAATTTGCAGCACTGAACGAAATGGTGAACGAGGTACAATGGGTTGAGCAATTGTTAATTGACTTGAACGAAAATTTCAGAGTGCCAGTAGAAATTCAGGAAGATTCACAATCATGTATAGCGATGGCTGAAACAGAAAGTTTGAAAAACAGAACCAAATATGTGGGTGTAAGGTACCAAAATGTAAGAGACATGGTTCAAAAAGGAGAAATAGAGTTGAAATACATAGAGACACAAAATAACATAGCAGATTTGTTTACAAAAGCACTAACAGTGGAAAAACATGAAAGGTTGACAGAAATGGTTGGAATGACATTGTAAGTCACATACAATATTTTTATTTCGGAGGGGATAATAGATAGATTTTGGTATCCATGGGGGTCCTGGACCCAAACCCCAGTGGATACCAAGGGCCTACTGTACAAATAAAATGTATAAAGAAAGCATAGATGGAGGGGTGAGCTTATGAAACTTTACATGTTAAAAAGACACCAAAATGTGACTTATTCCTGTTGTTTTCTTATGCTTCAATTCTCCTGAGATTATATATGATTATTTAATACTGAGCTTTCTCTAGACATGTAGATCCTCACTGAGGGGACATTTGGTTTCCACAAGACTGCTTATTGCACCTTGAAGAGAGTTGCCATTCCAAAGAGGACTTGAGGGTACTGAATACATTTTCACGGCCAGCAGGCTACTGTTCACCCATTCCAGCTGCCTGATAAATGGTGTTCTATAGTTCCCCACAGATGAATGGACTGGATGAATTTCTGAATACTCAGAGAACACAGTTTCCCACTTCTATAGCCTATCACTATGAACTGCTGAAAAATCTGGAATTCATCTCCTGGGACCATGGTCATAGTATCTATTAATCACTGGCAAGGGATACATATTTCTTGTCCCTTTTTAGTCTGTTACATTTTTTTTCAATCATGACTGCATTCTGTCCAGTTGACACACTATTCTGTGAGTTTGTTTTTAAAAAAGGACACACACACACACTGTATTTCATATGCAGTTTCCTCAGACATACACAATTTCTCCTAATATGTAAATTTTATCATTTTTTTCTTTTTGAAACAAGAACAGCTGCACAAAATGCAGAGTAGTATGCAAACCCAGTAATTATCTATTATCTGTTTGCACAAAATTCTCAAAAACTTAACCAATTTCCATCATAACACAATGCATCTTTACACCAGCAGAAATGCTACATTTAATGTTTAGTCTCCCCATGATTGACACTTGTCTTATTCTTCATAAAGTAACAATGGCAAATGCGTATATTACCCATTTTCTAGTACCTGCATTTATCTATATTACAGTCTTCTGGTATCCCTTCATTTATCACGTGTTCTATCTCTATATTGCTTCTAGTGTTTTACGATTTATTTGAACATTGTTATGAATGGCTAACTGTATTATTACTTTATGATATGTTTCCTTGTTGTTGCAAGCAACCTCTAATGGTACTTCTCAAAATCTAGGCTATTTTTTTTTATTAATATAGGTGAGTCACCCCTGTTTTTACTTTTAGTGATTTGTCATGCATATATACCACACAGGCGCTTTTAAAGTCCGTTGTAAATATTCTTTACAAGAAATGAAGTAAAAAAAGAAAAGGTAGAGAAATAGAAAGCTGGATAAGAGATCCATGGGAATAATCACACTGTGATTTCAAAGAAACACAGCCCAACTCCCTAAATTACTATCTTTACACAGTCTTCTGCAACCAGAAGTTATTCTTGTGAAATTTGTCACTTTATCTAATGAGTGCATTCTTAAATAATCATAAGCATCACTGTATATTTTTCTCAAGCTTTCCTATATTTTGGGGACTGATCTGCCGAGTATTTAAGAATATGTTTGATGCTAAGCTCATACTGCTTGGAGTTTATGGCAGCCTGACATGTGATGAGTTGTATGGCATAGACTTAAAAAACATTCAGATTTAATGAAATTTGAATAGAATACTCTGCGTCTGAAATTCTCTTTTATTCATGTCAGGCTTTTGATAGAGACAGCACCTTCAGCACTGAACTTTTCAGCAAGGTCTCTGTGCAGCTTTGTAATAAAAACAAAGCTGAATTCATGAATAAGCAAAAGCCCCATGATGCCACGGTGAGAGCGAACACCAGCCTGATAGGATATTGCAGACATATCACTCCTGACAGGGCTAAGCAATAGGTGATGCAGATAAGTGGGGTTGGAATAAAATATGATTAATCCCAGTCTTTTCTATTCTGTTTTGATTTTAAAATACACAGAGCCCTCAATTCATCTTCTGTCTGGAAAGAATAAATCAGCTGATAAGCAACACTGAAATATAAGTGAGGTGCCAGTGAAGTCAAATGGCCATGTGTTCATAAACTGCTTATGCAAAAGAGAATGGGATTAAAGCAGCAATTCTGTAGACTTATTTACCTATGAGTAAATCCTGTTTGTCTCAAATGGGCTTGCTTCTGAGTAGACATGTAACAAGATTACACTGACAGTAACCAATAGGAAAGGTTGCCCTGTCTAAAGTGCCCATCAGAATTTATGCAGATAAGCTGACAGAAAGAATGATAACCATATGAACGCAGGTGAATGAGCCAGCGCAGACATGAACAAAACAGCAAAAAGAATTTAGATTAGTAATGCCATGACATTATGCCACTGGCAAATTAATAGCTCTGTATCTAAAGTAAGCTGACAATTTTGTTTTTCCTGTTGACTTTGCTATATTATCATTCAAGAGATAAATTTCAAGGAATGTTTAACATTGATGAAATTGCTGCTCCGGTGGGGAATACTCTCACGTAGCATATAAACTTTTCAGTTTGCTTGGTTGATTGATCTTTTTGATTTAATTCTGCTTCTGCCTTCACCATTGAGATTCCATGTGGTTTTGATTAGGATAAAAACAACATTCTTATAACTATAATGCTAAGTGTGTTATGAATTCTTCCTAACCATGGAAAGTGTGAATGGCAGAAAAACAAATTACAACTCTGAAATCATTGTTTTGAATGATATATACATTTAATTTAGCCCTGTTTATTTTTTAACCTTTTATATTTCCTACCTTCCCCTCAATTGGAGCTAAGCCAGAACATAGTTAAAGGGATGCCAAAATAAACATGCCTTTAAAAGAAGTCAAAATTAAATTAGGAGAGAGCAAATATGGTTTCGGGAGCAGAAAGTTTTGTAACCTGAATATAACATCAGAGAAGGTGCTGTCTTATAGAGCCGAAACAGACGGTCCAGTGAAGCCACCTTCCAGGTGGAGTGGGGCTGTGGCATTTAGATGCTGCATGCCCCCAAGACATCTTGAAGCTGCCCAGCTGTTTAGATGTGGGCAGAATCAAGGTGCTCTGATGGAGCAATGTTTGTATGTTACATCCTGCCGGAGTAGCTTGCAGCAGGCTTCAAAATGCTGCAGGGTGGGAACAGCCGGCTTTTGCCACCTGAAAAAGAAGTAGATCTTTGCAGCTCCTTTTTCAGCTTGGCTTCAAGGAAGGAAGGCCACACACCTAATATGTTTACCCCACTGACTACTCTGTGCCTAATCCCACAATGTTTATGTTAATCAGATTACTCTTTTGTAGATTATTTTAATATTGTAGATTATTTTAATATTTCATTGTTTAATTCTGTTTTAGGAGAGGGAGGGAAGGGGTTTTTAGGATTTTGTATGGAGTTTTAATATGTAAGCCACCTCGATTATCTTTGATAGAGAGGTGGGATACAAATCGAATTTTTATTATTTTATTTATTATTGGGGCCATGGCATGTGGTTGAGGGTTCAATCCCAGGTAAGGGGGACTCAAGCTTGACTCAGGCTTGCATCCTTCTGAGGTTGCTAAAATGAGTACCCAGATTGTTGTGGGCAATTACCTTACACTTTGTAAAACGCTTAGGAAGTGCTTAAGTGCATTGATAAGTGGTATAGAAATGTACTTGCTATTGCTATTCCTATGTCATGCCACAGCCCCAATCCAGCTTTGGCAGGGGCAGTTTGAAATCACCACTGCAGGGCGGTCTGTTTTGCCCCAAATTCTCTATATGTAGCCTGGATTATATATATAATATCCAGGACTACCTCCTCAACTGTTTTAACAGAAAGGATAGATTTGTTTAGTTGGAGATGGTCAAATGCAGTCATCTGTCCACAGTCATGGGGGTTAGGGGAACAAGCCCCCCATGAATGTGGAAAACCCACAAATAACGTTCCCCTCTGATACTTGAGACAGATGTGTTGGGTTTTTTTTTTCCAAATTTAAGGAGGTTTTTTTCTTTGTTTTGTTTTTTAAGGGGGACTGCATATCTTTCCCCCCATGTGCCATTTAAATTGCTTTTTATTCAGTAGTCAATTTATATTATAATCATTTTATATTTTAATGTTCAGTATTATACTTTTAAAGATATATTTTTCTTTTTTAAGTTGTGCGACACCTTTAATCCCAGCCTTGGAAGAGAGGTGAGATCTAAATAAAATAGAAAAAATAAAATAAATAATTTTGTATCATTTGATCTGGTCCTAAAAAAGTAATTTCCTTGATCAAATGATACATTGAGTTATTGTTGGCAAGGCAGAACCTGAAGAACAGCAAATACCATGCCCACCCATACACAAAGGAGAATGCAAATAAGCTTTAGTCTGCTTTGTAAAACATTTTAAAATAGCTTTACTTACAAAATGTCTTGTTCCTAGTCAAACATATTGTCTATTGAAGGAGAAGAGGAGCAAATGTCTACAGGTAAGAGTGGTGAAAGAAGAGAGTAGGTGTGAAATAACAAACAATAATAATGTTCTCTGCAATAAGAAGGTTTCTGGTTCAAATGCATGTATCTAGTTTTATTCATGAATTTGATTTGAAGCTATCCATTGAAACAAAATTCAACACTGCAGGTGGGAAGGCCTCCAGTATTCCAAATGCAGTCATTATCAAAAGGATTGGATGTCCAAAGCATGCTGGCTCTGTGAATTCTGTGAAATCTGGAAACCTCATGAAAAAGAAGAGAAAGGGGCACTTAGGACTTGTTAGAATCTTGGAGGAAGAGGAAAGCTCTTTGGACTCATACCAGGATAAAATAAGCTTGATGAAAAGCTGATAGTGTGAAAGGAAAGAGATAAGTTGCATTTTTCATGAGATCATACAAGATGCTAGTATATATTCTTTCAAGCTTGCTGAAATGCTAAATAATGATGCATCTAGATTTGGAAGCCAGATTCTAGCACTTTCTCCCGTCTCTCATGAGTAAGGCCTTTTCTCTCCTTCTTTTACACTCTCAGCAAAAGAATGGTACATTTCTTCTATCTAGTATGGTTATTCTTTTGCATGAAGGAATTATATAGCATAGTCTGGAAGGAAGGGGACACTTGCCTAGCCACTTAGGTCAGTTGTATCAATCCTGGTGGTCAAAGGGATGATAGATGTCACCTCCATATTACCTTCACTAACATGTACAAATTCATATAGAAACATACCCCACACACTGGAACAGAATCGCCAAGCCTTATCTAGAAATTAAGCCCTATCTAATCATTTGCAGTTCTTTTCAGAGAAAGACTGCCCTAATGGAAACCATTTTAGAATACTGTAGGGATGTAATTCTTCAGTAAGGTCCAAAACATACTGCAGAAATAATCCAGTTTGAGACTGCTTTATCTGCCCTGGCTCAATGCTGGGGAATTTTGGAAACTGTAGTTTTGTGAGACATTTAGCCTTCTCTGTCAGAGAGCTCTGGTGCCATAAAAGATTACAGTTCCCAGGATTCCCTAGCACTGAGCCAGGGCAGTTAAAGGGGTCTCAAACTGGGCTATTTCTGCAGTGTGTTTTGGACCTAAGTTTCTTCTTCAAAGTAGGAATTAGTAATTTCAGCAATTTTGTTTGCATTTCAAGAAAATCTTCAAAACCACACAGTTTCCCAAGGCTGTTTGCAATCTGTGACTTTTTCTTTATACAATTTTCATGTAGCATCTCTGAAGATGCCAGCCACAGATGCTGGTGAAACGTCAGGAAGAAACTCTTCTAGAACATGGACACATATCCCGAAAAACCCACCAAAAAAAAAAACTCTTTCATGTGGCTGTTTGGCACAGAAAACAGCATTTTCTGTGCAGGAAACAACATTTTCTGCATGGAAAATAATATGTCAATGCAGAAATATCCATTCATGTGCAGAAAATGCTTTTTTCTGCACAGATTATTTTTCTGCACAGAAAATGTTATTTTCTATGCAAATCATACATTTCTGAATTTTATGTAGAATAAATCCTGAATTAAAGCACTTTCTGTTCAGAAAACAATATTTTCTGTGCAAGAATTAACATTTCTGCATTGAAATATTATATTATTATGTTTATGTTTATTTATATCCTGCCTTCCTCACAGCACAGGGAGTCAAGGCAGCTTTCAAAACTAAAACAGTTCAAGTTAACACACTATAAAACATGCAAAATACAAGTTTTAAAACAATTAAACAGTTCAAAAAATTAAAAACATTACATTATTAAAATTTAAAGTTTAAAACTCTTTAAAACAAAAATAAAACAGCATCCATGTCATGCGAAAGCCTGGTGGCATAAAACCATCTTTACCTCCATTGGAAGGACAGCAGGGATGGAGCCACCCTGGCCTCCCTAGGGAGGGAGTTCCAGACCTTGGGAGCAGCCATTGAAAAGGCCCTTTCTCTTGTTCCCATCAATATGCCAGAAAGAAAGGCCTCTCCAGATGACCTCAATTTTCTTGGGGTCATACAGGGAGATACAGTTCTTCAAATAGCCTGGACCCAAGCCATATAGGGCTTTATAGGTCAAAACCAGCACTTTGAATTGTGCCCAGAAATGGGCTGGCAGCCAGTGGAGCTGTTGCTCCATGTAACCAGCTCCAGTTAACAGCTTGGCTGCAGCTCTTTCAACCAGCTGAAGTTTCTGAGCACTTTTCAAAGGCAGCCCCATGTAGAGTGCATTAAAGTAACCCAAATGGGATGTAACCAAGGCATGTATCGCCATGGCCAGGTCTGACTTCTCCAGGAATGGGCGCAGTTGGTGCACAAATTTTAATTGTGCAAAGGCACTCCTGGTCACAGCTGATACCTGGGCTTCCAGATTGAGTGCTGAATCCAGAAGTACCCCCGACAACAAACCTGAGTTTTCAGCAGAAGTATAACCCCATCTAACACAGGTTGAATCCCTAATCCCAGATCTGTCTTTTGACTGACCAGGAGCACCTCTGTCTTGTTTGAATTTATCTTCAATTTTTTTCCCCTCATCCAGTCCATTACAGCAGCCAGACACTGGTTTAGAACAGACAATGCTTCCTTGAAATTAAGTGGAAAAGAGTGACAACTGGGTATCATCAGCATACAGGTGACACCTTACTCCAAAACTCAGGATGACCTCTCCCAGCAGTTTCGTGTAGATGTTAAAAAGCATAGGGGTCAGGACTGAGCCCTGAGGAACCCCATGCACCAATGGTCAAGGAGTCAAACAGGTATCCCCCATCACCACCTTCTGAGAGCGCTCCTCCAGGAAAGAGTGGAGCCACTGTAGAACAGTACCTCCAAGCCCCATCCCAGAGAGACAACTCAGAAGGATACCATGATTGATGGTATAGAAAGCCGCTGAGTGGTCCAGCAAAACCAACACTCCCTGTGATCAGTTCTCTGTGTAGGTCATCCACCAAGTTGACCAAAGCTGTTTCTGTCCCATAACTAGGCCTAAAACCAGACATGGATCTAGAAAATCCATCTCATCCAAGAATACTTGAAGGTGGGAAGCCACCACATGCTCCAGCACCTTGCCCAAAAATGGAAGATTGGAGACTGGCCTGTAATTATCTAGTAAAGTAGGATCCAGGGAAGGTTTTTTCAAAAGAGGTCTTACCACAGCATTTTTTAGGCATGTTGGAACCCTGCTTTGCTGTAAAGAGGCATTAATCACTTCCCTTATCCACTCTGCCAGTCCTCCTCTAGCCTGTTTAATTAACCACAAAGGGCAACGGTCTAGTATACATGTAGTGGCTCTCACCTCTCCAAGGATCCTGTCCACATCATCAGGCTGCACAAACTGAAATGTATCCATCAGTACTGGAGAAGCAGGAGCCAAGATTACATCTACCGACACTGTATCAACTCTGGCATCTAAGTCAGAGTGAATATGAGCGATTTTATCAGCAATGGTGACCAAATTCTTCACAGCAAGCTGATGATTGGCTTACATTCTGCTCAGGACCAGATCGTAACAGATCCTTAACCACTTGAAACAGCTCAGATGAGTGGTTCTGTCGAGCCCTGTAGTTATGCTGTTTCCTGTCTAGAAAATTTGCAGAATACAGATGCATCCATACTGCAGAAATAATCCAGGCTGATACTGCTTTAACTGCCATGGCTCGATGCTATGGAATTCTGGAAACTGTAGTTCTGTGAGATATTTAGCCTCCTCCTTCAGAGAGCTCTGGTGCCCCCAACAAACTATAATTTCCAGAATTCCATAGCACCGAGACTTTGGAACAGTTTTCCTGAGGAGATCCACTCGGCAGCCTCGTTAGAAACATTTAGAAAAGTAGTTAAAACCGAGCTTTTTAGCCGAGCATACCCCACCTGATATGAATACCCCCTGATATGATATGAATGATATGCCCCTGCCTGTGTATTATCCCTGCCTTGCTTATTGATGCTATTGTTATTGTCTGATGTTGGATATTTTATTGTTTTTAGCTGATTTTAATTGAATTTTGATGCAAACACCTTGTGCTGTATTTAGTCTGTAACCCCATTTCGATCCACTGGGAGAGGTGGGGAAACATAAATAAATTTTATTGTTATTATATTATTAGAATGAAGCCACACGGCAGATAGAAGAAAAGTATTTTTTTTTTAATTGTGAAGAAATTAGATTGCTCCTGCTAACAGACAACTTCACACTTCTTGCTGCAACATGGGTCAGGCTGACACTACTGCTCCTTTGAGAATATTAACTACACAGTCACATCAGTAGGTAGGCAGGAAAACTTGCTATGTGCTTATTATTACTGTAGGAGATGAGAATAATGATAAGACAGTTCAGAGGCTTTTTGCCACTTCAGTGGAATGGCTTGCACAATCTCCTCTTCTCCATCAAAAGCATTATAATTGCAATCTAGAGAAATCTAATCAGAATTAATTCCCACTGAAATGTGTTAAGACAAGTTTATCATGGATGATTTAAGGGCCATTTATCTCATTGGGTTTTACAAGTCATCAACAGTGGCTTGTGGCTTCATGTCAGTAAGGGAGTGGATAGCTTCCAGGTTTTCATCTGAAGCTTAAAGGAAATATCATAGGTGCTGAGTTCTTTCCATTCAGATAGCTTCAGTACCTTGCACAGAAAAATCTGGGCTGGATTCACCATTCCTCGAACACTGGAACCACCAGCGTCCATTGCAAGAGATGCATTTCTGTGGATCAGGTCCAAGGTGCCTTTTGAGAAACTATCTATGATCTTGCCATCAGGACTGGTTCTATCACTAGGCAGAATGGGGCAAACACTGCAGATACTGCAAGTTTCAGATACTGGGGAGAAGAGCAGCAACACCTTGGCTGTTCTTCCCAAGCCCTCAGCTCTTCTCTTTTCATGAAGGACAGAGATGAGCATCTTGCCTTGTCCCATACCTTCTAAGGTAGCCTCCTGCCTCAAGTATGGTGGAAGATTCCTAGAGAAGGGCTAGGTATTGTGTGGCCTTCCAAATGTTCTTGAATTGCAATTCTGACCATCCCTCATCCTTGAATATGCTGGCAAGAGCTGCTGGAAGTTTCAGTCTGACCAACATGTGGAAAGTCACACAAATTATACCCAAGCCTTAGGATGGCAAAGTAAGGTACCATCACCAACCCAGCTGGACTGTGTGATGATGCAAAACACCAACTTATCTTTTATCTGAAGCAACAAATGCCCCAGGCCAGGCCTGCTGTCCACATTCTATTTCTTTATCTGGCATATAAAGGTCTAAGCATGGTGGACTAAACTACATGGGGACACTTCTTTTGTTCTTTCTACTCTAAATCTGAGATCCTATCTACATTTGTTGTTGTTGTGTGCCTTTAAATTGCTTCTGACTTGTGGCAACCCTAAGGTGAACCTATCACAGGGCTTTCTAGGGCTGAGAGTATGCAACTCACCTAAGGTCGCCCAGTGGGTTTCCATGGCCAAGCAGGGATCAAAATTTTCATGTGATCAAATCTCAGTGAGATTATTTTATTAACAAACATCTGTAGAATTGGACTATAATTCACCAAATGCACCCAACTGACTCCCCCCCCCCCAAGGTTAGGATGTGTATTTGACAGGTTGTGATTGGCCAGCTTTTAAATATTGGCATGGGGGCTCATGGAATAGTCTTATGACTTGATATTCTTGTGTAGATGTGTTAGGCATACAATATTTGTGTTAGGCATACAATGTCTGTGTTATTTTTGTGTTTAACAGATTTTTGTGTAAGATTCAGGCTGGAATCCTGTTGCTTAGTTCCATTTAAGGGGGACCAATTAAATCAAATGAGGAATAGTGAGTCAATACAAGTAAATTGAACTGATGCAATAGTTGGGACAAACAATAAGATTTACTGAGTATTTTAATTTAGAAAAGACTTGAAAGAAATTTAAATAAGGGTTGTGATAATGATGGTGACAGTGGCAGTGGGGTAGTGATGATGATTATGCAACAATTGTTGTTGTAGTTGTTGTATTTATTTATATCTCACTTTCCCCTCAAAATTAGGATTCAAAGCAGCTCACAATTTAAAATAGTAATATAAAAACAACAAGGGTTATTTGAGTGTTCTAGTAACCACTTGGGCTGTGTTCATATGGCCAAACACTATGGCCCCCTCACTCCTCCTGCCAACCATTCTGGTTGATGCAGAGCCCAATCCCCAGTTCTGGCACATACTGTCTGGAAAACATACAAACAGTTCAGCACTGAACCCATGATTTAACTCCCTTAAAATGGTTTTTAAAAAGTCACCTTTTGCTCCATATCTTCCCAGAAGATCGAGCACACTTCAGAGCAATACCAAGTGGCTGTAGGCAATGCTGGCAGTATGAATAATTCCCTATGAGGTCAGAACAAGAGGGAGAGACCTATGGCAGCAGTGATGGTGGGTGACACAGCATGGAGAAGAGTGTGAACTGAGCCCCACTGGCAAAATTGCTCTGAAGGCAAGCAACAGTGCAGGGGTATCCTGATCTACCCCATCACCACTGGTCTCATTGTTGGGCTTGTTTGGCTACAGGGCAACAGCAACCAGGGTTAAGTGATTTATTGGTGGCAATTGCAGTGAAGCAGAAGAGCAGCTTGATTCCCCATGGTGCATCAGAGCTAATGGTGCTAATGGTAGATCAGGCTACACTTTCCCTCCCCCACTCCTGGATGAGGGAATGAGGGAATAAACAAGAGAGTGTACAGACCCCCAACCACTGCAAATGCAGAGTTTACATGACAGCATGTAAAAAAAGTTTATAAAATACCAAAGGTGCCTTCATTTCAGAAGCTCAGCTAGCCTTCAGTTAATATGACCTGAATGTAAAAGAAGAAGACAAAAAGACAACACACACTAAGATGACACACAACAATTAGCCCACCTTTCCTGAGTCCACCCCTCTCTTGGCTCACATGCTAAAAATCTAGTTTTTTCTAAAATTGTGGAGTAAAAGGAGGGGTTGTAAAATTCATATTAATGCCTGCACTAAACAATTGCACTATAAAACAGCGCATACATCATGGGTTCCTACAGAATTGGGAACAAAGTGAATATGAATCTTTTTGCCCTTGTAGTCAACCCCTTAGAGAAGCCGGGCCACAGTTCTATTGTTGCTGTGTGCCTTCAAGCCATTTCTAACTTATGGCAAACCTAGCTTGGGGTTTTCTTGGCAAGATGTGTTCAGAGGGGGTTTGCCTTTGCCTTCTTCTGAGGCTGAGAGAATGTGACTTGCCCAAGGTCACCCAGTGGGTTTCTATGGCCAAGCAAGGATGTGGACCCTGGTTTCAAGAGCCATAGTCCAACCCTCAAATCACTATGCCACAGTGGCTGCCCCTGTCTTATAGGTAGTTTGTAAATGTTTTGGTAAGTGAAAAGAAAGCATAGGTAGTTTGAAAATACTGGACAGATCTTTGATAGATAAGAATTTTAGGATTTCTAAGAGGAAGAGTAGACTGGTTACTTTGAAGCTGATGAATTGGGGTTTGATCATGAAGAGAAAATTAAGCTGCCATTTTTAAGAATATGTCATAGATGAACATGCCTATGTCTGCCAATTCCTTTTTGAAACCACAGTGTGTATAGAGGTTGGCATTAATTCTGCAGGCGTGTGGCCATGAGTATTCAATCACATTGTTCAATTACATCGTAACTGAATGCTGACACCTACTGACATACAAAACCATCAGACTATAATAACACTGTTGAAAGCTGATAGATGCACATGGCACATGTTATTTTATCCCCATCCCACACACACTTTACTCGGCAGCATTTAGCTATACAAATGGCATTTTGTGTCAAGCCAAAGAAACTGCATAGTTAAAGTGACACAGTTGCTGCCAACATAGCAATTAAAACATCCAGATCTTCCTGAATTTCAGTTACTTCAGTGTGAATTCCATGAAAGTCAACAGAACTGTATCCAGGGCTGAATCCTCAGAAAGTTTCAGGTGACCCTGTATCTTTCTACCTGTGGACATTCCTGATGCTGGCATGCAAATATTATTTATTTATTTCCTTGGGCATTAGACTGGGAGAAGTTACAATTCTCATGACACATGTGGTAGTAAACTCCAAAATAGCTTTCCCAGTGAGTTGAATGGTGGTCAGAATGGTTAAAAGAGTATGTTGCACAGGTCTACACAATAAGCATTGTGGCTGAGCAATGGGGCCTTTTCACACTTCACAGTTATAGTGCTATGATTCCGTTTTAACTGCCTTGCCCATGGGATTCTGGGATTTTCAGTGTTGGAAAGGGTATGTAGAACTTACAACCACAAAACTCTTTCATTGCCTCCCCTAACTGCTGACCTTCATTCACAGCCCAGCAGTCTTGAGATATAGTCTTGAGATATAATTGACAATGGTGAAAGCACTGTACAGCATTACAGATATTTTCAAGAAAATGCAGCATACAGACCTGGAGCATGTGCCATTCACTTAAGATTCTATGGGAGAGGTGGGGGATAGGAACAGAATTCAAAAGGGCCTAGATGTACAAAACAGGAGGCTGGAATGAATAAAATGAAATTTAGTACAGACAAATGCAAAATTCTACATTTAGGCCACAGAACCCAAATTCATAGGGGGATAATTAGCTCAACAGAACTACATGTGGAAAGGACCTTGGGATTATTGTTGATTATAACTTGAACATGTGTGATGCTTCAACAAAGAAAGCAAATGGCATTTTAACCTGGTTTAATAGGAGCATAGTTTCCATGCAGAGGAAAGCAATAGTCCCATGATATTCTGCACTGGTTAGGCGTCATCTGGCTTGCTGGGTATGTTCAGCTTGATGACTAGAAAACTGAGACGTGACATAATTTCAGTCTTTAAATACATCAATGTCTATCACGTAGCAGAGGGTGCAGGACCAGGTCTAATGTTTTTAAATTACATGAAGGTATATTCCAATTAAACATTAGAAGGAACTTCTTGACAATAACAGCCGTTCTGCAATGGAACCAATTTCCTAGAGAAGTGGTGGGGTCTCCTTCTCTGGACATCTTCAAAAAAAGAGGCTAGACAGCTACCTGCTGGGGATGCTTTAGATGGAGATCCAGCACTGAGATCCAGGAGGAAGTTGGACATAATGATCCATGAGGCCCCTTGCAACTCTGTGATTCTATAGTTCCTTCCTAGCTGCCCTTCCAAGTCCTAATCTTCTGATTTCTTGACTGCAATTTCCATTCTTTTTAATGACTGAGCCAATGTATGGAAAATCTTTATTTCACTGTCTTCATCAGCTGGTTTAAAATTATGTAAATAATCTGTAGCCATTTTTTTCTTCATGTTCAGCTGTAACCTGCCTTTGTATTTTCTTCTTTGACTTTCCTCAGTAATCATGCAAAGTCTTTGTTATTTTCTGCCAGTGATATGATATCATCTACAAATTTTAAACTATTGTTCATAGGGTCACCATAAGTTGATGCTAACATGATGGCAATTAACAACAGAAGAACATGCATTATTTTAATGTGCACCTGGATACATTTTGTGCAGCAGGAAAATAAAATGTGTGGTGGCAAGTAGTTTTTTTGACAAGGATCAGGGATGTTTCCTAAAACAAGTAGGTTAGAGAAAGATAAAGAAATGCAAAATTGAAACTATTACTGTTACTTTTCTGTCTTCATAAGTTTAAATTTATAATATATTATTGGGAGCAACCCCCTGACTGTTCTACTGATGGCCAAGGATAGAGGTGCTCCTTGTCAGTCAGAAGGCAGATCAGGGAATAGGGATCCCGCCTGTGTTAGATGGAATCACACTCCCCCTAAAGATGCAGGTCCATAGTTTGGGGGTATTCCTGGACTTTGCTCTGAACCTGGAGGCCCAAGTCTCTGCAGTGATCAGACATGCTTTTGCACATTTAAAACTTGCTTGCCAACTGCACCCGTTCCTTGAGATGCCAGATCTGGCCTCTGGTACATGCTTTAGTTACATCCCATTTGGACTACTGCAATGCACTCTACTTGGGGCTGCCTTTGAAAAGTGTTTAGAAATTTCAGCTGGTCCAAAGAACTGCAGCCAGGGTGTTACTGGAGGCAGGTTTTAGAGATCACACGATGCGCCTGTTGAAACAGCTCCACCGGCTGCCAGTTTGTTTCCATGCACAATTCAGAGTTCTGGTTATGAGTTATAAAGCTCTATATGGCCTTATATGGTTAGTTTCACAAAACTACAGAATTCCATAGCATTAAGCCATGACAATTAAAATAATATCGACCTAGATTATTTCTGTGGTGCAGATGCAGCCTATATATCTTCAGACAATGAGTCATGCTGTCTCAGTCACTTTCTATGATGTATAGTCAGGCAAAATAACATATGAGTGCCAGGTGATTTAGGGATAAATTTGCCATTGGTACCATCCCTTTGACTTCTTGTGCATCGGGGGGAAATATTTAGAGTAAACTCTGAAACAAAAATAGGATCTCTCTTTCTCTGGGTTGTTCCTAAGAAAAAAGATGCAAAATTATTTTTCATTGCATAAACTGGTTTTCACATGTGCAACAACTTCACTGCACTGTGACCACCATTCCCCCACACAACTTCTTTACAAACAACATTTTCCTACTATTGCAATGGGACAGAAGCTCTAATGGATGGTAAATAGATCGTTATCTGTCTTGGTGCAATCACTGGATGAATAGTTCTTCCATTAAATATGAAAAACTGAAGAATAAAAGTTAAATGGGGGTTTGGGAATTAGCTCATATACAAGTATAAAATAATTGTGACAGATAGTTCCTTTATTTCCATGCCAAATTAGTTACCTGTAAACAAGCAAATGCCCATTATTCCTCATAAGGTTGTAAGTAATTTTCTATTTATTTATTTGCATTTTAATGAATCATTAAAGTCCCATAACACTCCTGGAGATTCCAATTAACTCTGCAGTGCCACTGTATCTGTAATACTTTTATACATTGTAGTAATTGGATAATTATATGTATGGCTATTTCATATACAGTGTAACAGGCAGAGTAGTTTGCCATTATAAATGTTGAGTTTCTATATACTGCTGTATGATATTATAGATGTGTGGTATAACTCCACACACATAGAATAAATAGTTATGGCTTAATGTTCGAAGAAAAATTACCACATGAAAATTCTCCATAACGAGAATGTAAACAAGAATGAGACAGTCATTTGTTACATATTTTAAAAAATAAAGGCTGCAAAGGTGTCACAATGATGTAGCTGACTTATAATCACTGGAATTACTGTCTGGATGCTACATGCTGTATTACATTTTGATTCAGACTTTTCCCCTCATTGTCCTATATGTGGAGCCCCATTTTTATTCAAAAAAGTCAGGTAAGGAAATCAATGCTACTATCCACTCTGAGCATTGCTCGTATGATATCCTCACACAGAGTTGTCTTATTGCTCAGCGACAATAAGTACAAATGGACCTCCTCAGTGGAGGGACCACATGACATGTCCTCACATCGGTCTCTTCCTCTAAGGCAGAGACTGGAGAGTGGGGCAAGTGGCAACAGGAGGTCCCATTGGTTGTAGGCCCAGACACAAAGCCCCTTGTAGTCCAGTGCCAGCTACATTGAAATTTCTGAGATGATCGTGTCTGTTTCATATGGTTTTCAAATGCAAGGTATAGCCAAAGGTGGCTTTGCTCGTTAATAAATAAATAATAATAAAACATTTATTTATATCCCGCTTTTCTGTGACGGGACAATCAAAGTGGCTACAACATGTTAAAATCCACATTTACAAATTTATATCCCAAATTCCCCCACTTAAAACAGGATTAAACAAATTACAATTAAAACATCTATTAAAAACACAATAGAATACAGAGAGGACAGAGCGGTGGGCTGATACATGATGCGGGGGGCAGTCATTCTGTTTTATTATTTATTATTTATTCTGCATGTCTCAGTCAGCAGCTTTGATGACAGATGGCATTTCTCATAGAATCATAGAGTTGGAAGAGACCGCAAGGGCCATCCAGTCCAACCCCCTGCCATGCAGGAAATCCAGATCAAAGCATCCCCAACAGATGGCCATCCAGCCTCCGTTTAAAGACCTCCAAGGAGGGAGACTCCACTACACTCCTAGGAAGTGTGTTCCACTGTCGAACAGCCCTTACTGTCAGGAAATTCCTCCTAATGTTGAGGTGGAATCGCTTTTCCTGCAGCTCAGTCAGTGTCTTGATGTGGTATTGGATTGGATGAGGAAAAACAGATTCAAGCTGAATCCAGACAAAGTGGAAGTACTTACAATATGTGCCCCTAAGCCAGGCATTGGGTTACAACCTCCAATCCTAGATGGCATCACACTCTCCTCAATGGACTGTGTTCGCAGCTTGGGAGTGCTCCTAGATCTGTTGCTTCAGATGATAAATTAGATAAATGTGACGGTCAGGAGCGCTTGCTATCAGCTTTGGCTGATACGCCAGCTGCGCCCTTTCTTGGAAATAAGGAACCTAGAAACTGTAGTACATGCACTGGTAGCCTCACGACTTGATTTCTGCAATGCGCTCTAATGGGGCTACCCTTGTACCAAGTATGGAAACTTCAATCAGTACAAAATATGGTAGCCAGGTTGGTTACTGGAAAAAAATAGGAGTGACCATATAATACCTATCTTGAAATCACTCCACTGGCTGCCTATTGGTTTCCGGGCACATTACAAAGTGTTGGTTATCACCTTCAAAGCCCTACATGGCCTGGGTCGAAGCTATTTAAGGGATCACCTACTTCTGTATAATCCATCCCGCACACTCAGGTCCTCTGGGAGGAATTTATTGCAGCCTATAAAGACCAGACTAACTGCAACCTCCCAGAGAACATTCTCTGCAACTGCTCCCAGATTGTGAAATGGCCTGCAGGAGGAGATCCGTCAAATCACTAGCTTAGACAGCTTCAAAAAGCTGTTAAGTACTCAAAGCTGTTGAATACTTAGAGACAAAAAGAAAAAAAGAAAAGATGGAAACTTGGGCCCATTACAGATGGGCCTTTAAGTACGGACTCAGTCCGTACTAGCTTTAAAAAGGGGCATCACTTCCGGATGCCCCTAACCCTAGTACAGACTGAGTCCGTACAAAATGGCGGCGCCCCTTCCACATAGGGACTGCCATGACGACGTCATGACCGCGCCGCCTCTATACGGGGCGGCGCGGATGTGACGTCGTCGCTCTGCACCAGGGCGCTTAGTGCACCCTTTCCACGGAGCAGGAAGGAGCTCCATTTCGGAGCTGCGCCCGATGGCTGCGCCCAGCGATGCAAGGGAGAAAGGGGCCAAGCGGCCCCTTCCCCCCCTCCCTGGCACCGTGGGGTGTCCTTGGGGCTTGAAGCCCCAAGGACACCCCTTTCCAGGCTGCAGGGAAGCGGCCTTTTGCCACTTCCCCGCAGCCTGGAAAGCAGCGGATCGGGGCCTCGGAGGCTGCCGGTCTGGCAGCTGAGGCCCCGATACACCGGGGCAAGCAGCGCCTACAGGCTGCCTCTAAGGGGCGGTCTGTAACGCGCCTTTGAAAATTATGAGCATGTTGTATTTTAACAAATAAAACATAATAAAAATAATTTTTAAAAAAGCTGTTAAGATGGGTCTCTTCTGGTAGGCCTTCCCTGAATAGAATTCTTGGCCATGGATGAACTCTCCCTCATATTATGTATTTAATTTCCACCCTGCCCATTTGAATATTTCTTATGAATAGTTTATTTTGACAGATTAATTTTTTAATAATAATGTGTTTAATTCTTTTTGGGTATGTGTGTGTAAGATATGTACTGTTGGATGTGTTTTAAATATGTAAGCCACTTTGATTGTTTCCATAAAAGAAAAGAGAGATATAAATAAAAGTTTTATTATTTATGATTTATTATGTATGATATGTTCACTGAATAGCTTAAACAGATAGGATGATAAAAATGCAGTCATCCCTGACCACTTGCCAATTGGAAACCATTCTATTTCTTCATATTCTGCCCTGACAGTAGCCTTTTCTCCTGAGTATAAGTTATATACATCAAGACAATCAAATCTTCTGGTACACTCAATTCTTTAAGGGAGATTCATGGTTTTTCATGACCTACACAATCATAGGCTTTGCTATGACCTCTAAAGCATGATCTGAATTTCTTCTGGAATTCTTTGGTGTGCTCCATTATCCAATTTATGTTTGTAACATATTCTCTAGTGCTTCTTCCTTTCCTGAATCCAGCTTGGAATACCTGGCATTCCTAGCTCCATAAATGGTAACAGTTTTTGTTGTAAAACTTTGAGCATCTCCTTGGATTTCATGATAGATTAATGCAATGGTCCTGTGGTTACTGCAGTCTCTAGTATCCCCTTTCTTGGGGACTGGAATGTATATTGAGTATATTCCAATCCTGTAAATATTGCTTGTTTTCTATATCTGCTGACATATTTTAGTATAAACTAGAACAAATTCTGTTCCTGCAGACTGAAGTAGCTCTGTTGGTATGAATTCTGTTCTTGTCAATTTGTTTCTTCTGAGTGCAACTTCTACTTCACTTTCTAGAATTGTAGGTTCATCTTCAAATGGCTCTTCCTTAAATGAATCTTTCACCCTTTCACCATATATTTCCCATAATCTTTTCTTCCCTTCTTGGTCATATAATGTGCTCCCTGCTGGTTGTATAGCATTTACATTTCCTTTGATTTCTTGGATCTTGCAGAAGTCATCTCTTGTTCTTCCTCTTTTTGTAGTTATTTTCTATTTCTCAGTTTATTTTGTCACTGTGCAAAAGTTGCTGAACAATTGCATTCAGGGCTGTAGCCCTATTTCTGAGCCTTATTACTTTTGTTTCACATCTTTCCTAGCTGCCTGAAGAGTTCCATCTGTCATCCATTCAGGCTTCTCTTTCTTTTTGATGCAGAAATGTCTTTTTGCATTCCTCCCTGACAATGTCCCTGGCTTCAATCCAGAGTTCTTCTGTCTCCCAATGAATTATACATAACAGGGCAAATCTTTTTTTAAAACAAACAAACACATTATCTTTAAATTCTGTTGGGATGTCTTTCAGGTTGTATTTTGGTACAATTGTTGCTTTAGTATTTTTCTTTAGCTTTACTGTCACTTTTGATATTAACAGTTCATGGTCTGTGCCACAATCTGCTCCTGGTCTTATTTTTGTAGAGAAAACGGAGCTTCTCCATCTTCTGCTTCCAATTATGTGTTCTATTTGATTTCCATCAGATGATGTCCATTTATACAGTTGCCTCTTTGTTTGCCTGAAAAATGTGTTCATGATTAATAAACTGCTGGCCTCACAAAATTTAATCAGTCATTCGCCTGCTTCATTTCTTGATCCTAGGTTAAATTCTCCTACAATCTTTGGTTCTGATGCTTCCTGTTTTTGCATTCCAATAGCTTATGATTAACTATAAGTCTTTTTTTTTTTTTTGACATGTGATCAATTTCCTCCTGGACTCCAGCACATAATCTTCCAGTTTCTTCCTCTTCTGCCTCTGTAGTTAGAGCATAACCTTGGATTGTGGTTATATAGATGGATTTTTTGCTGAAGCCTTATTAAAATTATTTGTTCAGACTTTGCATTATTTCCATTGACTCTTTTTGTGACATCACTCCTCACTGTTAATGTCACCAGATTTCTTCTTAGATTTTCATTTCCTGAGTAAAATACTGTGTAATTATATGACTCAAAATGTCCCAATCCTTTCCACATTTGCTCATTTACCCCAAGTATTGCAATGTTAATATATTCCGTTTCTTATTTTACTATGTCTAGCTTTCCCTATCCATGCACCTCACATTTCATATTCCTGTAATATGTGTTGTACAGTTTCAGACTTTCCTTTCACAGCTAAAGGTCCTTTCAGTTTTAGTCCAGTTGTGTCACTAGCCACAGCACTTCATGTTGTTGTCTTCCACTTTACCACAGTATCTCACTGAGTAGCTTCTGATCTGGGAATCTCATCTTGTGGTGTAGTCTCTTGTTTCATGTTGGGTTGTCTCATCATAAGAATTTTGTGGTTAAAAAAAATTCATAAGGGGGTTCATTGTGCTTCCCTCTCCGTGGTACTAACAAAAGTTAGGTATTGTATCACTGCTGTTGTCTCTAAGAGAACCTGCAGCTGTGGCACCTCCCAGTATTGTTGCTGACCAGTAGCTGTTTTGCAGTTTAGTCTGGCTCCTCAGCAAAAGCCTGTCTGACATGAAAGGCCCTATCAGCAGCACCACTATGGTCTGCATAGCATCTTGCCCACAGGAGCACACTGTTTTATTACGATGGAATGGTAGTAACATGCTGAGAGTCCTTAAGCAGACCAAATCAAAGTGAACAAGAAAAGGAACATCTTTTTGAAAAGGTTTTTTTTTCTTTTTTAAGAAGCAGATTCCATGCTCTGTGGGGCCATCAATGTACAGGTACATAATTTATAACTGTAGTCTCAAACTACATATCTGTTGTAGCAGTTACAGGATGGATTTAGCTTTCTCATATACTGTAGCATCAGATACGACAAAACTAACAGTCTCTTGAGCAGCTGTTATCACTTATTCCATATGTGGGTTATATATGTGTTCTTTTTATTTAAGAAATAAAAAATCATAGAATCATAGAGTTGGAAGAGACCACAAGGGCCATCCAGTCCAACCCCCTGCCATGCAGAAACTCACAATCAAAGCATCCCTGACAGATAGCCTTCAAGCCTCTGTTTAAAGATCTCCAAGGAGGAGAATCCACTACTCTCCAAGGGAGTGTGTTCCACTGTTGAACAGCCCTTACTGTCAGGAAGTTCCTCCTAATGTTGAGGTGGAATCTCTTTTCCTGGAGTTTGCATCCATTGTTCCAGGTCCTAGAACATTACCTCACTATCCTCTTGGTCCGTTCTGAGAACAGAATGGAAGGAGCAGGAACGAGAGCGGAACGAGTGGTTGACGGATTTTACCGCACACACCATTCCTTCAAATATTTGACATTCCTTCAAATATTTAAACAGGGTTTTCATATCACCTCTTAACCGTCTCTTCTCTAGGCTAAACACACCCAGCTCTCTAAGTCTCTCCTCATAAGACATGGTTTCTAGACCTTTCACCATTTTTGTTGCCTTCCTTTAGACATGCTCCAGTTTCTCAACATTCTTTTTGAATTGTGGTGCCCAGGACTGGACACAGTATTTTAGGTGGTGCCTGACCAAGGCAGAATAGAGTGGTACTATTACTTCCTTTGATCTAGACACTATACTTCTGTTGATGCAGCCTAGAATCGCATAAGCCTTTTCAGTTGCTGCATCACACTGTTGACTCATGTTCAACTTGTGGTCTCCTACGACTCCTAGATCCCTTTCACATGTAGTCCCGTTCAGCCAGGTGTCCCCCATCCTATATCTCTGCATTTCATTTTTCTGCCCTAAGTGCAGTACTTTACATTTCTCCCTGTTGAATTTCATTTTGTTAGCATTGGCTCAGCTTTGTAATCTATTCAGGTCATTTTGAATTTTGATCCTTGAATTTTGAAATGTATCTTGCCCTCTTGTTACAGGGGCTTCACGGGTACATAGGAGATGGGATTCAGGGACAAAACAACAGTGGTGACTAGTGACAGCACTGGACTCCAAGCACAGAGCTGGATTAAGCAGCTGAGGACCTAAACCATGTCACATTGAAGAGGTTGCCTGAGAGTTGCCCATTCAGAATGTTCCTGGGCTCTGAAGGTTCTAGGCAAAAGTCAGATGATTAGATTCAACCCCCTGTCATGCCATTAAGAGTTATGCATTAAATACCTACTTGCAGCTTGTCATTCAAATACATACAAAAAGAGAGGGAGGGAGGGAGTGGGGAGGGAAAGAATGAAGGAACATATTCTCCATTAAGTTTGAGGTCCAAAACACACTGAAGAAATAATCCACTTTGAGACTACATTAACTGTCCTGGCTCAATACTTGGGAATTTCTGGAAACTGCAGTTTTGTGAAACAATTAGCCTTCTCTGCCAGAGAGCTCTGGTGCCACAATAAACTACAATTCCCAGGATTCTCTAGTACTGAGGCAGGGCAATTATAATGGTCCCAGACTCAAATGTAGTCATGCCCTATGCTGCCTGGCACTGCTGGCATAAGACACGCCTTCTGAGGTCAGAAACGAGGCACCCAGCATTTATTACATGGCTGGACACTTCATTGTGACCTCAGAGAAAGAAAGTTGTGCCAGAGGTGCCAGCACCAGTCACCACAGTGAGATGTTATGTAAATATGCCCCATAGTGCTCCAGAGTGCTCCCGTTTTACCTGGAACATCTGGAGCAAAGGTAAGGCAAACTAGTGTAAGACAAGGATAGTCTGGATTCCATACAGAACTGGCCTCATGTTGTGAAGACAGTCCTTAGTCAAATTGGGCTTTGGCCCTGTGCCATGAAAACAAGTCACAGTGAAGGCAGGGATTGGGGTAGACTCATTCATTTGGCCCACATAGACATGCCCAATGACAGAAACCTTATATAAGGAGCTGTTACCAAATCAAAGTGAAATGAGGAGATTATTCCTTCTCATTTACTCAGGAAAATGGGACAAGGAATATTCAGTCTAGTATATTTGCTGCTAGCCAGAAAGTGGATTCAGACCAGAGCAGAGTCCTAGCATCACTACAACTGAAAAGGAAGGAGGAAGCCAACTAAGTAAATACATAACCCCCATGGACAGTCTTTGCAAATTGCAGGAACTATTTTATTTTATTTTATTTATATCCCACCTTTCCTCCCAGAGGGGATCCAAGACAGGTCACAAATAAAATTCAAAAAATGTATTACAGTAAAACAGTTAAAATCTCATCTAAAAACAGTATATAATTACAAACATTAAAACCGCACTAAAATCATGATACCCACCCTATATAACAAATAGCCAAGCCACCCCATGATTATACATTAAACAGGCGGCTTGAATAAAGCCTTTGTGCTTGCCGATGAAAGACAAGCAAGGAGGGGGCTATCCTTGCTTCTCGTGGAAGGGCATTCCAGAAGGTAGGAGAAAGCTCTCTCTCGTGTCCTCGCCAGTTGAGCCTGTGATGGTGAACCTCCTGAAGGTGAGCCTCCTGAAGATTTTATGGCTCTAGCTGATTCATATGGGGAGAAATGGTCTGTCAAATAATCTGGAACTAAGACATGTAGGGCTTCATAAGTCATAACTAGCACTTCTGCCAGCAAACAAACTGGTAGCCAGTGAAGCTATTTTAACAGGGGGGTTATGTGGTTCCTATAAGTGGCCCCAGTCAGCATCAATCGTAAGGTAGATCAGGGAATAGGAATGTTGCCTGTGCTTGATGGGGTTACACTCCCCCTGAAATCTCAGGCTCTCAGCTTGAGTGTACAACTGGACTTCACTCTGAGCCTGGATGCCCAGGTTTCAGCAGTGGCCAGGAGTACATTTGCACAGTTAGAAGTGCACCAGCTGTGCCCATTCCTTGAGACATCATATCTGGCTACAGTGACACATGCTTTGATTACTTCCTGTTTGGAATACCTGAACACACTCAGTGCCAGGCCCTAAGATCTGGCAACTCTATCCAAATATTAGTAAAATTGTATATTATCAGAACTGTATTACATTGATACCCAACCATGAAATAACGAGACCAGACACGTAAATTGGATGAATAAAGGGCCATTTATTTGACCTATAATCTATTTAAAGCTAAGCACTTGAACTTCAACCTTAACTGCAAAGTCTGAGCAAATTGATTAAAGTGAAAAGCCTGGTGCAGGTCCAGATGAAGTCAGGTGTCAATCCTAGACTTCCTCTTCAGCCTTCCCTTTGGGCACAAACACCGAACCCTGAGGTAAATCCAATGATTTGGATTGCATCCTCAGCCAGTCCTAGGAAGGTAAATATAAGGCACTCTCCCCCAAACTCCCACAAATTTGTAAGGTTGAGCAAAACCCCCATGTCTACCCCAAAGACAGGTTCTCTCACAACTCCACACCCCTTAACGTGTTAAGCTGATCAAGAGCCTAACCTTTCACCACAAAGGGGTGCCAATGGTGCGTACCAAACAGTTCTTTAACCCCATATGGGCCAGTGAAACCTATTTAACAGCCACCCAAAGCCAATTACCAGTCCTGGCACACAGTATGGGGTAGGCAAAAAACCCCGGGAAAGGGGGAGAAAATTCCTACCTGGCCCCGAAGCGACCAACAAAGTTCATACTGCATTTAGGGTGGGCTGCTTCATGGAAAAGAGGCAGGATGGGGGGTGTACTGTCCTTATATACTGATTCCACCTCTCATCACATGCCAAAGCCTGGTCCATTGGACCTTACTTATATTGAAAATTCTGGTCTCTTCATGGAGGGTAGCAAAGCCCTCCCCTCCCTCAAGGCTCTGCCAATCATCCTGGTGTGAAAATTTAGGACATTATTATCAAAGTTATATCTTATTCTAACAGAGAGAGTCAAGAAGTATTTTTTTAAAAAATTAGAACTCCTTCAAAAGTTAAAGTCTTAAACTGTACCTTACTTAGCCAGGCCTCAGAGGGAGAGAAGAACTGCTGGACCTCATCTTCTCCCCCCCTCACCATTCCCTTCTCCTTTTGTGTTATGTCTTTTAGAATGTAAGCCTGCGGGCAGGGAACCGTCTTTTATCCCCTCAGCTGTAAACCACTCAGATTCCCAGTGATTGGGCGGTATATAAATAAAACCTATTATTATTATTATTATTATTATTATTATTATTAAGCCAGATGTTGATGTGGTCTATATGTTTTCTCTTGGGGCAGCCTGACCTTCAATTTTCCATAAAGGGGGAAAAAATCTATTATGCTTCCTTGAAATAAAGAAAGTGAGACCCACATGCTAAACAATTGGTCTGTGACTGTGAAAGATAAAAAGCCACAGACATGCTTGCAGCTGGTGAGGTACTGATTGACCAGTGGTGTGGGATGTGACAAGGCATTTCATTTCATTCCATTTTATAGAAACTATGATAGATACAAGGATGAACAGGACATGACCGGGCATGATTCACTGAGGCTGTGATTTACTAAATTGCTACAGCAGTTGTGAGGATAACTTTGTAATCTTTTCCACAACATACTTCTGGTGTGTTTGTTTCTACAACACATCATGATATTAAGGATGGATATGTAGGAAATCAGAACACAGATGTGATTAACTGCTATACATTTTTGTTTGAAATGCACTAAAGTAGGACCATCAGTTCTATGTGCAGAATTTTTACTCTCCCCAGTGCCCTATGGACTGCATCCCCATCACAGTAAACCAAAATGCCTCCTCAATACCCCCATACCTCATTTCCAGTTAACATTTGGGGAAGGATAAAGGTGAAAAAGGAACTATCTAGATGTTATTGATGGTACTGTGAGGGGCAATTTTGGTGTGTGTGTGTGTGTGTGTGTGTGTGTGTGCGCGCTCGATATGTGAGGTAACTTTTGTACAGGATGAAAATAGCCTGAAAACCATGCCTTTAAAAAGTGGATTGTTAGGGAACCGGTGGGCTTCAGGATAGAGGTTGTGCATATGGACCAAGAGCCACACTTTCCTCATGCCATGTTTTAAAGCCATGTAACTATACTTCCCAAGCCCTAAAATCAATGGTTGGTTCCAACTTGAGTAGACCCACTTAATCAATAGGAACTTGACAACTAGCACTTCTGCAAGCTCCATTAACTGAGTGGTGCCATGCTTCATTGTACATGTGTTATGGGTGATGAGTCACAACATTCCATCAATGTTATGAAGAGAAATACTCATTGGTTGTTCTACCCTTGTTTCTTAGTGCCTTACTTCTTTGTATGATTGGCCTACAGATCAAGATAATTTCACCTTTAAGTTATGGCACATATAAGGGTGGCTCAAGCTCTTACTCAGTGTCCCATTCTCTGGTCATGCCCCCTCTTGTAAATAGGAGAACATGTGATGGCAGTGGTAGCAATAGCCACACAGAGACCAAGAAGGAGGAAGAGAAAAATGCAGCAGTGCCTATAACCTACCTACCTACTTCCTGTGATAAGAATGTTACAGAGGCAGTGCTTCCACCCAGCATCTGCTTCAGATTGTCTAGATGAGGAATTTGACAGCATCTGCACCATTCCCTCCATAAGGAGGAGGTCACGCCAGAACTGGCAGCCTTTGTCTGTTGAAACACAGATGAGGATGGTGGTGGCGGCAAGCACCAACACCCATCGAAAGAAAGAGGAAAGCAGTGACCAGGCCAGAAGAAAGAGGTAAAAGCAGAGGCAACATCATCAACATTGGCCAACTCTGGCAAGCTCTGCAATACAGTGGCAGCTCTCTAGAGTGAGAAGGGCACAGCTGGAGTGAGCTAGAAATTTGTCACTTCCAGTAGTATTCCATCTAAGGCAATACTCTCACTGAAACCAATAAGAGGGCTAATAGTGAAAATATGGTTGATGGAGCTATTTGCTAAGAGTACAATTCTAAACATAGTTTGGCACAACCAAAACTCTTGGGAATAAGGTAGGGCAGCACAGTTTTATTTATTGTTAGCTCTATTTCTCTCATCTATTTTTGTGGCAAAAGTAATCCATTTATTTTCTGAGTCCACTTCACTTTCTGACTTATAAAAAGTCTGAATTAAAATTCTGATTTGACATGTTCATTTGTCATAATATATTCTTTTTTTTTTGGATGTAATTTTGCTTAAAGTTATCAATTTTTGCCCAAATTATAAGACATATGAAGACTGATATTTACACTCTGTCCTGGATCAGATGCTGATTTGGAAAGTGTGAATCTAGCAAGTTCTTATCCAATCCAGCCTGATCCAATTACCTTCTGAGCTTCAGTAAATGTGAGTGCCCCTTCTATCTTCCCTACTCAGCATTAGATTGAGCTATGTAGTCAGAAAATTTCAAACTGGCTGAGATTTGGGATCAGGAGTTTGCTTCTATTACAATGCATATACAATGTGGGCATAAAATCAACAAAGATGGATTTAAAGAATATCCAGGTTTATTACAATATTGCAGGCTACAAGCCACCAAGAGATCCAGGAAGGTCAAGAGAGTGCCATGCCTCCTGTTTTTTCACCAAATTAGTTTGTCTATCAAAACAACTAAATCCATTTCCATGCCATTCTCTTTCCCAAAACTAATTTGAAATGAGTCCAGATAGTCGATTTCCTGCAAGAATGCCTAGAGTTGTTCAGCCACAACATGCTCAAGAACCTTGTCTAGATGGGGAATATTTGCAATAGGGCAGTAGTTTTTGAGTTGCTGTGGGTCAAGAGAGGTCCTCTTCAAGCGAAGGTGCACCACAGCATCCTTCGAAGCAATATTTCCCCATGACAGAGTGAAGCATTTATCATCCCACAAACTCACCCAGTCCATCCCACTTTGCTAGAACTTAATAGCCATAATGAGCAAGGATCAAGCTTTCAAGTGGTGGGATGAACTGATCACAACTTAATATCTAGATCTACATTCTTCTGC
This sequence comes from Sceloporus undulatus, assembly GCF_019175285.1. NCBI lineage: Eukaryota > Metazoa > Chordata > Lepidosauria > Squamata > Phrynosomatidae > Sceloporus > Sceloporus undulatus. Next base: position 44,998,737 of record NC_056523.1, on the reverse strand, counting down.
AAGTGCCTGGCAATTTTTTCATAGCCATAGGCTATGTTTATCTGTGGGCCTAATCCCAAAAGGTTTCTCAACACTTGTAATAATCATGTTAGGTAGGAGATGGGGCAGTCCTAGAAATGTAATATCATTTTTCTGTCCAACCTGACAGTCATATAATAGGACTTGTTTACATTACTCTATACTCCAAGTTTCTCATGGGCTGTCTGCATGGCTTTTACCCCCATCCAGCCCCAATACTCTGAATTGGGTCTGGGCTGTTTACACAGTGCCTAGACCTTGTCCCACATTAAGAAAATGTACCTTTTGCTCTGGATTTTCCAGGAGATGACAATCAGTGATGATGGGCAGAGACAGGCAGCTTCCAGTCCCTCAGAGTTCCCATGAAGTCACTCTCTGGAGTGACTGTGGAGTCACTGTTTGCCTCAGTCTGACCTCAGAGTGACTTGTGTCTGCAGTGGTGGTACTGGCTGATTCGCAGGGACCACAGTTCTCTGCCATCTTCAGCAGGTAAGGGGGGAGGGGTGCAAATTTGAGGCAGCCCGGAGTATTCTGTCAAGTGTAGGCAAGCTGATAGGCACAATAAAAAGCCTTTGCATTCACTCTGGGTTCTACACCACATACACTCTCCCCAACATCCAACCTCTTCCTTTGTTCACAGGTCTTTTCACTTTATTTCATTTTTATGCCACTTTCTCCCACAGTGGGACCTAAGGCAGTGAAACATACACACATGCGCGCGCACAAACCTAACCTAACAATAAAATTTTAAAGAGGATTAATTCTATAAAATCATTAAAAGGTATATTTTTTAAAAAATGGGCAAACACCCCTATAAGAAGTATCTCTGCTAGCAATTAAACATTAAAAGCCCGTTTAAGCAAACAAACAAAAATATTTGCCCTCTGGCAAAAGAAGAACAGAGAGGGAGCCAGTTTAGTCTCCCATAGAAGAGAATTCTAGATTGTAGGAGCAGCCCCTGAGTAGACTCTCTACTGTGTCCTTGCCAAATCAGCCTGTGCTGGTGGTGGAACAGAGGGAAATCCCCCACTGTGGATCTTTTTATTATAGTTATTGTTATTAATTTTGGATTTATGGTGGATGGGTGGGTGGGTTTGTGGGAGATTTTATTGTATTGTATTTATATTTTAATGTTGTAGGCCACCTCAATCTCCTTGGAGATGCAGGTTATAAATTATTATTATCATCATCATCATCATCATCATCATCATCTGTGGCAGGTTTGTATATGGTCTTTCAGGTGGTTTGGGCCTAAACCATTTAGGATTTTATAGGTCATGACCAGCACTTTGAATTGTGCCTGGAAATGAACTGGTTTAACTTCAAAATTTAACTTCAAAGATGAATTTTCCTATCCTTGAAAAACCATGGGATAAGCCTAGGTTGCATACACGCTGCATACAGGAAAATGCAGTAACTTGTCTTTGAAGTTAAATGTGCATGTATCCCATCGGGAAAATGGTGGGATAAAGTATGTGCAATAATCTATGAAATGGCAAGATGGAATAGGACATCAATACAGTCATTTGTAAGTACCCTGTGCTGTCCAATGCTGTAGTTGCACAAGACTTCAGAAACCTCAGTAGGTCCAAAATGTTGCAGCCAGAATGCCAGCTGGCCCAGTTACATGGCTCCCTTGTTAAAACGGATAAGGCATGTGAGATAATCTCCATAGTGAGACAAGAGCTTCAATTGAATTTCCAGCTCTGTCAGTTGGAAAATCCACCAGAGCATTCAGGAATCCTTCAGATTCCATATGTCTTTGGAGGCTGAACATCTTAATAGGTCTCTCATTCATGCAGGAAGGATCTGTTACTGTTATCCATAAAAATAGACTGTTTGTTGCCCGGTGTGATTAAAGCCAAAGTACACACAGGAGTAAAGAGGTTTTATAGTTTTATTTGCTGCCATGAATAGATTCTAGTGGTCTCATGACCAGAAAACACAAACACAACGGAAAGGAACAAACATCTAAGCAGATATATGTTTGCATATGATAATTACAAAGCATTCTATTTCTATGTAGGTACAGTGTCACTAATTAGTTGGTCACATTTCTTGAGCATGTATACTAGACAATTCATGTTCTACTATCCTATAGTGACCCCTTGTTGCCTGATAACCCCAAAAGAGAGGAGGGCACCTTCTGGGAGAGAGGTTTGCTTTGAGCTTGTGACATCAAAAGGCACCCAGAGTTCAGGAACTCTGTACAACCTTGGGAAGCTGTTGAGTGGTGTCAGTCACCTCTCCATGATAGCTGCCCATTATCTAATTTGCTTCTATTAAGCCTTGTAGTTTTACCTCTACCATTCCCCCTTGCTTCATTTTATTCTCTGCTTCTCTCTCAAGTTGACATTGTCATGGTCACTAACTGTCTTGAAGAACTATAGGAAGGTGAAGAAAAACACACATATGTTTTTCTATTCATTTTTGGCATGATATTTCCATACTGGTGTCTTTACCATTTTCTCCCAGTATATCTTATCAGTTACCTCATTTGGTACAAGATACAGCTAATTAATTAATATTGCGTGTTCCACGCTTTCTTTGTTTTGCAAAGGGCATGAAGAATTCAACATCTCGCTTTCTTTCTTGGTTTCTCACACCTGTTTGGACAGCCATTATTCTTGCTGTTGTCAATTTATGGTTTATAAAAACAGCTTATAAAGGCATACACTGCATGAGAACACAAACCAGTATACCAATGAATATTATTTTGATTATACCAATGAAGAGTTGCCTGATCCAACCAAAATTACACAACAAATAAGCCAGGATAGATCTATACCACCAGCTCCTTGAGCTGTGGCATCACATCCTGGGGTTGGTTCACTTCGTTCTTCACCACCTATGAATTGTCTGACAAACTGAAGCAACACGTGTCTTGAAAATCTTGACATACCCTCTTGTTCCTAAGCAGCAAATAGTCACTTTTTTGTTTAATACACCCACAAATTATGTTTTAGGTCAAATTTCTGGTACACTTGTTCTGCTGTAGAACTTAGAAATAGAAGGAAAAGACCTCCCCACCACCACCATACACGCATTCATTTTTGTCTTTTCAACAAAAATCTCCAGTTCTCCATTCAATGGTACTCCTTTGTGCTGACTTCTGGTCCAGCATTCTGTTGATGCACTACTAGTTAGGCACAGTGGTGCACAACTGTAATCCCATGGCAGGGAGGCTGATACTGGCAGGTGGCTTGAGTTCAGGAGTTTTGGGCTATGCCAATCAGATGTCAAGTTTGTCATCATTACCCCGCTTGTAACCCGCTTTGATCTCTTTGGAAAAGCGGGCTATAAATAAACAGTATTATTATTATTATTATCATTACCACTAAACAAAACTTCATGAGGAAATGATATAACCATGAAAATGGGATTGCTGAAATCACACCAAACCCATACAATCTTCCATTTGCTGTTGTGTGCCTTGACATTGTTTCTGACTTATGGTGACCCTAAAGCAAACCTATCACAGGGTTTTCTGGGGCTGAGAATGTGTGGCTTGCTGAAGGTCACCCAGTGGGTTTCCATGGCCAAGCAGGGAATTGATCCCTGATCTCCAAAGTCCTAGTCCAACACTGAAACTACTACACCATACTGATGTTTACTGATGATGGTACAACACTGATGTTGGACCAACAATGTAGAAAGACATGGTTGTCATGGTAGCAATGAAATCCCAAGCTGTCCCATTGGTACAGCCTCATGGACAGTAGTTGTTTCATTGCAAACTGACCTACCATTAATGAGAAGCACCAATAGATTAGAAAGTGGTCTGACAAGGCAGCTTCAGTTTTGAGGGTCCAAACACAGGCTGGATCTTAGATATCTATCTCACTTTTCTCTTACTTCTGGGCTTAATTGGTTAAGATGCTCTGTTAATTGTAAGATTGGCAGGTTGGCAGTTTGAGGCCTTGCTGCCGCATGATGGGATGAGCTCCCATCACAAGTCCCAGTTTCTACCAATCTAGCAAATGCAAATAGATAATAGGTACCATTCTGGTGGAAAAGTAAACAGCGTTCTGTACAATCATGCTGGCTACATGATGACAGAGTAGTGTCTGACAACGCTGGCTCTTTGGCTTAGTAAAAGAGATGAGCACTGCCCCCTATGGCAGGACACGACTGGATAACCTTGTCAGTGTAGAATACCTTTACCTTTTTTTCTCTTACTTATCAAGTCCAACCTCCTGAAACATGCATTCCACTACCCATGATCACTCAAATAAAGGCACCCCATTCTTTGAGATTCAGCTAAATACAAGTGTCAGGGATGATGGGAGTTGTAGCTCTTCACCTCTGGCTCTAACTCACCACCTTGTTATGCACCGGCGCTGACCAGTTTTGGCCAGTGGTTAAAGCTTTGCTCTAAAGCAGCAGAGTTTCAGAGAATAGGCTGAAGACCCTGACAAACTCTCCAAGCCTTCTCACTCTTCTTCCACAGAAGTCTTCACACTTCTTCAGGATCCAGCTGGCTCTTGTATCTTCACCCAAGACACCAGACAACTCAGTAGTCTTATATAAAAGATCTACTTTATTCTACTATATACAATACTAATGCCCTACAAATCACAATCTCTGCAATCTCCAAACTACTCACAAAACTCCACAACTACCCACAAAATACATTGGCAATCATAGCAATTCTTATAGTCATAGTAAAACACCACCCACTCTTGTCAGTTTCCACCCAGTGGGCGTGTACATCCATTTTGATTGGTTTTCATAGTTCAGCCCATAATTAATGATTTCATCATTTCACCTTGTCCACTTAACAATTCTCAGGTGCTTTCAATTATATACACTACATTTCTGTCCTTGGCATTTAGGACTTGCTAATTACATTAGCTTTTACACCTGTGTGGCTTCTTAATTGCTTTTGCTTAGTCATAGTGACTCTCACATACATGTTTTATTTCCTTCACTGTATATCCCATGTTGCATTTTCCTTAACAATATTTAACAAGCAAAAATAATCTGAACAACCTCTGTTAAGATGCCAATGCAGCAGGTCAGAGCAAGTGAGCCACAACTCACAATCCTAGGCCAGCTTTCCAATATTTCTCAGAAGCCTGCAGAGAAATTTAAGGTGGGTACCAAGAAGAAGATAAAAGTCTAATTCAGTATGGTATTTCCTCACTGTCAGAGATGCCCAGCTCATCTACCCTGCTGCACATCTCTCACATGAGCATGTAATGATCTTGTAATCCCTGCTTCTCACCCAAGGACCTTAAGGTTGCCTCCCAAGAGAGTTAATCCACATTCTAATTGACATTACTTCAAGATCCTGACACTCACCCACAGACTGTCTTTTACAGTATTTATAATAAATGAAGAATGAAATGCATATATGATTGGAGTACAAAATTAGACAAGAGCATTTTAAAAATGCTCTTGTCTAATTTTCTAGTCTGAGCCTTATGAGCAGCCTACAATAGGAATGTGAGCAGATTATTTAAGAATCAAACAGTGCTTTTTTTAAAAAAAAAAATCTCTGGCACTCTCTGGAGTTCTGTAAACAGCTTTCTAGGATCCAACACTTTCTGAAAAGCTCATGGGCAGAAGTCATATTATGTCTTCTCATAGGTATCACAGCTACCAGAAGAGGCTAAAAAGCACTGTGAAAGCCACCAGGAAGCTCTTAAAAAAATAAACTGAATAAAAACAGTTTCATTTATATACTGCTTCATACTGAACTAACAATGTCTAAGTGGTTTGCAACTGTAAGCTAATTGCCCTCAACAATCTGGGTATTCATTTTGGCGACCTCAGAAAGATGCAAGCCTGAGTCAAGCCTGAGCCCTTCTGCTGATATTCAACTCTCAACCTTATGGTTTTGAGTGAGTGGCTGAACTACAGGCGTTTAACCACTGCGCAACCAGGGTGCCTGGTGAAAAGAAACCAGCCACTAAGGTAAGAGATCAAGAACAGGTAAACCTGTGTAAACAGATTAACCCCCTCCTCTTTCCATATTTTTCAATACGCAATCTTTTGTAGAGCATGTGTAGCATGTACATTTAGCAATAGCATGCACACTTCTATACCGCTTATCAGTGAACTCAGTACTTTCTAAAAATGGCACTTTACAATCCCTAAATGAGTACCCCAACAAGCTGGATACTCATTTTACCAGTCTACGAAAGGATGGAAGGCTGAGTCAATCTTGGAGCCCCTGGTATTGAACTCACAACACTGTGGCTGCAATACTGGCATTTAACCACTGTGTCACTAGGGCTCCCTGGCCATTGGTTATTATCCCGCCTTCTCCCAAAATTGTTTTACAAATACTTCATGTAGCAGCAGAATATGAGGCTTTCCCAGCCTATATTGGAAATAAAAGAGATTAAATTTAAGATCTTTGGCTGAGGATGGAAAGAAGATTTAAATATATTTGAAAAATGGTTGAATTTTGTTGTTGTTGTTGTTGTTGTTGGAAGCCCAAATGAGGGGAATCCTGAAATGATAAAGAAATTTTACAGTTTGGGACATATTCTGGTTTTTCAGTGTGTGAGGTTCATGTGTATGTGTGCTACACATAGTTTCTGAGGTGGAGCACAGAAAACAACACTATATACACAAAAAATGCTGATAGCTGTCAAAAAAATACAAAGTTTCTGAAGAATAAGAGAATGTACAGACCGGCCATTAAAGCTGGCCTGAGGGCAGAGTTGGGGCATGGCATCCACACGACACATGCCCCAGGTTTGCCCCATGGTGCTGTGTGCCACACCACATGATCTGTGGTGTCACAGTGTTCCTCTGGCACCGTGTTTAGATGTGCAGCATCAAAGAAGTGCCATAAAGCCTCAGCACCAGTGGCTATTGGTACCCTTTCCAAGCTGTAAAAAGGAGCCGCATTTTTAGGCTCCTTTTTGTACTGTGGAAAGGCCAGATCGGGGCCACAGCATACAATTGCTGCAGCCCCAATCTGCCAAAGATGGAGGCAGCTGCAGGCTGCCCCTTTAGGGCCAGTCTGCACAGACCTTAGGTCCCTAACTACAGCATTAAAGGAGCCCTGGTAGCACAGTGGTTAAATGCAGACACACGATTGTGAGTTCAGTCCAAGGGGCTCCAAGGGTAACTCAGCCTTCCATTCTTTCATAGGTCAGTAAAATGAGTACCCAGTTTATTGGGAAAATTAGTTTACAGACTGTAAACCCCTTAGAGAGTGCAGAGTTCACTTATAAGTGGAATAGAAATGTACTTGCTATTTTCTGTGTTGTTTTCTGTTCAATAATAGTCCATGCATATTTTTCGCAGTATAAATCCTAAACTGTTACTAGTCTTGAAAATGAAGAAAATGTAAAAATAGTTACCACTTCCAAAGCAAAAAATAAAAATAAAAAAGCATTCCGACTTTGTTCATTTAAAGGAGGCACACTACAATTAACCTTGTCTTTCTTGCATAATCATTGCTGGCTTTCAGGGGGTGGGGAAAAACACAAAGGAGGATACACCTCTTCAAGAATCTGTAGTAGTGAGACTGACAGTGACTCTTGTTTCTGCCTTCCTTCAGAGCTGGAGCTAGTGACCTGTTACATTTGAGTCATAAATCTGAATTCTTCCAGCTCCATGGTCTGCTTAGCTTCTAATTTCTCATTAGTGAGGTTTTTCATGGATTTGAATTGTAACAGTATTAAATAATATCCAGTGGTTTCCAAAGAACCTTTTCCCCTCCATTAAAATCATGTACTGAATACAAATGGTGGTTAACAGCAGTTTCACAATCCAGGGTATCAACCATTAATTGATAAAAACTTGGTATGCAGATGTCCTTTTGTCCTAGTTATATTGCCTTCTTGCTCTCCATCAGAGAAATGACAAGGCTGTTTTGTAACTTTTTGTTATCACAAGCATCAAGGTTATTAGATAGTATGTGGACCCTCACTTGACTGTATTTGCAACAAGAAAGAACAAGAATAATTCAAAATTTAATCATGCATTACATTAACTGTAAAGCTTTGTTCAGATGTTTGGTTTTGAATTCATATGTGGAAACAGACACAAGTGAAAAACAGTTAGGTACTTAAACTGATTGTGAAATATACAAGGTTGGCTCTGCCATTAAAGAGAGTGGGGCAATTGCCTCAGACAATGGACAGGATAGCAAATTATTTACAAGATGATGATGATGATGATGATGATGATGACTTACTGCCAGAGATGAGAAGAGGTTTATGGGATTCTAATAAATGTCAATCCAACAGTAACCCATAGACAATGACATTGCATAGACAATGAGGACAGAATTCAGACAAAACTGTAATAATCTAACACATTGCTTTTAGAAAATGCTTTTAACAATAGTTCTATCTTTCCAGTGGTAAACAGAGATAGGGAAAAGATCAGGACGTATTTTCCAATGAGTATCATTACAGATATATGGCACCTGCTATTTAGGCATGGTGAGGACAAATTCTACCAGTAGCAATGTTCCAGTTGTTACTTTTAAAGAGGAAAAAGGTGAAGAGATGGCTTACAGCTGTAAAACAGCTACCATACAATTGAATCCAGTTTGCTGTTTTGCTGAAATTGGTCACTGAGCCACCTCCTAAAAGTTTAGAAGCAAAAATTACCAAATTTCCCTGAAGTGTGAAACACTTATTTACTCATCAACAAAAGCAAATTTCACCTGCCTGCCTGCTTGTACGTGATCCAAGAGGAAACACTGAAGAAAACCATAAGTTTTGGGCATTGTAAAAGGAAGCATTATGAAGGAAGCTAGGGACACAATGCATTCATTGCACAGCATCCAAATGTACCGTTCTATAAATGGGACCTCAAGAAGTCTGTCATGAGATAATGAGTCAGTGAAAACCTCTCAAATTTGCTTGGGACTAGTCATACACAGCTTCTTTCAAGTGCACAGTGTTCACTTCAATGCACAATCTTGTTTTATAACCCAAGGTGTATTTCAGAAAGTGTTGGTTGACTAAGACAGGACCTCTGCAGTTGCCTGCCCCATTCTTCATGTCTCATCTGCATTATGCAGATAGTATGAAGAAGTAATTTGTTCCAAACTTCAGCACAAGGCAAGAAAATGGAAGAAGTATCACTTCCATAATGGATAAATTACTGCTAAGCCCATTATTCCTCCCAGTTGGGATACTTCCTTGTCTGGAACATATCACTTTCCTCTCTGGTTTTTCCCCAGTTCATACTGATGTATTCGTAATAGAAGGAACATTGAATCATTGGGCATGTTATGATTCTCATATTGGTATTCCAATAATTTATGAGCAAAAGTAAAACACTGCTTAGGAATTCTGAAACCATTACTTTCCATCTAAAACAGGGTCAGACAACAGGCATCTTTTCATACAGATCTACCTCACATGGAAACTTTATGTGGTTTGAGATACATTTAACTTGGCTAAATTTTATGCTTAGGCTACTGTAGATGAAGTGATGGAAATGGGTTTGATCCTGCTTTTGCTTTCTGCCTAGACTAAGAAGGCCTAGCAATATGTCAATGGAAGGGACATATCGAGAAGCATCATTGTTTTTCTATATTCTAAGCCTTCTTCTTGAAAACACAAGCCCATCAACATTTTTGTAGAAATTGTTCAAATAGCCCTCTTTATACATATATTTAACTTGTGAGACGGAAGCAAGATCACCATTTACGTCCACCCCTAGTTACAGCCTAGAGGGAAGGGACTTTTTATGTACAGATGCATGCATCCAGACTTTCTATGGGAATGAGAACCTCTGATTGGACAGGGTATTACTTCTTTTGGGGAGATGTATGCACATACATCTGGGAAATGTGTGACTTTCCTATTTTATTCCTATCAGCCCTATCCAGAATTGCCAATTTGCTATCCAACTTGAAATAACAAGACCAGACACAGACATGGATTGAAAATGGGCCACTCTATTTATATTAACCTATTTAACAGTTTTCTTGAAATCTACAAAAACTGAAGGGGAACAACCTGGTGCAGGAGCAGCTGTGGCAAGTGGTCTTTTCCTTAGACCATCTCCTCAGCTTCCCCTGGGTGAAGCACCTGAACCCTGTGGAAAACCCCATAACTGGGTTGTTCCCCAGTCAGCTCGGATCTGGAACGCCAACCTGAGATTTTTTTACTCAGCTCACAGGACTTGATTGAGGGTTATATCCCAGGTCCGCCCCAAGGGAGTTCTATTTCTCTATCCTTTTAGTCACAATACCTAAGAAGAAAGTTTCAGAGGCCTAACCTTCACCCCAAGAGGGTGCCATAGCTGTTCACCTGACAGCTAATTCCCCCCATCCATCAACTGCCAGTGACCACCTTTTTAGGTCCACACCCAAGCCAATTGTCTAAGTCCCCAAACAACAGTGTGGGGTAGATGAAAAACCCTTGAAAAGGAGAGAAAATTTCTACCTGGCCTGAAAGTAACCAACATATTCATACTGAAGTAGAAGCGAGAGGGTGGGATAAGAAAATTGCATCTAATTGTCTGCTGGCCTCCATTCAAGAGGTCAGCAAATGCACATCCCCAGCCAGGGTTCAGCACAGAGGATGCAAAATATGCTGACAGATGATGGGGTGATGAACTTCAGCTTCTTTCAGGCATAGGCAACATAGCCAACTAATTTTTCCCATCCCTGATATACAGAAAAGTGTTCATCACACTTTCCCTGAATATGTGGTGGGTAAGTCAGCACTTAGGGAGTGGACAACAGTGGAAATTGACTCTGGCCCCTGCATTTGATAAATATATAAGCTGAGTGGGGGTCTTAGAAAAAAAGAATCCATTAAAACACTGAGACTCAAGGTGGTAGTCCATGGACAATTGGCAATTTGAGAGCTGTTGGCTACTGGCCCTTGGAGAGTTTCCAGAAAGAAAACTGATGTAATCCATGGACACAGATTTGGTGCTGGTTCTTGGCACAATGGGGAAAATATCTGCTTGTCTCCCATATCCAATAGCTTACTGTACTGTATCACGTAGTTAGCACAACACATTACCTGTCAACAGAGTAGCCACTGAAAGCAAAGATCCCTGATCTAAATTTGTCACATAATCATGAACATGTCTTAGCTTGCATCCCTGTCCTTTAGATCACTGGTTTCTGTATCTGTGGAGAGGGAGAAAGACTAGGTTAAGGTGTGTGCATGTGGGAAATTTATCCATTTTCTCACTGTAGCTTGATTTTGCTGGAGAATTTATACTATATATTACATTCTCCAAACAAATGATGAAACTTTCAAACTGAGTCTGTGAATGGCCTTTGTGAGATCAACGAAATTCAGGATAAGCCTGTAATAACAGATACAAAGCTCTTTAAATCCATGAATGCACCTAGCCTTGATTAATGTTAGCCATTTTACGCTATCTGGATTTATCTTGAATCAGGAAAAAATCCCTTAACTCTAATTAAATGTCCCCAATAAATGTCTTTATTCTGAAGCCAGCTATTCACTTTTCACATTTCCTGTGCATCCAAAGAATCCCTACTGATTAAAAGTGGGGGGAGGGGGTTAGTTCTGTGTAAGGCACATTGCAAAATACACCATGAAATTGCCTTTATTAATAAGGAAAGCAGCCACAGCCACTTGACTTTCATCTTGGTGCAGACGTTGATGCAATTGTCAGTATCTTTGTTACACATTTTTAATCTAACTCCATCTTTTCCATCTATTGCTTAGTTTTTTTCAATCTATTCACTCACATTCCAGATAAAACTTTTATACAGTACTTTTCATTTTTAAGGATGTATAGATTTGTTGATGTTACCTTTTTCATATCCAAGACTACCAGAAATCTGATCTACATTGTCAAGCCACATGACATACATTGTAATCACTAGTTTACCTTGCACATATTGGTGTATGTCCATGGATTTGCCACCAAATTCCTAGAGTAATTATAAAACATTCTGCTCAGTTTCAATATCCAAAATGAATTAGGGAGTTTCTCTTCAAATAAAACAGCTAAGGAGCTTTAAAGAGAGCAGAAATAACCCTGAGAACCAGATTCAACTCTCTGCTCAGCACTGAAGCAGTTGGTAGGTGGCTTTGGGCCAGTCACAATAATCTCTTAGCCTAAACTCATCTCACGGGATTTTTGTGAAGATTAAATTAACTCCGTCTTGAACTCCATGGAGGAAAAGGAGGACATAAATATGATTCCTGAATACATATACAATATCCAGGACTCCCTTCCTTCCATGACTGAAAATATTCTGAAAGTGGTTTAGAAAGGGGGTTTCTTGGGTGTATGAAACTGCAATGAAAAGAATGCTAGAAGGATAAGAAACTTTATGGTTTGGGACTTTTGCCTTCTGAAAAATACGTGTGGGTTTTTTTTTGTCTGCAGAAAACAGAATTTTGTTCACAAGAAAAAGGGTTTTTGATTCCATTAATATGAAATGCAGAGCCACGGTGGTGTAGTGGTTTGAGCACTGGACTATGGTTTGCCCTCCTGGCACAGTGTGTACTGCAGCCACTCATTCACAAATCATAAGCTTGTGAGTTCAATGCCAGCCATGGGCTCAGGGTCGACTCAGCCTTGAATCCTTCTGAGATCGCTAAAATTAGTACCCAGCTGGGTGATCTTAGGCAAGTCACACTCTCTCAGCCTCAGAGGATAGCAATGAAGAAACTTGTCAAGAAAACCCCATGATAAGCTTGCCTTGTGGGTGCCATGAGTTGGAAAGAACCTGAAGGCACACAATAAGAATGCAGAAATGCAGTTTTCTGTACTGGAATCTTGTTTTCTGCTTTTTCGCACAAAAATCTACATGCTTTGCTTTGCTTTTCTTTTTGCACAGAATAACTGACCTGTGAACAGTTTCCAATGCCTTTCTCACAGTAAGGACAAAAATGATAAAATTATTTTGTTTTGCCTGTGATCGTGAAATTTACTGTTTTACATCTTTAAGTAGTGTTAGACTGTACAAAGGTGCACAAGCTATTGATGATCCTGACTCTTCCTGGAAGCTAGCATGAGAGCTCCCTTCTTTAAAATGGAAAGATGGTGGTTGGATTTCAAATGCTGGAGAGAAGAGTAAACAAAAACTAAAGTAGACTGTCTTTCATGCCAAGGTTGAGTATGATACTAATTATAGCATCAATGTCAGTTTTATATATGCCTGGAGCAGAGAATGGGAATGTAACACATTTTAGGCTATAACTCCTAGAATTTCCAAGCCAGTGTGGCCACTGAGGGATTCTAGGGTGCATCTACACTATGGAAATAATACAGTTTGACACCACTTTAAGTGCTATAGCTCTATCCTATGGAATCCTGCAATTTGTAGTTTTACAAGGTCTTCAGCCTTTTCTGCCAAGGAGTGCTGGTGCCTCATTAAACTATCTCAAGATCCTGTAGGAGCGAGCCATGGAAGTTAAAATTATGCCAAACTGCACTATTTCTAGTGTATATGCACCTTTAGTCAGGCTTAAGAGATCCAGTGAAAAATCATTTAGCAGTTGTATTCCAAAAAAAAGCAACTTTTCCCAGTTCTGCCTTTGGCCCAGTACAGATGGGCCAAAAGCGGCATGGCAGAGCTGATACTTGGGTTCAGGAGCACGCAGTAACTGCACGTTCCCAAACCCTAGTACATATGGGGGCCACCATTTTGGTGTGTGCATGTTTAGACAGCACGCGTACCAATAACATGTCTTGTGTGATGCGTCCAAACAGTGCAGTGCACATGACACATCACCACGATGCCCCAGGGTGCAAATGGCACCTTGGTGGCATCACAGGAAGGAGCTCCATTTTGGAGCTACTTTTTGCAGCAGATCATGGTCACAGCCCTGTGGTTGCCACAGCAACAATCCTAATCTGTACCAGGATTTAGCAAGAATTAGCAGATCCAGATGAAAGTCCTCACTGAGCCATGAACCACACTTGGGCTAGTCACTCTGTTTTGCAATCTAACATACCTCATAGGATTGTTGTAAGAATAAAATGTGTTAGTGGGGAGACATTTACAGCATCTTGGTCCCAATGAAGGAAAAGCAAGATAGAAATGTAATTTATAGGGCTTTCTCTGTTCATTAATCCAGTGTCATTCCATGGCCATTTTTCATTGTACAGTTTTTGATCCTGGTTTTTTGTTTTTGTTTTTGGACTTTCACAAATCTTGGTACTTCCTTGGTGTGTTGATGACCCTCTCTTGTGCTTGAATGCCATTGCTTTGACCACATAAGTATTGACACCCATTTCCAAGCATTACTCATGGACATAATTTCATGAAAGGGCTTAGGGTTAAACAATATTTGAATGAATAGACCGAAGGCCCATAGGCTGGCTTCTGTTGAGTCACCTTCTGGTCATTCTGACAACTCTCTTCCCTCAAATTTCAATGAACTGTACTCTCTCACATATTGCCTAAGCAGTGGAAATCGTTCATCTTTGGCTCATAAAGTTTGCAGGGTATATTAAACTGGCATCAGTGCTGAAATCTTTGATGTACCAAGTCTTGACATGAAATATGGCCCAACTAGCTATTATTTATTGCATTACTAAGGCCCATGCTAAATCTGCAGGGCTCCATTTTTCTGGTCTGAAACTGTAATTCCAAACCATGCAGTGGTAATGTAAATCTTTTTCATTGGCTGTCTTTGGACAGAAAGTAGTAATTGCAGGAAATGACAAGAGCAGGATTTCATTCAATTGAGCTAAGCGTAAAAGGACCAAACACAAAAAAGATTTCCTTTCATGTCATAAAGATGTACATGTTAGAATTTTATTTGTATTTTTCTTTCCAAACATAGAACAAACAGAGGCCTTGGAAGCAGCTGAGAGGCTAAAAATGCTGTTCTTCACAGTCATGCTCAGGAGATGGATGGGTGATGATTACTGTCAGCCTCAAGCTGTCATTGACGTATGCTGCTTTCATTGAGCATGCTGAGAACCAGGCCCCATCAGAGGTCAAGTTATAATGTTGGACTGAAAACCAGGTTTGCTTGCTGCAGTGTTCTTCTGCCTCTCAATAAGATGGAGTTAAGACCTTGTCAGACACATCTAAAGTGAAACAGCTATATTTTAAAAAGCAGAAAGGGAAGTGAAGGGTGGGGGGATAAATTGACCTGTACCTTTAAGATTAACTGATGTTTATTCTAACATATGTTTTTATAGATATCTATCCACTTTTTCAAATACAGTACAAATTTTAAAACCGCAGATAGAACAACCACCATATAAATCCTAGGGAGATATCATCTGCAATTCAGGATTTGTATACAAGGACCAGAATATTATTATCCTATGCAAGAGGTGGAACTTTTTCCAGAGCTACAAAGCAGCCTTGTTGTCTGCACCTTCCTTCACTCACAACAATTGTGCACACAGTCCTTTCATTCTTGCTACTACCACCTGTGCCAGCATAATAACACACATGCTTCTGGTTAAGAAAAGGACTATTTGGATGTGATAGGCCAAAATAAAGCCAGAAGCTGCACCAAAGCTGTGCTCTATTCCTTAGGACTGGAGGATGACTTTGTCGTGGCTTCTGGCCTCTTAGAATGCATGCAGCATTTAAACAGCATACCTGCAAAGTGACCCAAAACAGCTTTATTTTCGCCTGTCTGTTTGGGCTCAATTGTTAGAAAACTACTGCTGAATTCTTCTCTTTTATACCCAGATTTATTTCTTAGATGTCCCTTTTGTGGAAGCATTTGTCATCTGGTTTACATATGGATGAGTTTTAAGTGGTGCCTCCCCCCCATCATGTAAAACAATATGCCTCAGGAATAATTTTACAGTCTAATCTGCTGTTTGTGTGAACTAGGGAAATAACTCTTCATTAATGTTCTCCTCAACAAAAACAATGGGTAATTGTAGCATTTTTTTTCCTACTGTGAAAAAAAAAGTGTTTGAAAACAGGCCTTATTCTGCGCAAAATTGCCATTTCTGGTCAGAAATATTGTTTTCAACAGAGGAAATGCTGTTTCTTGTACAAACAAAATCTGTTTTTTGCACAAAATAACTGTGTGTGAATTTTGCCCATAATAAGTCTCAGCATATGCCTTTTCCCTCTCAGCAAGACGTGAATGAAGAGTGTGCCCAGGAAGACCTGTGAACCTCATAGAGCCCCTCTTATAGCTGACTGGGATGGAAGAGAGGGGAGACTGAGGGATGAAGCCATCATTGTACTCATCATCATGAGCCTGATAAAGGACACCAAGCTGCCATCACATTTTTTTTCTAAATATATTCCTATTAACATCTAACCGTTGGAATTAAGGAACAAAGGGAATCTTCAAAAATGGTGATTAATATGCTTTAGTGAGTCATTTGCCTTTTGGATTTCTCTGAGATACTTTTGAGGAAGACTTTTGAAGTGATGCCCTTCTTTGGGATTGATTGCAAAAAAACCTTTTAAAGTTATATAAAAGGGGAAAGAATAAAACTTTTTGAATGCCCAGAGACATAGAGTTTGACGTAGGAAAATAACTATTAGATTTAGAAACAATGCAGTTTAGCACCACTGTAAGTGCTGTAGCACCATCCTATGGAATTTTGGGATTGGTAGTTTTACAAGGTCTTTTGTCTTCTCTGCCAAAGTGCTGGTCACAAAACTATAAATCCCAGGATGAAGGATGAAGCCATGGTAGTTAAATGGATGTCAGTTGCATTATTTCCACAATATAGCTGCACACCTGGTTTGTTTTGTTTATACATTTCCAATTAAAGTAGGGCATAAAGAAAAGAGAAAAGACTAGCTTTGTTACAAGGCTGTTTTTATCAAAGGTATTCAGGTTACAAAATGACAGGGGAGCTGATGTAGAGGGGGAAAGGTTAAATCTTTAAGTACCAAATATTTGTTAAATGGAATAACAAAGAGAACAACTACACAAGTAGATGATGGAAAAAGCTTGGAAGGGGATTTGGGAGGGCTTGTATAAAAAAGGAGACAGGTGTATAATCACTGTGGAGAAGTCACTTTTACACTTTTTCTGTTTCTTCTTTTTTCTTTTTCTTCCTTTTTCATATGTATGCATTTTTATTTGTAATTTTTATAGTTTTAGTATAGTGTTTTATATATCTAAATGAATGGATGGATGGACGGATGGACGGATGGACGGATCATCGATCGATAGATAGGTGAATAAGGGATGAAACAGATGGCCCCTTTGCAGTGGCTTCCTGACAGCTTGAGGGTGTGTTGTTTAGATAACGGACCCCCAAGCCAGCAAGAAGCTGCCATGGCCACATGGCAAACAGCTTTGTGGTACTCTGATGCCACTGTGTGTATATGCCACATGCTACAGGAGTGCTGCAAAGTGACTTTCTGCCGCTTCTTTTTGGGCTGGCAAAAAGCCAGATCAGGGCCATGGTGTGTGGTTGCCATGGCCCCGATCTGGCAATCAGGGCCTTCTGTTTTGGCCCTTAGTCTTGAACTGTAACATTTCTTGTCAGGCCAGGATTTTTCTCATCAGGATTTCTTGCCACTGAAGAAACATGTCTTCTTTAAAAAACAAAAACAAATTTAAAAACAAACAAACAAAAAAAAAACCCTTTAATTTGAATAGTTTTGAATAATTTTCCTTTCCCTCATCTGAACTATGCCTGGAACTGCAACTGAAAATATTTTAAAAGTGGGAAATAAGAGGGTGGGAGGACAAATACATGAATCACATGTAATGAATAAGAATAGAAACTTGTCCTTTTCAGATTTCCTTATTCTATTGCTATCATTGTTGGGGTTTTTTTGCCCTTATGTTTATACATTAACATAATTAAAACCCATGAAAAGTATCAGTTTTATATGTAAATTTATTGATGAAGATACTATTTTTTCCCTCAAAAGAATTCAAAAGAATGTTCTTCCCACCATTATACAATATAACCTTAATAATAATAATAATAATAATAATAATAAATAAAGTTTTTATTTCTATCCCGCTCCTTCCTGAGATCAGGGCGGCTTACAACAAAAGTTAAAACATCCATACATAAAACATTAAAATACAGTGTATCAAAAGCCATCTTACAACAATAAAAATAACAGGCGAAAAAGCCCCATAGCCCAACCTCTTGGCCACGGAAGAGGAGGGAGGCCCACAGGATTTTATTCGGGGATAAAATCACAAGTTTTATCTAACTAGATAGTAATGAACAGCTGTACTTAAGCTTTATATTTTCCAACCATTGATCATCATACCCACCTCCCCAAACCCCTTAGTTGTGAATAGCACTAGGTGAAGCAGGAATTCATCCTACCATTCACGCACCTCAATAGTTGAATATTTATTTATTTATTTAACTATGGGATTTATATCCCGTCTTTCTCCCAAAATGGGATTCAAGGTGACTTGCAATAATTTAAAAGAATAAAACTAAAACTTTAGTTAGAAAAGTTAAAAATAATTAAATGATACTAATATTGAAACATGTTATCCAACAGCATAGTTCAAACCATTTTTAAAAGTAAAAATCATTAAAGCATTAAAACAGCACACTATGCTACATAAGTAAAATTCACCCACCAAACGCCTTCCTAAATAAAAATGTCTTCAGCTGCCAGCAAAAAAGAGAGCAGTGAGGGGACTTGAAGTCCTGTGGGAGGGCGTTCCACAGTTTGGGAGAAGCTGCGGAGAAGGTTTCCTTTGACATTAATGTCTAGTTGTAACCAAATGTAGGGGGGCATTGCTCATATCTGTTTGTCAAAGAGCCAGCATTGACAAACACCTATAGTCATGTAAAAGACTATACTGAACACTGTTGCCTTCCCACCAAAGTGGTACCTATTTATCTGCTTGCACCTTTACATGCTAGGTAGGCAGAAACTGGGACTAGTGCCGGAAACTCACTCCGTCCCATCTGCCAACCTTCAGACCTTCCGATCTTCAGAATTGGTGTCTTAACTACTAAAGCTATCATGGCCCGTATGTAGAGTGCATTACAGTTGTCCAAACAGGGTCAAGTCATTTGTCACCATAGCCAGAATATGAAAGAGAAAGAACTGTAAGTATGAGATGGAAAAGTCACATTGGTCAAGCGCTTGTGGCAAATGTTGTTGGGGAAGTGCCTCCAGAGGAAATGGAATTCCTATTAATGAGTAAAAAATGGTGAGCTTCATTTTCCAGATTAGTGACACAATAGATGTTTGAAGATTTAAAAAAAAAAAAAAGGGGGGGGGGAATTACATTTAGGAGACAGAAACAATAGAAAGACAATTAAAAATGAAGTAATGTCCTGCAACTCAATAGGAAAGATTTGGCATAAAAAGAGATGTTCCAGAGATGGTAATGTATGTTCCATCTAGAAAATGTATGGAGAGCTTTAAGTTCTCAAACATCCTGGGGACATCAAGCCTACAAGAATAGCAATTATGTTCAAAGATGTAGTTCTTTCTCATATGCCTCTCTCTATACTTTGCTAAAGTCTGTTTAGTTCAGGACAGGCTCTCCCTCTCCATGGCCCAGTACAAATGGGCAGTTTGCGGCATCCTCATTGCAAACTAGGGCTAGATGAGTCTGGGCATTTAGTCCTTCTTTTCCAACTCTTTCTCACTTTCTGGTTAAGACATATTTGTTAAAAATGCTTCCACACATTCCTCACAACATCTACTGTGTTCACCGGGTCTTGTGGTCACACTACATGGTCACAATTGGTGGAGAAGTGGATGGAATTATGTGCAACTCAGATTTTTTTTTTAAAAAAAAAGACATAAGTAGTCTGGATTCTGATTTCATTGTACTGAATGATGTTCATGCATATCCAACTGATTTATTGATCATCCCTTTTGTAGTCTCTTTTGTAGTGTATTGATCTCCCTCCTTGGATGGAGAGAAGAAGCAGGCACAGCTGCTCCATGCCTAGGTTGAGAAACAGATGAAGAGCCCTCTGACCATTCCAGCTACTGAAAGAAAAAGTTATCTGGTGGACTTAATCCCCTCCTACACTACCATCCCTTTTCCCTCTTGTGTCATGTCTTAATTAGATTATAAACCTGGGGATAGAGAACTTTTGTTGTTCTTTTATTTGTAAAGTGCAGTGATGGGGCTATATAGATGATGATGATTATCTATTTCAATGTTATATTAAAGCATATTTAATTACTTTTAATTGGACTCCTTAAATGGGTGGCTTACTTATCATTGGTGTGTAAGTCAAAGATCCCATAGCCCTGGACTGGGAGAAAAGTCCAGCCCTGCAAAAGTGTATGTCAGGAACTAGCTATCTTCCCCAAAATTTCATAGTATGTAAGAATATCTGTGAAACTGCTCTATAAGGATCAGGAGAAGAGGAGAGAGGGTTTGTACATGAGAAAAACAAAAAAAGACACAAGAGAGCTGAATTCATATTCTCATACTACCTTGAAATTCCCTGGACAGCTACAAGTCTGCTAGGTCATAACCTGAGGTGTAAATTACACCTGTAAGTCTAATGCTAGATCATAACACAAAATTGTTGATGACTTCTTTGGCTATATTTTTTCATCCAGAGTTTGCATCTGCTGTTGTGACTTGAGGTAGTGGTGGCCTAAACATTCCCACTTGCTGAGAGGACAGGAAAAATATTCCATCATATCCACCTCTGAGCCTTGTGAACTGGTTCTTCATGGGCCCAAATACTTGTGGGGCTTGCTTGTGTGTATGTTTGTGTGTGTGTGTGTGTGTGTGTGGGAGGGTGTCCTTCCTTAGAACAAGAAGTGGGTGAGTTTATGATGAGGTCCTCTGCCTTACCAGGAGCCCTCCTATCAGGGAGGAGGAGTTGCATTATGTCCCTCTTCCCCATGCTAATGCCTGAAATATAAGGATTGAGGCTGAATGCAAGTAATAGATAGGGGGAAAGTGCAGGAGCTCACAATGAATTTCTATATCCATTATCAAAGGAACTCTATATATCATCTGTACCTATATCATCTGTGCTGAAGTGTGGTGGCATTAGGAATATGGAAGTAACTGTCAAAATTGCTGAGTCCTGAATAAAACACGTGCAAGAATGATAATGATGACTGATTGACTGAAATATTTATAACTCATTCTGTCTCAAAGATCTCAGGGCAGTTTACAAAAAGCAATACAAGTTACAATGTTTAAAATGATTTTATAAGTAGTATAAGTTTTATAAGAAGAAGTGTTTGGGATGAATTAATGAGGCACAAAGACTTTGACATGAGTATTGGTGACGGTCAGGCCTCCAGGAAGAGGGGAATTCCATAGCTGGGGTGCCATGGCTGAGAAGGCCCTCTCCCATGCCCCAACACAGTGTATGGAGAAGGACTGCTCTCAGCAGTCCTTAGTTTGGTTCCCATTTTTTGAATTGTTGGTATTTGCTGTCAGGTTGACTTTGGTCTTCAGGAATGAGATTATTATTTTTTCATTTGTACTGTTTTGAAATCTATTATATTTACTGGTTACTCAATTGAATCTACTATTGAATGGTACTGGTTAGTCAATTAAATCTATTATTGAATGGTAAATCAATATGTAGGTAAATCCCCTTGATTCAATGAATTGGCTCTAATTGGGTCTAACACTAGGATAGAGGCCAAATATATTAATAACTGTAATATGCCTTGATTGTGCTACATTCAGAAAACTGGCATGAAAAAAATATATTCTATCAACATATTTTCCATCTAATGCATCATAGTCCTTCATATGATTCAGGCCAAATGTTTGTCCCTGAAGAAGCATCTGAGAAGGTACTTGAAATGATTGTTTGGAAAAGTTGTTGTTTTGTTTTCCTTACTTTAATACTGTATGCCATTTTCTATTTGCTTGGGTTATTTTGTTACTTCCATTCTGGTCATCAAACCCAAATGAATACCTTCAGGTTGTGTTTCTTCAAGTAGCTTTCTTTCAAGAACTTTGGTAATGTCTATTATTTCCTACTTGAATTTTTTAAAAAAATGCTCTTCACACAAAGGCTGACAGAGTAAAGGACAAGAGTTCATAGCAGTGCATGTGATGGCATTATAATGATGGCACTAGAAAAGTGCTTGATATTTTTCTTTAATTTAACTGTAGCTGTTAGCAATTTAATTATCACTGAAATTCAGAATTAAAGGGTACTTGGGTAATAGTACGAGACAGGCCTCTTAAGACAGGAACCTCTTAAGAAAGACTTACTTTTTAATATACATAATTTTATGCCAACAGTGAACTACAGAGACAGAGAGTGGTGGAATGAGAGATTACACTGATTTTCTGGCAAAAAGATACATGATATGAAGAATCTAAAGGTTCTTTGTAGCAAAACATTCATATGAAGGTGCTTCAGGTTTCATTTCCCTAAAGTGCCATGTATACCTCTAGGCATAATGTTAAATTGTCTAAAAAATAGTGTCATCAGTATGCCGGCAGGATCCTATTTTTAACCTTTTCTCTCTGAGAACCAATTGCAGTTGTCTTGGTCTTGAACAAGTGCTTTTCCTTATGTACAGACTGGCTAGATATTTAAAAAGATTGAGCTAATACAGTTGACCCTCTGTTTTCGTGGGGGATATGTTCCGCACACACCCTGGAGGCTCACATATAGTCATGCCCCATGGGCTTGAATGCGGTGTCCAGGCACACTTGCCACTGAAATTAGCAGAGGTCACCCTTCTGCAAATATTCAAGATCATGGATCTCAGATCAGGGAATTAAGAGGGGCTGTATCTCACAGCTTTGCTTCTTAGATGTTTCTCTCCCTCTCTCCAATCCCTACCTTCTAATTCTGTCAATGTCCTATCTCTTATGAACTATTCTAGACTATGTGATTCATAGATGTGCCTTGCTATCTTCAACACAGTCTGGTTCTGAACCTCTGAAGGGTGAAGGTTAACTGCACTAAGCTATTAAACTGAAATCATGGGACCTCTTCTTCTTCTTAAGGTTTTCTAATCTAATCCCTTATCCTGAAATATTCATGGAATCATCACTGTTTGTGGAACACTAGATAATGGTCTTGGCTAAAAAGGACCTTCCATATTTGTCGCTCTCTCTTGTGGAAAGAAAATGCAAAGACTGTGTTTCCGACCACATTCTAAATCTTTACTGGCAGCTTTGGATTTGAAATAGCTGCAAGAATCCACACTCAAAGATGTGCACCTTCAAAGGAAGAAGGAATTTATGTGGCTCATTACGTATCCCAGAAGGAAGTGGATCTTTCATGGTGAACTAATCTTACATGGTAAGTGTAATTCTCATAACCTAGTCTGCTACCTGCCTGTCTGTGTCTCTGTCTACGCATGCACAAAAGATGTGCTGAATATCTGAATAGGGATATGAACAGGTTTTGATTGGGTGTATAATTCTTTTTGTTTGAATATGGGCTATACAATGACACAACTAAAATATATTCTGTAACTAGTGCTTTTAAGGGGCTGTGCTTTCCATAACTAATAATAGCATTGGCTATTATTAGAGCAGAGACTAAATGTTACATTAGATCTTGACCTACTCATAGCCATTAAATGTTCTGTAGTAAGAAGTAATTTGGTTAAATTGTAAAATCTATACTTTTCAGGAAGATTTACAACAACACAAACCAAAACACAGATAAATACCACAATGTGTGACCATTATATCCATTAAGCTGCAAATCCCTGGACTAAATTAATTTAATAGGAGCCACAGATTCCATCTAAATAGGTTCATATTGTTTTTCTTCTTTCACTAAAGGAGAAAACTACAGAGTTGTATTTGTATCCCAGGTATTGTTGCACAGGCTCACTTCTGAGGGGTCTTTGAAAAGAAGATAGTGGCCACCAGATGGCAACCACCATGACGACCTCTGGAAGAGGCAATAAATTGACTATTATCACTTATGTTCAACTTGGTATCACTGAAAATTGGAGATTAAGACAACTAGGGATGCAAAGAATATTTTAAAATATTGAGACCACTTTACGTATCCTGGCTCAGTGCTAGGGAATCCTTGGAATTATAGTTTATAGTGGCACTAGAGCTCACTGATAGAGAAGGCTAAATGTCTCACAAAACTACAGTTCCCAGAAATCCCTAGCACTGAGCCAAGGCAGTTAAAGCAATCTTTAACTGGATTGTTTATACATTGTGTTTTTGACCATTGCCACCTAAGAACTTAAGAATAATATTCCTTTGCATATAAAGGCGGGAGGAACAATATTGATTAACAGTCCTGTAAGGTAAAACTACACTCAAAGGCTTTTCTTACAATGAAATATAAACTAGTTCAATTCAGGCTATAAAGATTTTCTGTGATTCATTATTGATCATAGGGCAGATCAGGGAATAGGGATTTTGCCAATGTTGGATGGATTTACACTTCCCCTAAAACCTCAGGCTCATAGCTTGGGTCTTCTCTTGCATTCAACTCTGAGCCTGGATGCCCAGGTCTCAGCAATGGCTAAAAGTGCATTCACACAGTTAAAACTTGTGCATCAGCTAGTGCCTGTTTCTTGAGACACCAGATCTAGCTACGGTAACACATGCCTTGGTTATATCCCATTTGGACTACCGTAACACACTCTACATGGGGCTGCCTTTGAAAACTGTTCAGAAACATGTTGTGGCCAGTATGCTGACTAGGGACAGTTAAAGGAAGTGAAACATCAAGAATAAACTGGCGAAACATCAGGAATAAACTCTACCAGAACATAGCCACATGGCCTGAAAAACCCACAAAAAAGCTATGGATGCTAGCCATGAAAGCTGTCAACTTTTAATTAAACAATAAATGGAGTTAAAACATTAAACATTAAAAATATTAAAATGCATTAAAAGACTGTATACCAGTCTTAAAAACTGAGCTGCACAGCATCAAAACCCCAACCCCAATTATTTGGTAAAAGTCTGATGGCACAGAAATATTTTGACCTGCCGTCAAATGGAGTGCAAGGAAGAGGAGTTCCATAGTCTTAGAACAGCCACCAAGAAGTCCCTCTCCCTTGTTTCAATCAAACAAGCCTGAGTAGGTGGTGGGACAGAAAGAAGAGCCTCCCCAGATGATCTTAGATTTCTCATGTGATCATACAGGGAGATAAAGTCCTTCAAGTAACCTGGACGCAAGGTATATAGGGTTTAGTAGGTCATCACCAGCACTTTGAATTGTGCCCGGAAACTCTATGATCCTGATATGGGTGCCATTATGTGGAACCACTGCAACTAGGGAATTGGGTGATCCCTGTAACCAACCTCAGTTAACAACCTGGCTCCAGCTCTTTGGGCCAACTGAAGTTACTGAATACTTTTCAGAGGCTCCACATACGATGCATTACTGTAAGCCAAACAGAATGTAACCAAGACATGTACCAGATCCTACATCTCTAGAAATGGAGACAGTTGTTGAAGGGTGCGTCAATACAAAGATAAATCCCACTCATTCAATAGATCTAATCTGGTTAGGACTAGCAACAGAATTCAGGCCAGAATTCCAGGATCTTTGTAATACAATTAATATACATAGTGCTGGCACAAAGCCTAGAACCATACTCTGTGTCCAGACAATGACATATTTGCTACATCATAAAGAGAGAAAAAGAAAGTGATGTCTGGGGAAATCATTCCAAAAGGTCTTTCAGGACATCCTCACTTGTCATCATTTGATAGTCATGCAGAGCTCAGACTATTAGTAAACATATGCATCTGCTTTGTTGCTTACTGCATGGATTCTTGGATATTAATATCAGAGACTAGAAAATATTTTTTTCAAAGATCTTTGCTAGCTTGGTTGGTCCTGGCTGAGATGAATAGAATTAAAACTTGCCATTTCTTTCCCCCCTCTTATCTCATTCCTGTGTCAAACTGACCAGTCTGTTAGCCCTGGGGATATCTAAGCCTACCCTCCTCCTTTGATATCGGAATTACTATCAAGCAAGCCTCTATGATCCTAATATGGGTGCCATTATGTGGAAGTGAGCAGGTCATGTCAGCTAGCTTAGGAGTCACCAAGAGGATTTATGTTCTGGACATGTCAGAGGAGGTGAGAAAGGGCCTAGCCATGAAACAATGGGATGGCTCTGGTCAGTGTAAATAACTCCATCTACCTGACACTTTAAGCTGTCCTGATGAAGGAATATACCCATTCACACCCTTATGTTTCACCTTTGGAAGACCCAACTTCAAAGTGTCACTTATGCATATCAAGGTTTTGGACCATTTGGGCACATCAACTCTCTGGATTTTTCCCCAGCGAACAAATTTCCTATAAATTAGGGAACCTTTCCTTTGTTAATTGGGTTAGCTTGGTTTGTAGGCAGAGGTGCTGCTGATTACTACTTTTCTAGACACCTCTTTCACTTGCCAAACTCCAGTGGCCTCAGGAATGATTGAGTTCCCTTTTCCCACCCCAGAACATCATCAAAAGGAGCACCATCCAAGCGGATGTCATATCTCCATTAAAAGGACTTACTCTGTTCCAGCCTAACTCCTTTATTTCTCATTCTGTGTGCTTGTGTGAGTGATTGTCAAGAGTGTGTGCTAGTTTTTCCCATTTTAAAATAAAATAAAATTGATTGAGGATATGCTTCTGCATATGGATATGCTTATACATATGGATAATCCCATGGCTTCATAACATTACATTGAGCAAATATCAGATTCCCCAAGAGTGAGCTAATCTTAAGGTAGAGCTTCTCATTTTTGAAAAGAGGCCGTCTGAGTGTGTCTGGGACCCAGGATGCATGTGGGTTTCAGTCGCCCAGTGGCATCAGCAGCAAATTATGTGCAATAAAAACAGCTAATAATTCAAAGTGCAACTGTATCCCATTAGGTATATGTCACTTTTTTTAATGTGATAAACTCCTATGTTTTAGTAATGTTTCTCTTGCTTCGTACTCACTTCTGTTGCCTTCTAGTTCATAGGTTCTGGCATCATTGTCAAGGGGTGAAGAAAATGGTTTTGTTTTTTAAAAAACCTCTGTGGTATATATATGTTCTTAATGTTCATGCTCTGTGAGGGATATTTTGAATGAGGCTACAGTGTAAGCAAGTACATCAGAATCCTTGTTTTGACACTCTGCATAGGGCCTAAGAGTTGTGGCTGTCTTGGTTACAGCTGCTATGAAAGAGAAACTTGATGCTTAGAAGGGGAGAAACTACATTCATATGGACTGATCAGGAAAATAATACTTTTTATTTTATCCTTAGAACAATCTTGTGAGGCAGGTCAGACTCAAGATACCCAACTAATTTCATAGCTCAGAAGACTAGACAGTAACTTCACTTCCTACTTCACTATCCAGCATCTCATCCATTAAACACATATAAAATCTTCATTCAAAAAATATAAGCTTTCTTATGAAATAAAAATAATCAAAATGTGGCATGGAACTGAGAACTCAAATAATAATTATTTATATCCTGCCTCTCTGTGCAACACAACCGGGGTGGCTTACAATTAAAATAATACAATCCCATAACCTCGTGTCCCACCCACCCCTAAAATAATAATTAAACAATACAAAATTTAAAACATACCTTAAAATGAACAGTCAGATCAACAATAGCTATAGCATAGTTCTGGGGCCGGGGATGTAACAGGTTCAGATGTTTAAATTTTAGTGGCCAGTTATCTATTCAGGAAAGGCCTGCCGGAAGAGATTCATCTTAACAGCTTTTTTAAAGCTGTTTAAGCTGATAATATGACAGATCTCCTCCCAATTAACCCAATTAATTGTGAGCCACTAGTTTAGCATCAAAATGCACAAGCTTTAGAACAGAAATATTTGGACCTTATTACATTCAGAAGGAAGACCATATAACACATGATATATGTCTGAACTGGCTTCTGCCTGTAACCATTTTGGGGAAAACATCTCCTACCTGAGGATTAAGAATTGATTGAATAAAAGAGAAGTCAACACACCCCTGCCCAGGGTTGCTGACAATGTTCTTTTCCTGTTACATTCAGCAGTCTTCCCAAACCAAACCTCAGAGAGCAAATTATACATTCAAATACATTCAGTTGACACCAAAACTGCTGAAGTGACAAGTAAACATAGAGTGCATTGTGTTTGATACGATGAAGCCAAACTCTCTTCTCCCCCCATGATTTGCTAATAAATACATGTCAAACACTATTGCTCAGCAAGTTAGTTGGCTTTGGGGAGGCTATTAGTGCAACCCACTTTAAACAGGATTATGTCACAAGAGGCAAATATGAAATGGAGTTTGCTGTGAATACAAAATGTTTTTGGGCTTTTCGAAGGATCTCTAAAGGGACTGTCAAAGTCACTTTCATTTTATGATATACAACCCTGATCAGCTTGGCAATGAATCACTTATTTTCCTGCTCTTTTCTATTTAACCTCCTTCCTGCTATGTTCCCCATACACCCACACAGATTTCACAGTAAGTATTTTTAAACTCCTGATTAATCACAGGTCACAACTATGCTTTTTAAAATGCTGGTGTGTTTGAGATTTTTTCTCTCTCATTTTTTTTCCAAAAAGAAAAAGGCTTTGCAGAGATGTGCTACAAATGATAAAGTGATTCTAATTAGTTTTAATTGGAAGTCTGCATTGAGTTTTCCATAAATTATTTAAAATTTATCACTTTGAAACATCTCTGAGAATGTGTTTCTTTAGGGAAAGCAGGGCATGCTGAATCATTTAGGTTGGCCAGATTTGGGCACGAGTCTGCATGTGTGCATGCGTGTGTGTGTGTTTGTGAGTGTGAAAGTGAGCACACATGCACCAACTATATACATTTGGCATAAAGAACTGCAATGTAAGCATTTAAGGGGTCCCCCACCCCCCCACTTTCCATGAAACTGCGAGTCATGACATTTCCCCTCTCCCTTTGGAGGTGTATTTGGCATAAAGAGCTATATGCATCTAAGAGGACTGAGTAAATCTCTATGCTTATAAAATCATAGTTTATTAAATTTCAGCACTCTACCTTCCTGATGGTTCAGCTGCTTCATATAGAGTTCTTAGAACAGCATACAAGGTTGCCCAGATTCAAACATGTTTGATCTTACTGAAAGGAAGTGTTTAGGTGGAATCTCTTTTTCTGTAGTTTGAATCCATTGCTCTGTGTCCCAGTCTCAGGAATGGCAAAAAATAAGCTTGCTCCATAATTACCATATACCATGCAGCTGCGGACAAGTCTACAGTGTGCAAACAAGAATCAAGGAACACGAAAGACAGTGCCGACTGGGCCAGCCAGAAAAATCAGCAGTAGCAGAACATGCCACAAACCATCCTGGGCATAAAATACTGTTTGAAAACCCTGAAATTCTGGGCCATGCCAACCACTACCATGTCAGGATGCACAGGGAAGCCATTGAAATCCACAAACACTTGGACAATTTCAACCGGAAAGAAGAAACCCTTAAAGTGAACAAAATTTGGCTACCAGTCCTGAGGAATAGCAAAATAAGGATTCAGCAAATGCAAATGGAAAGCCATTCAGAGTCAGGGGCTTTCCCAGCAGATAATGATCACCAATTAGCAGACATTAATCCTCGTTTGCATTAGCCTCCCAGCCTGAGGCCAGCCATCAGCACAGAACAATACACATGCAAATCACTCCTGCATTCCCAGGCTCACACAGGATATATATACCCCCTTTTTAAAGGCAAGCATTCTCTGAAGATGCCAGCCACCCATGCTGGCGAAACGTCAGGAAGAAACTCTTCTAGAACATGGCCACATAGCCCAAAAAACCCCCATAAAAAACTCTAATTTGGTGTCATCTGTAAATTTCATAAGTATACCCCCAATTCTGTCATCCAAGTCATTGATAAAGAAGTTGAATAGCACTGGGCCCAGGACAGACGACTGTGGGACATCATTGGTCACTTCTCTCCAGGATGAAAAGGAGCCATTGTTGAGCACCCTTTGGGTTTGGCCAGTCAACCAATTACAAATCCATGTAACAGTTGCCTTGTCTAGACCCACACTTCACTAGCTTGTTTGCAAGAACCTCATTTTCTCTCACAACCACTCATCCATTCTCCATAAAGATGATCATCCTGTAACCAATTATTCATTTACTCATCAAGTTGCAACTCTGAACTTAAAACTCTCCATGGAGATGACATCCTTTACAACAGTGATGTTTTTGAAATAAATAAATAAAATGATACAAGCTTCTAATTGATATCATGTCATGGGAATGCCTTTGTTGCACATTCTAGTTTACTGGAAAATTGTTTCTGTTACATAATTTGTGTATTTTGGTAAAACTCTGTCAGTAGATTAAATTTTATAAAATTAGTGCCATACAAGCTTTAAAGTATGCAATTAGATGTTCATAAGGTATTCATGAGTTTATTAGTAAACTATTTTCAGTTCTGAGGGGAGTAGAGTAGGGAAAGAAACAATTACCTTGATTAATATTTTTAATATTTATTTGCATTTTTCTACTTTTTCCCTGTGTATATTTTGAACAGTCAATAGGGATGTACACCAACCACAAGAGTAAGTTTGGTCCCCTTTCAATGATTGAGAATGTGGTCTGATTCAGCTCAGACTGATGTGGTGCCAATCCATTTTGATCCAAGTCACAAAACTAAGTAGAATTTCAGAAATGCAAAGTCTGTGCCTTCCATTGTTGAGTGGAAATCCAAAATTGGCTGTAACTTTTTTCTCTCCTACCAGAATTAGATGAAATGGCCAAGTGTACTAGTCTCTTAAAACTGGTTTATATCTACCAAATTTCAGACAAATAGCTGAAGCATTTTGTAATCCATCCATACACCTAGGTGTTTTCACAGAAATAAAAGAATATCAAGATGCTGTAGGGTTTAGGGAAGGGGATTACCCTTGCCTTTCCACATTTTGATTCTAGCTGATGGGGTTTGATTTTATTTCTGATAGTTTCAGAGGTCTGTATCAAATAATCAGTTCTTACTTTCTCACTGCTGTCTCAAAAATGATCCTGTCCCCTCCTCCACTTTCCAGTGAGCATTTATGAGATACCAAGCCATTCATATGTTCTCTCCAACCCCACCCTTCTGTTTTCTTACAATACCAGAAACTGAATGGTTCAAGGTTTCTGCTGTGAGGGCACATTTCCTCTTAGAGGTGCACCTTCTAATTAAGCTGGTAGCCCACATAAAATGAACAGTGAATCCTCTCCCTGGGACTCCCATGTCTGCTATTGACCTGTCTCCTTGTGCAATCATTTATTACCTGCTGATAATTTTCTTCTCCTGGTGATTTCTTTTTCATTCTCCACAGGCTGTGGTTTATCTACTTTTTTGCCATTGTCTGTTGTACAGCAAGTTCCCCTGTTGCTTTGTTCCATTCCCCTCCACTGCAGTAAGTAGTTTGCAACAGGGTTCTCTTTAAAAAAAAAAAAAAAAAGAACTAATCCACCATTAGAGGGATAAAATAAGTGCATCTTTCAGTGTGTTTGAAGCAAACCTGACTCTCTCTCTCTCTCTCTCTCTCTCTCTCTCTTTAATTTTCAGGTACCAGGGTCTACAGAAGGATCACTCTATACAGTAGGTCCTCCACATTCATTGGGGTTAGGGGCACAAGACCCCCATGGAAGTGGAAAAAAACACAAATAGAAATTTTTTTTTTTAACTTGAGAGAAAACCTCTCTAGGAATCTCTGGGTCAGTCAGTGCAACTCTGTTGTCAACATTTGCCAGACATTGACAACAGAATCATGCTGGATGACCTACAAATGCCTAGAGGAATGTTTTCTCCAGGAACCTCTGAGTCCTAGTTGTACTGGAGAAACTAGAGATTCCTAGACAGAACATATTGATTAAATCTGCAAATAGTCAAATCTGCAAATGTGGAGGGGCAGCTTTAATAACTGGGAAGCATTTCTTCAAGACCTACATCTCTTCCAAGAATTAATTGGGGGGGGGGGGGGAGAGAAATATCTCATGAAACTGATGAGAACAGGTTGCTACTCCATTCCAATGAAGTTGCCCTTCTCCCACAAGCTCAGCTTGTGTATTAAGGTGGGCAACTGTGTCAGTGCCAGGGGCCAATTTCTCTCTGGATTTCACTCTCAGACAGCAAGACCTAACACCTCAATTTTCTTCTGCAGCCCTTCCCAAAAGGGTGACAGGAAGGTACCTCCTATGGGTGGGGGTATGTTTGCATGTTTTATGTTTTTGGTGGGGAAGAGGGATGGTGCATAAAAAGCAGAATGGAGATGATGAACAAACAAAGGGAGGATGAAGCCAAGAAACGGGGGATGGCTTTGAGGAAAGCTTTTCACTTAACTGTCCAACTGCATGCTAATGTGTGAGCATCCAAATAATATTGTTTAGGCAGGCATCTTGCCAGAGGAACTGAAGAGGCTTGGTTGTTGCAGAAGGAAACTAACGACACCTGAGCTGCTGAGGGTATGAGTTCACTTGTAGAAATAATGCAGTCTGACACCACATTAAGTGCTGTAGCTCAGTCCTATGGAATCCTGGGATTTGTAGTTTTATGTTTTTAGCTTTCTCTGCCAAAGAATGCTGGTGTGTCACAAAACTACATATCATATGATTCTTTAGTATGGGACCATGACAGTTGAAGTGGGGTCAAATTGCATTATTTCTGCAGTGCAGATGCACCCTCAGACTGTGGCATGAGACGGTGTGTGCAGAAGGGCTCTTGCCCTGTGATTCTCAGCCAGGGGGTACAGCTTGGGTTGCAAAGGTGTCCTGCTTTGCCTATTGGAGGAGGAGGAGGTATGGCAGTGGGGCAGAATATGCCAATAGAGGAGAATGGGGAAGAGGCATCTCATGGCCTTCCTTCTGGTTCCTCCTTCTGGTTCAATTTAAAATCTGCTGGGAGGACCCTCTTCCATGTCCTACCAGTGAGGTCAGTGAGGGGGACTGGCTAGTTAGGTGGTGGAGGTTGTAAATGCTTCTTTGAAAGAGAGCTATGTTCCACCCTTTCCTAAAGAAGCAATTTTATGACCTTTGTTGGAGAAGGGGAGAACTTCATTAGACCCAACCTCCCTAGGTACATATCAAATAGTCTCTAATCTACCATTTTCCTATTACGGCCCTAGACAGAGTAGTGTCAACACAACTCCAGGCTTTCTTGTGTGTGCATGTTCACATAGAAGCAAGTGCAAGCAGGCAGGTAAGCCAGCCAAGTAAGGATTGATAGTACATCATGGTTTTGGCGTTGAATCCAACAATCTGTCAGTTTGTAACATTTAGTCTTTAAGGGATTTAATAATGCCTTCTTCCCCTAGAAAACATTCAGAAGGGATAAAAGGCAGCAACTAATTTTAATCATGCTCTCTATAATCTACTGCAGTTGGATCTGGATTGGCATGATTAAAATCTAATTGACACCTTAATCCTACATTTATAGTTTTCTCATTCATTTTTTACTGAGAAAGTAGACTGAAGTCTATGAAAGTGACTTCTTTCTTTCTCTCCATTAATCTCAAAGGTACTACAGTATACTTTTTCTAGATTACCACTTTTCAATTTGAACAAAGTTCTGAAACCATACTTTGGGATGTACAATTTGATTTTTTCCCCTTCAACTTTAAAAGGCCTCAAAGCAATGTGGTGTGCATGAAATATAATCTCTAAATTATGCTCACTTTACAAGTCATGCAGTGTCTTCAAGTCATATCCTCCCTATGGCACTTCTGAAAAACGCTTTGCATCTGAAAGCTATTCCCAAATAGCCAACATTATTGCTAAATAAATATTGACTTCAGAAGTGCCTCTGAACTGAGAACCACTTCTCACTTTATGCTCATAATGCAAATCTGTTCCTGCAAATTACCTGAATGTGTAAAAAAAAAAAAATTGGAAGGATTAGCATATATTACTGATTTCAAGGGGGGGGAGATGAATATAACTCATCAATATCTGCCCCCTTTTAGAAGCAATAACATGGGACATTCGGTTTTAGGCTACAGCGGTAATGTTCCAATCTAATAAGCAAAATGGCATACTAGAAGAGTAATATCAAAATTTAATGTATTTTAAATACAAGTACAATAACAAAAATGTATTTTGCATACATTTACACTTGAAGTTATTTGCCGCATATTGGCTTAAGATCATAAAGTTCCATGAGGCATAGTTAATTTTTACTCTACCTCACTGCCTGCTTGACCTATAGGTCTGTAGGCTGGGCCTTCCTCCTTATCACTGTTCATAAACTAGGGGAGAAGAATGGGTAGCCATCTCCATTCCTGCAGCCAGCTGCAGAAAGAAAATAACGTCTCTTTGACCTCTGGAGATCTCAACAATCCAAGAGAATGTGTTTCTCTTCCTGCAGGGGGATGGAAGAACAGAGCTGGCTGGTGTTTGGGCTGACATTCATTCTTTCCAAACCACTGAATGGCTGCAAGGAAGAGTACCCAACCAGAAACATGCAAGTGTCTCAGAAAAAGAGTCTTAGTAGATAGAGGTTGTAATGCCTCTGAGGTCCTCTCTTCCTGCATCTGTAGAGCAAAATGGGACCTCTAGAGAGCACCTATCCTTTCTAATGAGCTCACCAAACCCAATCCCTCATTGATTTGAATCCTCCCTCTTTAGCAATGTAATGGTATGTTGCTGGATTTAACCTGTACTTCCTAACTCTAATTCTGCAGAGACATTTCCTTCCCTCCCACAGCCCTAGAGAAAGCTAGCCTGAGCCAAGGTGTGTGAAAGAGGAGCAAAGGAGAAACAGAGTACAGTTGCCCCTCCGTTTTCTCAGACTTGAAGTCCACGGTCTCAGTTATTCATGGAGAGGTGAGCATTCACAGGAGTGCATGGCCTTCAAGAAAATGGGGCTTGAAAATATGTGAGTTTCCATTTTCACAGGGAGGTCTGGAATGGATCTTCCCCCCCCCCTGAAAATGGAGGGGCAACTGTATTTTTAAAAGAAAAGGTTTTATTCTAAGTGTATTTCTGCATGAAAAACACCTTTCTTCGGGTATGGGCTTGTAAATAACAATTTAGAGACAGATTAAGTCATTTCAGCTAAATCAGGAAAAATAACTGATACCCTGACACAGCTAGTTATACATTCTTGTAATTCTACGCACAGATCCAATGGGATTTGTAATCCTGGATGTTGATGGGGTAACTGGAAGTCTGGAGTCTATTCTCCAGCCTCCACCAGACTTCCAAACTTGAGCCCCTCCCCTGGAGTTCCTTTGTTGAAAGCCTCTTAGAATCTGTTTAAAGAGAGTGACATTGTGATTCTTCAGGCTTTTTGTAACTTCTTTGCAGAAGCATCTCTGCAAGTTCATGCTTGCTGTCTCATCACCACTGCTGAGCCTCCTTAAAATGTAACTGAGCCTCTTTACCCTTTTTAACTCGTTGTAAGCCAGAAAGAAGATTCAGATGTTGTGAGGACTTCCCATTTATCACAGAGGTGCTGAATTCCACCATCCACCACGTCATACCTGTATCAACCACTGAAAGGATGCCAGCCCCTGTATATTTCTTTTGCTTAATTATTTCTAACCCAATCCCACTTTTTTCCTTAACACACATTCATATGTTTTTCCTGAACACACATTCATGTTTTTTAAACCACAAAGTCTTTCCATCCAAGATATTAAAAAGTGAGAACAGCTATAATTCCCTTATTCCCCCATTGTACCAAAATGGAATGAAATCAGTAGGCAGATAACTTCTTTTGTGAGTGGAGTTTGTTGTTGTGGTAGTGTACCTTCAAGTCACCGCCAACTTATGGCAACCCTAAGGTGACCTTATCACAGGGTTTTCTTGGAAAGATTTGTACAGAGGGGGTTTGCCTTTGCCTGTAAGAGAGTGTAATTTACCAGTGGTTTTCTGTGCCTGAGCAGGGATTTGAACTATGTTCTCCAGTCATAGTTCAATACTGAGATGATTACGCCATGCTGACTCTCACAGGGTGGTGGTTATAACTGCCAAATTTTAAACAAGTGCCATTTTTGTGCAGTGTGCACACGCGCACGCACACACACATGTGTACACAAATACGCACACATGAGAATCCCATACATTTTTTAATTCTTCACATAATGGATTGTTGTACTTCACTGTCTGGACCTTTTTCCCTGCATCCAAATTCAGGAATGGCGAATTTCATATTTAGGCCACTTTGAGGGAGCCCTTTTTGATTTAAACATCTCCTGAATATGTATGAAGTAGCTGAGTTCACTTCTTAATTCAAGATTTGGTAAAACCTAAAGGAGACACCCATTAATGATTATACTAAACTGCCAAAGATGGAAAAAATATTTTTGAGGCAATGGTCAGAATCCTGTTTCTGCACTACAACATTATTTTAGCAATTGCTTCTTAATCTGGGCCAGACATCTGCTGCAAAGGAAGTAAAGCAGTGTTCTCATCCCTGTTACCAGAAGGCATGTGGTGGCTCCAAACAACCTGTTTCTGCAAAGCTGGCATTCCAGATGACTACTTGCAGGCAAGGTGCATGGAGAATCTGGCCTTGACAATTTCCTGTGCTATGGAACATACCCCACACCCCAAAAGGCTGCCACTGGAGAAAGTGGTTGCTCTGAACCAATAGTCTTCTTCTCCTGAGACAAAAAAGATTACCATGCATTATTGCCTTTGTAGCAACTGCAGTTCTGGCCACATTCATCCTGTAGCTATGTCACCATGGTCTCTGGTGTAAGTATTCAACAGTATCTCGGCCCATGTCATAGGGTCAATATCTTGATTGAACTTATTTTGACTTTAATATTATTACCAGTTACTTACCATAAGTGTGGCTCAACATTCAGTATTTGCCCGTTTCACTGTAATTCCCAATTTAGAACACATTTTTCTTCAGCATATCACATCTTTGTAACTGCTGCTGTGTCTACAGAGATTATTCCAAGTGGCAACATTTTTGTTCTCATTAGCAATCTTCTTTTTTCTTTTTTCCAAACCCCCCTTTCTTAAAATAACCTGCCATGTGAATCTCTTAAAAACCCCTCAGGGCATTTAATAACTACTGTTGCAATTCTTTAGGTGTTCCTTCCATTTTGCTTGCACTGTCATTTGCAACCACTTTTTCCTATATTCAAATGGCTAGGTTTATGCAGTGAGGTAATTGAGTCCCAGCTCATCCAAATGATTCATTCTAAGCAGACTTCTGTCTCAATGGAGTTAACTGACATCCCTCTAACAAACTTTGCTTATGTTGCTTAGCTTATGACTGGGAAAAGAAAACAAGAGAAAGGATTTGAATCCTGATTAACTTATTTCCTAAATTCAAAGCATGGAATTATTAGGGAAATGCGCACTAATTTTTGGAGTGAGTGGGTTTGAAATTAATAAATTGGCCTAATGAACTGAAACCACATTTAAGCATTCTTTGAGGAGACCCATAGAAACAAATGAAATTTCAAATTGTCATTGGTCTCTTCCAACTCTATTATTCTATGATTCTACCTAAATCTGGAACTAAGCTGTCATTAATTGATTTTATTCCATTAAAAGATCTGTATACCACTCTTGATCAGACATGATTCTATAGCAATTCTCTCCGATTCTACAATAAGCATGCACTTCAAATAAAATGTAAGCATGCCTCAGTTAACAAAGCCTCTCAGAATGAAGCTTTATTTTACAAAATCTTTTTTATGCCTGCCAAGCCCCACATTTCACCCTCCCTCTATCTATCTAAAATGTCTTTAGCAGCATCACCTTGGAGAGGATAGTGAAGGAAGGCTGGAGAAACAAACTTTTTGGGTCAGGGTGCAGATGAACATGTGTTGTGTTGTGAAAAAACTGGAGTTGGGAAAAAGCATGATTCTGTTCTAGCTGATCCAATTATTATTATTATTATTAACCTTTATTTATAAAGCGCTGTAAGTTTACACAGCGCTGTACATCAATTTTTTAGTCAGACGGTTCCCTGCCCTCAGGCTTACAATCTAAAAGACACGACACAAAAGGAGAAGGGAGTGGTGGTGAGGAATAGGATCAGGTCCAGCAGATCTTTTCCACCTCCGAGGCCTGGACCAAGGCAGATGGACTGGAGGAAGGGCTTGGCTTCTTGATGGATGGTTAGAAGGAGGCTTCCTGGGTCAGAGAGGGGCTCACCTCTGGGAATGCTTCTCTAAACAATATAGTCTTTAATTCAGTTTTGAAACTGGGCAGAGAAGTGATGAGGTGTGCATGTGGGGGAAGAAGGTTCCAGGAGTAAGGGGCAGCAAGCGAGAAGGGACGAATTCGGGAGGGGGCAGTGGTAGTCCTACATTGTGACAGGAGACCCTGACTACCAGAGCGGAGGGTGCGAGTAGGAATGTAAGGAGAAAGAAGGTCAGATAAGTAAGGAGGGGGCAATCAATGGAAGGCTTTGAAAGTCAATAACAAAAGCTTGTACCGGATGCGGAAGGGGAAGAGGAGCCAATGAAGGGAGGATAAAAGAGGAGAAACATGGTCAAAGCGGCGAGCGGATGTGACAATACAGGCAGCTGAATACTGGACAGATATTAAAGGATGGAGGTGTGAAAGAGGAAGCCCTGTCAGAAGGAGGTTACAATAATCTAGTCGCGAAACCACTAGGGCATGGACTAGAGTCTTGGCAGTAGAGATTGAGAGGAATGGACGGATGTTGTGGAGAAAGAATCTACAGGTCTTTGCGGTGGCCTGGATCTGGGGAATAAATGACAGGGAAGAGTCAAAAATGAAGCCAAGACTGTGGGCTTGATGAACCGGTTGGATAGAAGTGTCATCAACAGAAACAGAAAAAGAGTAATGAAGGGTGGGTTTAGGCGGAAAGACGAGAAGCTCAGTCTTAGTCATGTTGAGCTTCAAGTGCCAAAGCCGCATCCACTGAGAGATGGCAGTCAGACAAGAAGAAACTTGGTGTTCAAACCTTGGAGAAAGGTCAGGGGTGGAGAGATACAGCTGAGTGTCGTCGGCATACAGATGATAGGAGAAACCAAAAGAACTGATGAGTTTACCTAGGGACAGTGTGACTAGAGAGAACGGAAGGAGACCCAAGAC
The DNA here is from genome assembly GCF_019175285.1 of Sceloporus undulatus. Taxonomy (NCBI): domain Eukaryota; kingdom Metazoa; phylum Chordata; class Lepidosauria; order Squamata; family Phrynosomatidae; genus Sceloporus; species Sceloporus undulatus. Next base: position 44,959,972 of record NC_056523.1, on the reverse strand, counting down.
AGAGCCCTGGGGAGAGAGAT
>NC_056523.1:44946117-44959927 GCF_019175285.1 Sceloporus undulatus | reverse complement strand
AGTCCATGCCAGTGGTTTCGCGACTAGATTAGTAAACCCCTTCTGACGGGACTTCCTCTTTCACACCTCCATCTTTAATATCTGTCCAGTATTCAGCTGCCCGTATTGTCACACTCCGCTCGCCGCTTTGACCATGTTTCTCCCTCTTTTATCCCTCCTTCATGGCTCCCCTTCCCCTTTCGCATCGGTACAAGCTTTTGTTACTGACTTTCAAAGCCCTCCATGGGTTGGCCCCTCCTTACTTATCTGACCTTCTTTCTCTTACATTCCTACTCACGCACCCCTCCGCTCTGGTAGTCAGGGTCTCCTGTCACAATGTAGGACTACCACGCCGCCCCTCCCGAATTCGTCCCTTCTCGCTTGCTGCCCCTTACTCCTGGAACCTTCTTCCCCACATGCCACACCTCATCACTTCCTGCCCAGTTTCAAAACTGAATTAAAGACTATATTGTTTAGAGAGACATCCAGAGGTGAGCCCCTCTCGGACCCAGGAAGCCTCCTTCTAACCATCCATCAAGAAGCCAAGCCCTCCTCCAGTCCATCTGCCTTGGTCCAGGCCTCGGAGGTGGAAAAGATCTGTGGACCTTGATCCTATCCCCACCACCACTCCCTTCTCCTTTTGTGTCGTGTCTTTTAGATTGTAAGCCTGAGGGCAGGGAACCGTCTGACTAAAAAATTGATGTACACGCGGTGTAAACTTACAGCGCTTTATAAATAAAGGTTAATAATAAATAATAATTGGATCATCTAGAACAGAATCATGCTTTTTCCCAACTCCAGTTTTTTCACACACAACACATGTTCATCTGCACCCTGACCAAAAATTGTTTCTCCCCAGCCTTCCTTCACATCCTCTCCAAGGTGATGCTGCTAAAGACATTTTAGAAGATAGAGGGAGGGTGAAATGTGGGGCTTGGCAGGCAATAAAAAAGATTTTGTAAAATAAAGCTTCATTCTGAGAGGCTTTGTTAACTGAGGCATCCTTACATTATTTGAAGTGCATGCTTATTGTAGAATCGGAGAGAATTGCTATAGAATCATGTCTGATCAAGAGTGGTAACAGACTTTTAATGGAATAAAATCAATTAATGACAGCTTAGTTCCAGATTAGGTAAATCATAGAATAATATAGTTGGAAGAGACCAATGACAATTTGAAATTCTTTTGTTTCTATGGGTCTCCTCAAAGAATGCTTAAATGTGGTTTTCAGTCAATGGCCAAATTTATTAATTTCAAACCCACTCACTCCAAAATTAGTGCGCATTTCCCTAATATTCCATGCTTGAATTTAGGAAATAAGTTAATCAGGATTCAAATCCTTTCTCTTTTTCTTTTCCCAGTCATAAGCTAAGCAACAAAGCAAAGTTTGTTAGAGGGAGGTCAGTTAACTCCATGAGACAGAGTCTGCTTAGAATGAATCATTTGGATGAGCTGGGACTCAATTACCTCACTGCATAAACCTAGCCATTGAATATAGGAAAAAGTGGTTGCAAATGACAGTGCAAGCAAAATGGAAGAACACCTAAAAATTGCAACATAGTTATTAAATGCCCTGAGGGGTTTTTAAGAGATTCACATGGCGGTATTTTAAGAAAGGGGGTTTGGAAAAAAGAAAAAAGAAGATTGCTAATGAGAACAAAATGTTTGCCACTGAATAGAGTCTTGGCAGTAGAGATTGAGAGGAATGGACGGATCTTGGCAATTGAAGTCATATATGCTTCCTTAGAACAGATGAGGCTGAGCATGCAAGAAGAGCAAAACAGGGGAGCAGATAAGCCTAACCAGCTTGGTTTATGTATTGAATGATTGCATTTATATCCTTTCCTTCTTCCAAAATGGGATCCAAGGCAGTGTAGATCTATAAGTCTAGACACCAAATTGAAAATGATTAGAAAAATGGAAGCTGGTGAAAGAAAAAGGACCTGAAGAAGGTTCTCCCTCTTTGCCAACTGTCATCTACTGGCCTGGAGGGAATGAAAGGAAAGGCCCAACACCATCAGGGCCGGATCAGCCTCGATTAAGAAAAAGAGCCCTCCCTCCTCCAGTCCATCTGCCTTGGTCCAGGCCTCAGAGGGAGACAACCACTGGACCTGATCCCCTTTCCCACTACCATTCCCTTTTCCTTTTGTGTCGTGTCTTTTTAGATTGTAAGCCTGAGGGTAGGGAACCGTCTAATTAAAATAATAATTGTAAGCCGCTCTGAGAGCCTTTAGGGCTGAAGGGCAGGGTATACATACCATAAATAAATAAATAAATAAATAAATACCTGGATATTTTGAAAGAATCTTTAAAGTAATCTCTAGAAGATTCCTAATGTTTTTGTTTACTCATGCGATGCTTACGTTATCTGGTTGAGCAATGACTTTGGAGACCAGGGCTTGAATCCAGGCTCAGCCATGTAAACCCATTGAGTGACCTTGGGCAAGACACACTCTCTGGTGCCAAAGTTCCTGTTAAAGAAGTAATGCCCAGGAACATATCTATTTCATTAACTGATGTATACCTGTAGTAAACTGGACCAAACAAAGCAAATTAAATAATCTTTATCCCACCTCATTAATTAAAAATAGACATCAAAATAACATATAACTTTATTAAAATGTATTAATAAGCAATAAATATTATAACAGACAAAGTCTAAGGAAAATATGGACTGCTATGGTGGAGGTTAGTTGCCTCATTAACTAACATGCAAGAGTAGGACCACTCAGTATTATGTCCAAATTGGTGTTGTCTGCTCTTAGAGGATACCATCTTGAGAAGACCCAGTTCTTTATGTCAGTGCATCCCAATCACTAATCCTCCTCCATCTGAACACAATTCAAACAGAGAAGGAAAGTGAAATGGAGGAGGAGGATACTGACATTTCATTCTTGTCACTGCTTGCCTGTTGAGATGATAGCTGATCAGGTGATAATATATCAAAGAAGAAAGAAGGAGAAGAGGACTCTTTTTCAGTGACTCTTCTCCCAGAGTGTTTGCCTCTTCAGGCACCCATAAATGCCTACACCAATTCCAGTACTGTGGACAATGTCACACACTGTGGCTGTATGTAGTTGCTGGGTGGTGGTGCCATTTGTGTAAATTTTTTGGATATTTGAATGAAGGTCAGGATCCATATGGTAATACTTTTGGGAAGACAGCAGTCAGAATCCCAAAACAAATATATTAAATTCTGTAAACAGTAACTGAAGATCAGAAGTGCAAAACATGGATAATCCAACTCACATAGGAGGTCAAACAACCAATGGCAGTTGTGTCTGAGAAAACATCAGAGGTTCGACTACCTCCCTGGCCCAATTTAAGAAGGACTTGAAGACCTTCTTATTCCAGCAAGCATTTCCCCCATAAAAATTCCTAAGGGCCTCCCTCCTCTTCCGTGGCCATGAGGATGGGCTAATGGGGTTTTAGCTGTTTTAGCTGTTTATTTTCATTATATAATTGTATGGTGTGGTTTGTTTTTAATCTATTTTAATCTATTCCCCTGATCTGGGGAAGGTGCGGTATATAAATAAAACTTTTATTTATTATTATTTATGTTCAACCAGGTTGGATCCTCTTTAGTAAAATAAATTGCTCAGGTTAAAGGTTCTATTTGGAGCCTGGAATATTATAAGGCTTCATAGATCTGGATGGGTCCCGGGGCTTGAAGTCATCTGACAGAATGATAGTCTGAATTGCAAATAAGCTGATTTCTTTGAGGAACTTGTTTCATTCAGCAAGGTATATACAAAAAGGGAACATTCGTAGGATAAAATTGTAGTGCAAATTTTAATGCTGTGGAAGATGGTTTCAAAAATCCTTGGCACTTTAGAGATGATACCTGGATACAGGTGCACCATATTATTAGTATTAGTATTAGTATCCCACTCCCCCCCCCCAAAAAAATGGGATACAAAGCTGCTTACAAATTTACAAACAATGCAGTTAAAAACATACAAAAATGGGCATTAAAATAGAATTCAGCTAGTATAGTATTAAAATACATCACTCAATAAAAGAATAAAATAAAATTTAAAAAATAGGATCAGTGCTATGGTTCTATAATTGCTGTAGTCGCTTGTGTCTCCCTTTTTGTGGATGGGGATGTATACTGATCGCTTCCAATCTGTTGGCCATCATTTGGTTTTCCATATCTGTTGGTTAGCACTAGACACTGTCAATGTGGATTGCAGCAGTTCAACTGGAATATCAGCTGTTCCTGGTGATTCATTTTTTGCTATTTCTCTTGTTATTTAGAATTTGGGGTTCATTTTCACATGGCTCTTCATTCCATGTGTCCTTCATTTTGTCATCATGTCTTTTTATTCCCTTCTGGTCTTGAATTATGTTATTTTTACTGTCATAGAGCATTTGAATTTATGTGGGGGGGGGTCACACCTTGAAGAAAATATTATTCATTCTTTTCTCTTTTTTTACATCAAACTGGCTTCAATTTACATTGACTTAGGGAATGAGAGACCTCCAAGAGCCTTGGTCATCAGCTGCCCTGTTCAGGCCTTATAAACTCAAAGCCTCTTTCACCAAGTCCATCCATCTACAATGTAGTCTTCCTCTTTCCCTACTGCCTTCCATTTTACCATCTTTTCCAAAGCATTTGCCATCTCATTATATGTCTGAAATGTAATAGCCTCACTTTATGCTTGATTTCTTCTTGAACCCACTTACTTTTATTTTTGATAGGCATTCAACTCTTCAGATCACAATCCAAGAGAATGACAAAGTTTAATAAGCTCATTCTAGTTTGTATGTATGTGTATATGTGAGGAAGGAGAAATAAAAGAATTGTGGGCTCTTAAATTTTTTTATAAGAACTACTACCAAAAAGGAAAAAAGCTGATATAACATGGATTTGCCAACATGGATACCTTTGGTATCCACTGAGGTTTGGTTCCAGAACTCCGTGTGGATACCAAAATCTCTGGGTGCTCAGGTCCCATTATATACAATGAGGTAGTAAAATAGTGTCCCTTACATAAAATCCATTGGTTGAATTCATGGATTTGGAGGTCCATCTTACTACACAAAACCGAGATGTTTATCCAGGTGAATTGTGTAGCAAAAAAGCTTCCACCTTCTTTCCAGTGCTACACATGTTGTTGGATATCAAGTCCCCTGTTTTCTCTCTTTATTTTAAGACTGATTAAACATCCTGTAATGCAGGAAGAGATGCACTAAATTAACATAATAATAATAAATAATAATAATAATAATAATAATAATAGGTTTTTATTTATATACCTATACCGCCCAATCACTGGGAATCCGAGCGGTTTACAATAGAGGGGATAACAGACAGTTCCCTGCCCACAGGACTTACAATCTAAAAGACACAAACACAAAAGGAGAAGGGAATGGTGAGGGGGGAGGAAATCAGGTCCAGCATTCTTCTCTCCCTCTGAGGCCTGGACCAAGGCAGATGGACCAGAGGGAGGCTCTTCTTCTCTCAGGCTAGCCCCTGATGGTACTGGGCCAGCCTTCTCTCTCCTTCAGGGGCCGAAAGATGACAGTTAGGGAGGGAGGAGCTTCTTTCTTCAGGCAGCACCCTGATGGTACTGGCCAGCCTTCTCTCTCCCTCAGAGCCGAACATCACTCATCAATGCGGTAGGCCAGGGCAATGGAAATACCATCTCCCATTTTCCCCTGTGGTACCTAACTATAACCATCTAAAAGCAGGCTCCATGAGGTTGTCAACCTTCCTGACCCAGTTTTGGGGGTGTTTCTTGGCCTACAGAAGTGAGCAGATCAACCCTCTCATGCTCACTAGATTCCACTGTTCTGAAATAGGAAAATCAACACTGAATATTGTCCATTGTGACCAAAGTAAAAGGCTGGTAAATAAAGAATAACAAACACCCTCTCAAGCTAAGGGAAAATAAAATACTCTACAGTTTAGAAAGGGTCCTGTGGCACCTTAGAAACTGACACATTTATTGTGTCAGACAGTGGTCTGGTTCAGGTATCATTTTGTCAGATGGCTCTTGTGATGCCCTCTTCAAGGAAGAAAATCATTAAATCACCTGAGCTTCTTGGCATCACTATAGGATGCAGTTCAGAAATGTTTATTTAATACTTCCTGATTCAAGAAAAGGAATCTCCATTGCCCCTCTCTTGTGGTCCTACAGTCCTTAGGGACTTATATACACCTTTAACTTGTAGCCGATTGATTCCTCTTGAAAGGCAGTGCCTTTCATTGAGGGTCCCCTCATGGTTTGTGCTTTTTCCTGATTTAGTAGGGCTGAAGAGGCTGGAGCACAGGCAAAGGAGTTGTGGTTTCCATTGCAACTGACTGCTTTCAAATAATTATGTGTGAGTCATATAACCTTCAATGAATTGTTCTCCTGATCTCTATAATGATTATATATTATTTTTTCTTTCCACTTACGCTGTAAAGCATTTAGAATCTCATGAGAATCTAACTGTATTTTTTCTCATTTCTACCCCAACAATATGCGTTTTGGTGAATTTGAATGACAAATGTTAACAACCAGTTTGAGCAAACATCAGATTGGTGCAAACTGGCTGTATGGCTCCAACACCATTGTGTTCAAGCACACCACCTGTTTTACTCTATGTGTATTCTACCAGGGCCACAGCCTAAACCTTAAGGTATACTTAAGGTTATCAATGAGCTTAAGTGTTCCCAACTCTTTATTTAACTGTGGCATGGAATTTGCAATTATAACAAAGTTGTTTTAATCAGGTTTCATTCTTCTTTCAGTTTATTAATTCACACACAAAATTATTACCTGAGTCACTAAACTGCTTTTCATAGTAATAAAGTAGATATGTCTGTGGCTTTTAAAAACTAGTAAGGATTTCAAGGTGGCTTTATCTTGACAAGTAAGCATTATGTGATGCATCCAAGAAGTTCTAGTTTGTTTTGTTTACTTACCTTGTGTGCCACAGTAAAAAATATTCAACACCTTGACAGGACTGACTTTCTAGTTACATCAGTCAGCAATGCCAATTAAATTCATTTCAGTTCAGGTTGTAACACAAAACTATGTGGAAAAGTCAAGAAGATGTGTGAATACCTCTGCAAGTACTGTATGTTTTTGTGTTGCATACAAAAGAGAGAGAGAGAAAGGTTCTGGTGAAACAACTTGCAAACTGAGTTTGACTTATAGATAGCAAAGTTCACAGAACAAAAAATAGCATAAATGATTCATGTTGCATCCACACTGCAGAAATAATCCAGTTTAAACACCACTTTAACTGCCATGGAGTTCTGGGAATGATACTTTTGTTGTAGCACAAAAGATATCTGACATAGAAGGCTAAATGTCTCTGAAAAAACTACAATTCTCAGAATTCCATTGAACTGAGCCATGGAAGTTAAAGTGGTGTCAAACTGGATTATTTCTGCAGTGTGGATGCAGCCTCAGTCTCTGGAGGTACTAAATCAGTTGAGTCAGCTGCAATCAAGTCCTGCAAGCTGGTATTCGATTTGCATAATATAACTGTAGTAACTAACCAATTTTGTCTTCCATCATGTTCTATTATATTCTTACTGAAAAACTCATGAGATATAGGCAAACAGATCCGACATTTTCCAGTTTCTTTGACTGCAGGTAAAATGTCCCTTCCTTACCTCTTGATAAAAAACAAAATCTGACCTAGAGTTAAACAAAAACAACATGTTATGCCAGTAGAACCCTCTATCCAAAGGTTTCTTCTAACTTTTAAGCAGAACAAGATTTTCTGCCTTCTTTATACTTGCATATGAAGTAAATTATTGTAAATAAATAAAAAAGCAATGGATTCCATGGAAGCTTTAAACATAATTTAATTTTTTATTTATTTTACATTTGAATTTTGTCCAATGTATAAAATTCTCTGGTTGAATACAACAGCTTTAATAGATCAAAAAAAAACGCAATATATTACAATACAATGTAACCGTTGAACCGACTTCAAAGCAACACATGAGGACCTTCCCACTTTATCCTTACAACTGCTCTTTGAGGTAGGTCGGCTAAGAGAATATGTTGTGGCCCAAGCAGTAATACAGAAGAGCAATTCCTGTGCACTACACAAATCATGCCTAAAGCTGGATTAGTTCTGAGGAAGGAGGCATGAAAATTGAGGAAAAAACTCAAACAATTTAGGATATGCAGATTAATTTGCTAGCAGAAATTAGCAAAGACATGGAATAAACTACTTGAAAAAAGAGCAAAGGCAGGTTTACACTTGAACATTAAGAAATAAAATGCCACTGTAGAATTGCATAACCTTAAACAGACAATGAAGACATGAATTGGTGATTGATTTCTTATACCTGGCTCAGTCATCAATCAAACTGGAGACGGTTGTTGTTTGTTGCACCTGCAAGATAGTTTCGAATTATGGCAACCCTAAAGTGAACCACTGTGGGGTTTTCTTAGCAAGGATCATTCATAGGAGGTTTGCCATTGCTGTCCTCTGAGGCTGAGAGAGTGTGACTTGCCCAAGGCCCTAGTAGGCTTTCATGGCTGAATGGGATTCAAACCCTGGTCTCCTGGAGTTGTAGTCAACACTTAAACCACTATATTACACACAGTCAAGAAATCAGAAGACTACAACAACTAGGAGGAACCAAACAAGATCTTCAAAATGTAAAGTATATAATCGATTGATTCATGCCATTGTATTTCCAATTTCTATGTATGCTAGTGACAGTGAAAAAAAATATGACAAGAAGACAACCATTTCATGTGTTGCTGGAGATACCATGGACTGTCAAAAGAACAAAAAAAAATAGTTCTTATACCAAATCAAGCCCAAACTCTCTTGAAGTCAAGATGACTAAGGCATCATACATAGGACATATCATGAGAACACTTGACTCACTAGAAAAGATGATAATGCTTGGCTACGTAGAAACCATCAGGAAAGGAAGAAGACCACACTACAGGTGATAGACTCAGGGCCAAAGCAGAGGGCCCTTTAAAGCCTGCTTCCGGGCATCTTGGGAATGTGGCATTTATATGCAACATGGTCCAAAGACATTGGAAGCCAGGTAGTTGCCAGACATGGGGTGGCTTCAAGTCTTCCATCGGCAGGCATTCACATGGTGGGGCTGGGAAAGCACACGCTTTCCCAGGCCATATAGGGAGCGGATCTTTCCTGCTCCTATTAGGCTGGGTCAAAGAGAATTGGGGCCAGGGGATGTGTTTGCCTCAGCCCCAATCTGTTTTTGGTGGGGGCGGCTTCAAGCTGCCCCTTCAGGGCCATCTATTCCAGCCCCAGTCAAAGAAATAATTGCCTTGAGTTGCAAGACCTAAGTAGGGCTGTTGATGACTTGTGGTCTTTCATTCATAAGGTCACCATAAGTCAAAGTAAGACTTGATGACAGTTAACAACAACAATACAAAGGATGATAATAAAAAAGCAGATACAGTATAATACAAAGTAGAGCACTATTTTGTATAAAACTAGAAAGAGCTGCCTTTGGATTAGAAATATATAGAAAAAAGAAAAACATTAGATTAAATTTATGCGTGAAATTAAAGAGATGTAAAATTTTCATCTACTACAAGATCAAAATTCATGCCCAGAGTATAACTTATTATTTCTAATACATTTCTAATTGTGAGAAGTATTGCCACTTCATTAGGTTAAGTTAAACAGACAATTGCATATGGCAAGATTGAAGGTTATTGTCAGCCATGGGTATTTTTTATTTGAAATTGATTACACTGGCTATGGCAAATTAATTCCATTCTCAATCTTTGTTATTTTGTCATTCCATTATTAGTTACTGAACTGAATTTATGTTAAATGACTCAAGCTCATATATTCTGGCAATTGGAAAGTTTTGGAACCTGTTTCTAATACATATTTTTTTTTGTCCATGGATAGTTTTTGAAATGTTGGACAGAAAAAAACACAACTAATCTTTAGCTGCCAATCCATCAGTTCCACTGTCCATGAATCAATGTGGTCATGCTTGCCCAAGTTGACCAGAAGATTTTTAAAGCTCATGTGGTAAATTAAACCCAAATGTCAGTTTCCTGTCAATCTTATTATCTTCCCAACCAAGATAAAATCAAAATCAAACTCTGAGATAAGAATCAGTTTTTATATCCTATTCTGTGTTGGGAGATAGCACATCTTAAAATACTGTCATCCAAAAGCCTTTTAAGTAAATATTTTACATCTTTTACATTATCCTTTCAGAGAAGCAGAGGTCATATATTGATCCCCCACCCCATGTTTCCCATAAATAATTGAGAAAACAATACATAGCTCCACAAATATAGTCAGCTCCATACAGAAGAATTTGGGGTTAGAATGTTAGTTTTCAAGGATTCTGACAACTCAGCCACCTCACAAATGTAGGTTTCCTTTGCTCATGTGTGCCAGCATTTATTTATTATTTCTCCCTTGCCTTCAGTGGTGCTCCCCAGTCCTAAATACATATCACAAAAATAGCAAATAATTAAAATACTTTAAAAAATAAAATAATGTGTCAAGGACAATTTAAACAGTAAGACAGCAGTGAAAAGTAAACCTCCACAATGCTTTTGAAGCAAAAAATACTACAATGTCTTTGGGATGGAAAACACATCCTAAAGATAATGCCTTAACTCAGGCATTAATAAAGGTATAACTCAGAAATTAATTAGGTCATAATTAAAAGTAATGGAAAAGTTCAGAAGTGTTTAGCTCCCCCAAACCTGCAACTGGACTTCACTGAAGCTGCTTACAAGGCTCCTTTGTCAGATAATATCAGATAATAAATAAATGCTTTCAAACACAAAGCAAAACTTTGAGAAGATTTCATAGACAGAAAGGTTATTTCACCATATAAAAGCTATCTGCCTGCCATATTTCAGATGAAGAGAGTCCCAAACAGCAAGGCTATCTCAAAATAACTAAAGAATGGTATTTTTTAACCATGCTAACACTTTCTTCTTCATGGTGGTTTCTTCTCCCCAGGTTTTTTTTCTGCTTTTCATGGGTTTTGATGGAAGCAGCCAATCAGTAATAATAAAAATAATAAATAATAATAATAACTTTTATTTATATCCCTTTTCTGTGACAAGACAATAAAAGGGCAATAAGGAAGATACTTCCTTGGTGCAAGACATGAACCTAATGACTTTACTCTGGACCACCATGGAAGTCTATTTTCAGTTTCAACTTCCTCTTGCCCATCCACCTTTGTTGGTAAACCCCCTTTGTTATGATTGTGTGTTATATGCACTTGATTGTCACACATTTTAGCAGTTCACATTTTCTGTCACAACCTGGCAGCGTGGCATGGGAGGGTGTCTGAGTTAATGTTCAGTATTTCTGTATCAGGAGGATGAAGGCAAAAAAGAATGGTGATGAATTGAGATGAAGAAACACATCTATCTGAATTCATGATGAGAGGTGAAAAAGAGAAGGAAAAGAGTGTGTCCACTTTGTAGCATGTGTGTATGGAAAGAAAGAGGAGGAAATATTGGGGTGTTGAGGACTTTGGCTAACCATCACTGCTTGTATATACAATCTTACTTAAATCATCACTATTGTACAACATTCATATCACTTTGTCTGTTCAGATTCTTGAAAAGGCAACAGTACATGCCCTCCAACATTTCACAGATGAATATGGGATCACCCATGTGAATTTTGTAAAGTGTGTGGCTAGCAATATGAAGGTGTGATCAAAAGGATTTCTTCATGTACAAAAGTTATTAATGAGAAAGAATTCATAAAACTAGTATTTTAATCAGACAAACCTCTGGACCTAGGGAAAAAGAAAAAAGCTTTAATCAATAAATCTACAGAGTGCATGCATGAGGAGACCCAGTGCAGTGCAGTGATTTGAGGGTTTGGCTAGGACTCTGAGACCAGGGTTCAAATCCCCACTTGCCCTTTCAGCCCTAGAGGAAGACAATGACAAATTCCCTGGGCAAATCTTACAATGATAGGGCCTTAGGGTTGCCAACATCATAAATGACTTCAAGGCACACAACAACAAAACAATTGGTCGCTACAAGTGGTGCGTAGCATAATGATAAATCTATAGTATACATTAATGTAAAGCAAACCAGATACTAGCCATGACTGCTTTCTTTCAGATTCATGATCATTGCATGAGCTCTTATGTTCACATTTACCCAGTTTTCTCAAGCCATAGATTCAAATATATTACAGCTTTCCTTAAAATTTATGTGGTCTCCTTGAGATCACAATTCCAGCCTAACCTATTAGAATCTAACCTCTCAGTCTAAAAAGTATAAATAAAATTTGGGTGAGAGATGAGAAACCACACGCAACATTTTTCAGCTCCAGGAGAAAAATGAAACAGAATTAGTTTTTAAAAAATATGCTGAGTACATATTGTCATTTAAAATTTTGATGCATTCCAGTAGATTTTAGGAAGTTACAGAAGTAACAATTTTGTAGGGATTTACTTAGGAATAAGTCCTACTAAGCTCAGTGAGGAGGTATGGTTGCTTTGTTAACCTAAGTGAGCTCAACAGAAGCAAGACTAATGTCCTTCCCTCTCTTTTCTCTCTCTCTAAATGCTATACACACACAACTATTCCCCTCACGAAGATGCACATGCTTCCTCCCTCTCCCCCCACATAAATACACACAAACACACACATATTCCAGTTTCTCATACAGGTTGGGTCCTCCTTTATCCAGAGTTTTGAAATACAAAATATTCAAAGACCAAAACATTTTTCATGTTCTGAGGTAGTGACACCTTGCTTTCTGATGGTTCAGTGTGCACAAACTGTGTTTTCAATGCACAAAATATTTAACAAGATTGTAAAAAAATTACCTCCAGCTATGTGTTAAAGTGTATATGAAACATAAATAAATTTTGTGTTCAGACATGGCTCCCTCCTGCAAGATCTCTCATTATTACTTATATGCAAAATACTATATCCAAAATAATAATTTAAAAAATCTGAAATCCCAAACACTAATAATCCAATTTTGGATAAAGGAGACTCAACCTGTACATTGATAAACCCCCCACCTTTTCTTAAGACACAACCAGTTTGGGAAGTAAAACGTTAGAACAGTCCCTTGCTTCCTACTTTTCTCTGTCCTGCTCTCCTTTCCTGATGTTCAGTCACCTTCTGCCAATAAGGCAACACGAAATACAGAATCAGAGTATTCCACTCTGATGGTTGTTAGGGGATCCCCCCTGTTGCCCCACTTTTTAATTGCTTTATTGAGAGGTTGACCTGTAGAAAACTTCCAGTATGTTCATCCTAATTTTGATGAGACTTGCCATAATTCAAACTGGAGAACGGAGAACTTATGCTGGAGTTTTCAATCCATATTCAGCTGAGACAGGAGTAATTGGGAGCATTTTGCAAATTTTGGGACCCTCAAAGGCATAGAGCTTAAGAGACAAGGGAGGGTGAGTATGTGTAATGCCCTGGGCTTGTTTGCTTCTGTTCTGGTCCTCCTGCCCTGAAACAATAATCCCAAGGAAAGCTAGACCCTGGTGGAGGAAAAACTGTTCTGGAACATTATATTCTACAATTTTTAATATTTTAAATGAACTGGTTGCTGGATGTTCAAGGCCCAAAAGACATCATATGCAACAAGAGCTTCACAATTAAATTAAAAATCACTCTGTGAAAACCTTCTCTGGGCTAGCAGCTGGGTATCAAAAGAAAAAAAGATCCCCTTTTCATATGTGTGATGGATATTACAGCAAATGGAGTCATGGTTTAAAATGACCGAAAAATAGTGGTGAGAGGAAATCAGAAGATTGGCTCATATGTCAAAATTCCATGTTCAGATCCCTACTTATAAATTTCATGTGTCGCCTTGGCTGGCACTATATATCATTCGACACAAACCAGTT
>NC_056523.1:44945583-44946092 GCF_019175285.1 Sceloporus undulatus | reverse complement strand
CCAGTGTGACTCCTCTAGCTGCCTCCTGTTGCATGCTGGGATTGGCAGTTTTAAGGAGAGGTATTTAGAATTCTCAGGCAGAGAAGTTCAGCTCCTTAAAACTGCCAATCCCAGCATGCAACAGGAGGCTGCTAGAGGAGTCACACTGGAATTGTAGCTCTTTAAGAGCATAGTGTGATAAACACCTAAGTGATCTGTTTCTTCATTCCTGCAGGATCTGACAAGTGGGCAGTTTGAAGAAAATCTGAACCTCTTGGAACTGAAAGAAGGAGTGGATTATTACCATTTTAACTGAAGTATGTGGTACACTGAAAAACTCTTCATTGCAAAACAGGTCACAGAAAATCCTATTTGTAAAAGTTTGGGGTTTACAGAACAGTTATGGCAATGAAGTCTACTTCATTTACAGGTGCCCTTCACAAAAGAACTATTAATGAAAGTGCTAGTTAAATGTAGTTCTGTTTCATGGAGCTTTTGTGCGTGAGTGTGTGGGGCCAACAAGAGGAGGT
>NC_056523.1:44882965-44945183 GCF_019175285.1 Sceloporus undulatus | reverse complement strand
TTGGCCAAATTTATGGGGGTACTCAAAGGCTTTATTGAGGGGGACTGGGGGAAAAAGTCTGACAGGAAACCCTCTCCATAAGAACAACATGCATTCCACCAGTTGCAAAGATTCCCACCTCAGTTAATAGTGTAACCAAAGAGGTGCAGTTATTGTCTATACAAGATTGTATGCCATTGGCAGATCATATGCTGTTTCGATGATGCTTGTAAAGTAACATGCACATTTATAGCACTAAAAATAAGGGTCTCCACACCATTTGATTGCAATGAACTGCACATAATCTTCACTCACTTTTGTTTTGGACATTGAGCCAAAGGTTTTAACTTTAAATTTCATATGAAAGTGTGGTGACATGAACCCAAAAGCCTAAATAAATAAATAAATATCTGAACTTCCATGTCTCTTAGGCCCCATACAGACAGGCCAAAATAAAGCTGCTTCGGGTCACTTTGGAGGTATGGTGTTTAAATGATGCATGCGTACTAAGAGTCCAGAAGCCAGGCCAATGTTCTTTCCATTTTTGCATTAATTTTATTTAAAAACAACAACAATTAATAATAATAATAATAATAGGTTTTATTTATATACCGCCCAATCACTGGGAATCCGAGCGGTTTACAATAGAGGGGATAACAGACAGTTCCCTGCCCACAGGCTTACAATCTAAAAGACACGACACAAAAGGAGAAGGGAATGGTGAGGGGGGGAGGGAATCAGGTCCAGCATTCTTCTCTCCCTCTGAGGCCTGGACCAAGGCAGATGGACCAGAGGGAGGGCTCTTCTTCTTCAGGCTAGCCCCTGATGGTACTGGGCCAGCCTTCTCTCTCCTTCAGGGGCCGAAAGATGACAGTTAGGGAGGGAGGAGCTTCTTTCTTCAGGCCAGCCCCTGATGGTACTGGGCCAGCCTTCTCTCTCCCTCAGACGCCGAACATCACTCTAATGCTGTAGGCCAAGGGCAATGGAAATACCATCTCCCATTTTCCCCTGTGGTACCTAACTATACCATCTAAAAGCAGGCTCCATGAGGTTTGTCAACCTTCCTGACCCAGTTTTGGGGGTGTTCTGTGGCCTACAGAAGTGAGCAGGATCAACCCTCTCATGCTCACTAGATTCCACTGTTCTGAAATAGGAAAATCAACACTGAATATTGTCCATTGTGACCAAAGTAAAAGGCTGGTAAGATAAGAATAAACAAACACCCTCTCAGAGCTAAGGGAAAATAAAATACTCTACAGTTTAGAAAGGGTCCTGTGGCACCTTAGAAACTGACACATTTATTGTGTCAGACAGTGGTCTGGTTCAGGTATCATTTTGTCAGATGGCTCCTGTGATGCCCTCTTCAAGGAAGAAAATCATTAAATCACCTGAGCTTCTTGGCATCCACTATAGGATGCAGTTCAGAAATGTTATATTAATACTTTCCTGATTCAAGAAAAAGGAATCTCCATTGCCCCTCTCTTGTGGTCCTACAGTCCTTAGGGACTTATATACACCTTTACCTTGTAGCCGATTGATTCCCTCTTGAAAGGCAGTGCCTTTCATTGAGGGTCCCTCATGGTTTGTGCTTTTCCTGATTTAGTAGGGCTGAAGAGGCTGGAGCACAGGCAAAGGAGTTGTGGTTTCCATTGCAACTGACTGCTTTCAAATAATTATGTGTGAGTCATATAACCTTCAATGAATTGTTCTCCTGATCTCTATAATGATTTATTATTATTTTTTCTTTCCACTTACGCTGTAAAGCATTTAGCAATCTCATGAGAATCTAACTGTATTTTTTCATTTCTATCCCAACAATATGCAGTTTGGTGAATTTGACAAATGTTAACAACCATTTGAGCAAACATCAGATTGGTGCAAACTGGCTGTATGGCTCCAACACCATTGTGTTCAAGCACACCACCTGTTTTACTCTATTGTGTATTCTACCAGGGCCACAGTCCTAAACCTTAAGGTATACTTAAGGTTATCAATGAGCTTAAGTGTTCCCAACTCTTTATTTAACTGTGGCATGGAATTTGCAATTATAACAAAGTTGTTTTAATCAGGTTTCATTCTTCTTTCAGTTTATTAATTCACACACAAAATTATTACCTGAATCACTAAACTGCTTTTCATAGTAATAAAGTAGATATTGTCTGTGGGCTTTTAAAACTAGTAAGCGATTTCAAGGTGGCTTTATCTTGACAAGTAAGCATTATTGTGATGCATCCAAGAAGTTCTAGTTTGTTTTTGTTTACTTACCTTGTGTGCCACAGTAAAAAAATATTCAACACCTTGACAGGACTGACTTTCTTAGTTACATCAGTCAGCAATGCCAATTAAATTCATTTCAGTTCCAGGTTGTAACACAAATACTGTGGAAAAGTCAAGAAGATGTGTGAATACCTCTGCAAGTACTGTATGTTTTTGTGTTTGCATACAAAGAGAGAGAGAGAAAGGTTCTGGTGAAACAACTTTGCAAACTGAGGTTGACTTATAGATAGCAAAGTTCACAGACACAAAAAGATAGCATAAATGATTCATGTTGCATCCACACTGCAGAAATAATCCAGTTTAACACCACTTTAACTGCCATGGAGTTCTGGGAATGATACTTTGTTGTAGCACAAAAGATATCTGACATAGAAGGCTAAATGTCTCTGAAAACTACAATTCTCAGAATTCCATTGAACTGAGCCATGGAAGTTAAAGTGGTGTCAAACTGGATTATTTCTGCAGTGTGGATGCAGCCTCAGTCATCTGGAGGTACTAAATCAGTTGAGTCAGCTGCAATCAAGTCTTGCAAGCTGGTATTCGATTTGCATAATACTAACTGTAGTAACTTAACCAATTTTGTCTTCCATTCATGTTCTATTCATATTCTTACTGAAAAACCTCATGAGGATATAGGCAAACAGATCTGACATATTTCCAGTTTCTTTGACTGCAGGTAAACATGTCCCTTCCTTACCTCTTGATAAACAAAATCTGACCTAGAGTTAGAACAAAAAACATGTTATGCCAGTAGAACCCTCTCTATCCAAAGGTTTCTTCTCTAACTTTTAAGCAGAACCAGATTTTTCTGCCTTCTTTTATACTTGCATATGAAGTAAATTATTGTAAAATAAATAAAAAGCAATGGATTCCATGGAAGCTTTAAACATAATTTAATTTTATTATTTATTTTACATTTGAATTTTGTCCAATGTATAAAATTCTCTGGTTGAATACAGCTTTAATAGATCAAAAAACGCAGTATATTACAATACATTGTACCTTTTGTTGAACCGACTTCAAAGCAACACATGAGGACCTTCCCACTTTATCCTTACAACTGCTCTTTGAGGTAGGTCAGGCTAAGAGAATATGTTTGGCCCAAGCAGTAATACAGAAGAGCAATTCCTGTGCACTACACAAATCATGCCTAAAGCTGGATTAGGTTCTGAGGAAGGAGGCATGAAAATTGAGGAAAAAACATCAACAATTTAGGATATGCAGATTAATTTGCTAGCAGAAATTAGCAAAGACATGGAATAAACTACTTGAAAAAAGAGCAAAGGCAGGTTTACACTTGAACATTAAGAAATAAAATGGCCACTGTAGAATTGCATAACCTTAAAACAGACAATGAAGACATGAATTGGTGATTGATTTCTTATACCTTGGCTCAGTCATCAATCAAACTGGAGACGGTTGTTGTTGTTGTGCACCTGCAAGATAGTTCTGAATTATGGCAACCCTAAAGTGAACCTACTGTGGGGTTTTCTTAGCAAGGATCATTCATAGGAGGTTGCCATTGCTGTCCTCTGAGGCTGAGAGAGTGTGACTTGCCCAAGGCCACCTAGTAGGCTTTCATGGCTGAATGGGGATTCAAACCCTGGTCTCCTGGAGTTGTAGTTCAACACTTAAACCACTATATTACACACAGTCAAGAAATCAGAAGACTACAACAACTAGGAAGGAACCAAACAAGATCTTCAAAATGTAAAGTATATAATCGATTGATTGTCCATGCCATTGTATTTCCAATTTCTATGTATGCTAGTGACAGTGAAAAAAAATATGACAAGAAGACAACCATTTCATTGTGTTGCTGGAGATACCATGGACTGTCAAAAGAACAAAAAAAAATAGTTCTTATACCAAATCAAGCCCAAACTCTCCTTGAAGTCAAGATGACTAAGGCTATCATACATAGGACATATCATGAGAACACTTGACTCACTAGAAAAGATGATAATGCTTGGCTACGTAGAAACCATCAGGAAAGGAAGAAGACCACACTACAGGTGGATAGACTCAGGGCCAAAGCAGAGGGCCCTTTAAAGCCTGCTTCCGGGCATCTTGGGAATGTGGCATTTATATGCCACATGGTCCAAAGACATTTGGAAGCCAGGTAGTTGCCCAGACATGGGTGGCTTCAAGTCTCTCCATCGGCATGGCATTCACATGGTGGGGCTGGGAAAGCCACCGCTTTCCCAGGCCATATAGGAGCGGATCTTTCCTGCTCCTATTTAGGCTGGGTTCAAAGAGAATTGGGGCCAGGGGATGTGTTTGCCTCAGCCCCAATCTGTTTTTGGTGGGGGCGGCTTCAAGCTGCCCCTTCAGGGCCATCTATTCCAGCCCTCAGTCAAAGAAATAATTGCCTTGAGTTTGCAAGACCTAAGTAGGGCTGTTGATGACTTGTGGTCTTTCATTCATAAGGTCACCATAAGTCAAAGTAGACTTGATGACAGTTAACAACAACAATACAAAGGATGATAATAAAAAATAGCAGATACAGTATAATACAAAGTAGAGCACTATTTTGTATAAAACTAGAAGAGCTGCCTTTGGAGTAGAAATATATAGAAAAAAGAAAAACATTAGATTAAATTTATGCTGAAATTAAAGAGATGTAAAATTTTCATCTACTACAGAGATCAAAATTCATGCCCAGAGTATAACTTATTATTTCTAATACATTTCTAATTGTGAGAAGTATTGCCACTTCATTAGGTTAAGTTAAACAGACAATTGCATATGGCAAGATTGAAGGTTATTGTCAGCCATGGGTATTTTTATTTGAAATTGATTACACTGGCTATGGCAAATTAATTCCATTCTCAATCTTTGTTATTTTGTCATTCCATTATTAGTTACTGAACTGAATTTATGTTAAATGACTCAAGCTCATATATTCTGGCAATTGGAAAGTTTTGGAACCTGCTTTCTAATACATATTTTTTTTTTGTCCATGGATAGTTTTGAAATGTTGGACAGAAAAAACACAACTAATCTTTAGCTGCCAATCCATCAGTTCCACTGGTCCATGAATCAATGTGGTCATGCTTGGCCCAAGTTGACCAGAAGATTTTTAAAGCTCATGATGGTAAATTAACCCAAATGTCAGTTCTCCTGTCAATCTTTATTATCTTCCCAAGCCAAGATAAATCAAATCAAACTCTGAGATAAGAATCAGTTTTTATATCCTATTCTGTGTTGGGAGATAGCACATCTTAAAATACTGTCATCCAAAAGCCTTTTAAGTAAATATTTTACATCTTTTACATTATCCTTTCGAGAGAGCAGAGGTCATATATTGATCCCCCACCCCATGTTTCCCATAATAATTGAGAAAAACATACATAGCTCCACAAATATAGTCAGCTCCATACAGAAGAATTTGGGGTTAGAATGTTAGTTTCAAGGATTCTGACAACTCAACCACCTCACAAATGTAGGTTTCCTTTGCTCATGTGTGCCAGCATTTATTTATTTATTTCTCCCTTGCCTTTCAGTGGTGCTTCCCAGTCCTAAATACATATCACAAAATAGCAAATAATTAAAATACTTTTAAAAATTTAAATGTGTCAAGGACAATTTTAACAGTTAAGACAGCAGTGTAAAAGTAAACCTCCACAATGCTTTTGAAGCAAAAAATACTAACATGTCTTTGGGATGGAAACACATCCTAAAAGATAATGCCTTAACTCAGGCATTAATTAAGGTATTAACTCAGATATTAATTAAGGTCATAATTAAAAGTGATTGGAAAATGTTCAGAATGTTTAGCTCCCCCAAACTCTGCAACTGGACTGTTCACTGAGGCTGCTTACAAGGGCTCCTTTGTCAGATAATATCAGATAATAAATAAATGCCTTTCTAAACACAAAGCAAAACTTTGAGAAGACTTTCATAGACAGAAAGGTTATTTCACCATATAAAAGCTATCTGCCCGCCATATTTCAGATGAAGAGAGTCCCAAACAGCAAGGCTATCTCAAAATAACTAAAGAATGGTATTTTCTTAACCATGCTAACACTTTCTTCTTCATGGTGGTTTCTTCTCCCCAGGTTTTTTCTGCTTTTCATGGGTTTTGATGGAAGCAGCCAATCAGTAATAATAAAATAAATAATAATAATAATAATAATAATAATAATAATAATAATAACTTTTATTTATATCCCGCTTTTCTGTGACAAGACAATCAAAGCGGCAGTAAGGAAGGAGGGAAGTACTTCCTTGGTGCAAGACATTGAACCTAATGACTTTACTCTGGACCACCATGGAAGTCTATTTTCAGGTTCAACTTCCTTCTTGCCCATCCATCCTTTGTTGGTAAACCCCCTTTTGTTATGATTGTTGTTATATGCACTTGCTATTGTCACACATTTTAGCAGTTCACATTGTTCTGTCACAACCTTGGCAGTGTGGCATGGGACGGGTGTCTGAGTTAATGTTCAGTATTTCTGTATCAGGAGGATGAAGTGCAAAAAAGAATAGGTAGATGAATTGAGATGAATGAAACACATCTATCTGAATTCATGAGTGAGAGTGTGAAAAAGAGAAGGAAAAGAGTGTGTGTCACTTTGGTAGCATGCGTGTGTATGGAAAGAAAGAGGAGGAAATATTGGGGTGTTGATGACTTTGGCTAACCATCACTGCTTGTATACTATCTTACTTAAATCATCACTATTGTACACATTCATATCACTTTGTCTGTTCAGATTCTTGAAAAGGCAACAGTACATGCCCTCCAACATTTCACAGATGAATATGGGATCACCCATGTGAATTTGTAAAGTGTGTGGCTGAGCAATATGAAGGTGTGATCAAAAGGATTTCTTCATGTACAAAAGTTATTAATGAGAAAGAATTCATAAAACTAGTATTTTAATCAGACAAACCTCTGGACCTAGGGAAAAAGAAAAAAGCTTTAATCAATAAATCTAACATTGAGTGCATGCATGAGTGAGCCAGTGCAGTGCAGTGATTTGAGGGTTTGGCTAGGACTCTGGAGACCAGGGTTCAAATCCCCACTTGGCCTTGGACAAGTTACATACTTTCAGCCCTAGAGGAAGACAATGACAAACTTCCTCTGGGCAAATCTTACAATGATAGGGCCTTAGGGTTGCCATACATCATAAATGACTTCAAGGCACACAACAACAAAACAATTGGTCTGCTACAAGTGTGCGTAGCATAATGATAAATCTTATAGTATACATTAATGTAAAGCAAACCAGATGCTAGCCATGACTGCTTTCTTTCAGATTCATGATCATTGCATGAGCTCTTATGTTCACATTTACCCAGTTTTCTCAAGCCATAGATTCAAATATATTACAGCTTTCCTTAAAATTTATGTGGTCTCCTTGAGATCACAATTTCTCAGCCTAACCTATTAGAATCTAACCTCTCAGTCTAAAAGCAATGTTATAATAAAATTTGGGTGAGAGATGAGAAAACCACACGCAACATTTTCAGCTCCAGGAGAAAAATGAAACAGAATTAGTTTTTAAAAATATAGCTGAGTACATTATTGTCATTTAAAAATTTGATGCATTCCAGTAGCATTTTAGGAAGGTACAGAGGTAACAATTTTGTAGGGTTTTACTTAGGAATAAGTCCTACTAAGCTCAGTGAGGAGGTATGGTTGCTTTGTTAACCTAAGTGAGCTCAACAGAAGCAAGACTAATGTCCTTCCTCTCTCTTTCTCTCTCTCTAAATGCTATACACACACACTATTCCCCTCACGAAGATGCACATGCTTCCTCCCCTCTCCCACATAAATACACACAAACACACACATATTCTAGTTTCATTACAGGTTGGGTCTCCCTTATCCAGAGTTTTGAAATACAAAATATTTCAAAGACCAAAACATTTTTCATGTTCTGAGGTAGTGACACCTTTGCTTTCTGATGGTTCAGTGTGCACAAACTGTGTTTCATGCACAAAATTATTTAACAAGATTGTAAAAAATTACCTTCCAGCTATGTGTGTAAAGTGTATATGAAACATAAATAAATTTTGTGTTCAGACATGGCTCCTTCCTGCAAGATCTCTCATTATGTACATATATGCAAATACCTATATTCCAAAATAATAATTTAAAAAATCTGAAATCCCAAACACTAATCATCCAATTTTGGATAAGGGAGACTCAACCTGTACATTGATAACCCCCCACACACACACCTTTTCTTAAGACACAACCAGTTTGGGAAGTAAAACGTTGAACAGTCCCTTGCTTCCTACCTATTTCTCTGTCCTTGCTCTCCTTTCCTTGATGTTCAGTCACCTTCTGCCAATAAGGCAACACGAAATACAGAATCAGAGTATTCCACTTCTGATTGGTTGTTAGGGGATCCCCCCTGTTGCCCACTTTTTAATTGCTTTATTGAGAGGTTGACCTGTAGAAAACTTCCAGTATGTTCATCCTAATTTTGATGAGACTTGCCATCGAATTCAAACTGGAGAACTGGGAACTTATGCTGGAGTTTTCAATCCATGATTCAACTGAGACAGGGAGTATATTGGGAGCATTTTTGCAAATTTTGGGACCCTTCAAAGGCATAATGAGCTTAAGAGACAAAGGGAGGGTGAGTATGTGTAATGACCCTGGGCTTGTTTGCTTCTGTTCTGGTCCTCCTGCCCTGAAACAATAATCTCCAAGGAAAGCTAGACCCTGGTGGAGGAAAAAACTGTTCTGGAACATTATATTCTACAATTTTTATATTTTTAAATGAACTGGTTGCTGGATGTTCAAGGCCCAAAAAGACATCATATAGCAACAAGAGCTTCACAATTAAATTTAAAATCACTCTTGAAAACCTTCTCTGGGCTAGCAGCTTGGGTATCAAAAGAAAAAAAAGAATCCCCTTTCATATGTTGATGGATATTACAGCAAATGGAGGTCATGGTTAAAATGACCGAAAAATAGTGTGGAGAGGAAATCAGAAGATTGGCTCCATATGTCAAAATTCCATGTTCAGATCCCTACTTATAAATTTCATTGTGTCGCCTTTGGCTGGCTACTATATATCATTCTACACCAGTTAACAGCCTTTTGATGAAACTGAAACATTTCTCTCTTTATTCCTTGCAGGTGGATACTACAGATGTAACAAGTAAAGAATAAATGATTCTCGAGTCCACTTTAAAAGGAAGAAGATATAGCCTACAATTACCTGACAAAAATGCCTTCTGCTAGCTTGGTGACATCTGTAAGTAACGAATCAATAGGATTACTTATGTAAATGACATTGCAGATGCTCACAAATGCATTCATCATTAAACCATTTTGTACTGCACTGACAAGTCAGATGAAGGGGCTCGCAACACATCTTTTCAGTAACAATTTTCTTGCTTTCAGAACACAGCCGCTGCTTAATAAGTATAAAGGTGGATCACAAAAATGCAATAAGAATGAAAAGGGTCTGGAAGCTAGTTGCTATTTATAGGCCATAGGATGAGAACATGGAGAAGAATGTAATGGGAGAAAATTAGATTGAGGAGCCTGTCAAGTATGACCTAGCTAGCTGGCTAATAGCTGTAGCTACTATTTAAGTATGTGGTTGGGTGGAATAAGATATGACAAGGTGTGAAGCAGGTTATATTAATTCATGGGTAGTGTATGGTAAGCAGTGTATCTGGGCATGCATTTCTAGCCTGCAAGGCTTATATATCTGAAATGACATCTTCTTTCAAACTGAGCTCTTTGTGATGAACACAGTATTCCTCATATACATATCTTTCACACAAAAAATGCTGCAGTTGAGCATAAGCAGTTTTCCATGGGAATAAAACATATTTAACTTGTTCCTTGGGTTGTGGCCATGACCTGCACACAGCCATGAACCTAGAGCAGTTGAAGTCAACTGTTAGGGTTTAAGGGGCTGTATTAGCCCTCCAGTGGCCCTTGAAGGGTCATACCTGAAAAAAATGAATCATGTTTTGTCTTTAAGTAACCCCTAGGTGACAAAATGGCAACTTTGCCAGATTTTATTTTTCTGTCTGACTTGGCTATTTTGGGTCCAGGAGAGGTCTTTATTCATATAAGAAGTCATCTGCAAGTCAACGTCTGGGTTACTTTCTGTATGAAAAATGACTTCTTGGGACAACACAAATGTTCTGGGGGTGCATGTGGCCCATGGGCTTCACTTTCCCTAATCTAATCTAACAATTAACTAAAACAGGGATGAGGAAAGTGCAGTGCATGACCCCCAATGGGTCAGTGGTTATTCATGATGGATTCCTTCAACATCCTCCCACATGCTCACAGAATATATGGCCCCCACAGATGGCAGATGAAGAAGGGACCCTTCTGGAGACCTCATTGCCTAGGCATATGTGAATGAGGAAAGGTTACTCAGACACAGTTCCCTACAGATTATATTGCAGAAGTACAATTTATTTTTGTGGGATTTTCGGGCTATGTGGCTGTGTTCTGGAAGAATTTATTCCTGATGTTTCACCAGCATCTCTGTCTGGCATTTTCAGAGAATGCTGGCACAGGAGTGAGTGTGGTATATATATATATATATCGTTGAGTGGAATCTCTGTGTTGGTCTGTTGTTGAAAGGCAAGGCCTCAGGGTTTCTATTTAATTAACGATTCATTGTCTGCTGGGAAATTCCCCTCACTCTGGATGATTTTCATTTACATGAGCTGGGTTTTGATTTTGGTGTTTTTCAGGATTAGTAGAGAAACTCTGTTTACTTTAAGGGTTTCTTCTTTCCTGTTGACGTTGTCTAGGTGCTCGTGGATTTCAATGGCTTCCCTGTGCATTCTGTCCTGATAGTTGTTGGCATGGTCCAGAATTTCAGTGTTTTCAAATAGCATTTTATGCTCTGGATGGTTTATAACATATACTGCTACTGTTGATTTTTCTGGCTGAACCAGTCTGCAGTGTCTCTCATGTTCTTTGATATATGTCTGGGTGCTGCATTTGGTGGTCCCTTTGTAGACTCGTCCGCAGCTATGCAGTATGCAGTAAACTCCAGTGGCTGTGTGAGAGAATCTCTCCTGTCACAGACAGAATAGGGAAACTGGTGAGGAAACACAACCTCCAGATGATCTACAAACCAACCAAGAAAATCCAGACAATGCTGCACTCAGCAAAGGACAGGTCAGGGCTTTCCTGAATAGAGTGCAGAGGCTAAAGCAAAGGGAAGAATAACTACAAGGTTTGAGTTATATCTTATTTTCATTTCTTTGCTTTATGAGGAAAAAAGAATCTCCAACATTTGGGCTAGGTTTTCTGGTGAGGCCATCTCATCTACCCCCTGGGGTCTTCAGCAAGCCTTCTGCAGATAAGGCCCTTCCACAAAGTTCTCTACATTCTTAAGGTAAACAGATCAGGAGTGCAAGTCATAGGAGGGCAAGTGAAGTTGGGGCTTTTTCAGTTTTCAAGGATGGAGAGGGGACATGAAACTGGACCTCAGTCATGGAAGAAGTTACAGCTTAGTGGCGGAGCATATGTTGTATGTACAGAAGGCTTCTGATTCAATACTTAGAAAATGATTATACTCAAATCCCTGGATTGTCACTGTCAATCAACTTCCAGGAAAAGACAATAATACTGGTCTAGATGGAGCAATGGTCTGAGTATAAGGCAGCTTTCTATATCCTAATTAATTTAAATGAGACTATTACGTAGATTTTTGGATCAGTTGGATAAATTAGCACTTCTTTGTGTATTTTTTAAAAAAAAAATATATTGGCCACCTTACCAATTTCATCTGATTTTGGAACTAAATAGGGCTGGACCTAGTTAACAGTTAGATGAGGGACTATCAGGGAATACCAGACATTGATAAGTAGGAATCCTCTCAGAAACTCTGGAAAGCCACTGGTAGTCAGAGGTGACAGTACTAGGCGATACTCAGTAGAAGGAAGTTAGCCAATGCCTGAAATAATAGTCAATTTGGATATTAGGGACCCACTCAAACTACAGATTTATAGTGCTCTTATTTCATGTCAAGTATGATTCCATCTATGGAATCCTGGGATTTGTAGTTTGCAGAGTCACAAGAGTGATTTGGCTGAGAATTTTAACTGTCACTCTCTAAACTGCAAAATCCAGAATCTCTTATTGCCACGGCAGTTAAAGTAGAAATAGAGCACTATAATTTTGTAATGAGAATGGACCTTAGATGTGTCACTTCACCCACCACTCATCATCTGAACAAGCTGGAAGGGAAAGTTGGCAAAGGGCTTCAAAAACAATTGTAAGTGTTGCTCCTCCAAATGCTTACCAAGTCCTTTCTTGCATGTCTCAATGTCCCTTCCAGGAAATGGTGGATAACAAAATGGGATATAGGGAGTATTTTGATGTCAGAGTGGGCCTGTAAGAAAGTCTGAGGGCCATTCATATGACTTCATCTATCCCACCACAGTGGTCCCTGGAAGAAAGTGAGTTTTGAAACCAGTACCCCCTCTGAGTAAGCATTCTGGTTAAAGCTTCAGCCTCAGATCAGTATGCACCTTGATTTAATCCTTGAGGTATTATTTGTTTTTGTCATTGGTTTTCAACAATTTAAGCAATCATTCTACATTGTAGAACTTACATAATACCAGAGAAGTAAGTAACTTGTTAAGGACAAATAGATCTATTTGGAATGTGTCATGCAGCATAGACTAAAATGTTTAAATTGCACATCACATTTCTGTAACTACCAACACTGCTGTAATTGCGTTCAATTTGATTTCTATTTTAGGCTAACTCATGCACTGGTCCAGTACTGTAATGAGATAATTAGAGAAATAATTACCACGGAATATATTGTATAATATCATTTGATATATAATATCAAAACAAAATAATGTGAATGTTCAAACATTAACAGAAATGAAATCACAAACTTTTAATGAGATAGCAGTTGGAATTGTCTCAAAGGAAATGCTGCAGGGCAGATCACTAACTCCACAAGTTGAATAAATTGAAATCTTGAGTGGGATTTCATTTTATTTTTTCTTATTCTTGCAACTGGACAATTACATTGCAACTTCATTTTCAATTACATGGAGCATGTCCTATAAGCATTTAGGCAAGCATATGTTTATGTAAATGGGAAAACTATTTCATATGGTTATAGTAACATAGAGGAATATAGGTGAATAATATTGAGATTCCAGATAAAGAGTCTAAGTTAATTAGTCCTGGGATTATCATCTTCTTCATTCTTCTATAGTAGATACAAATTAGGTAGAAAAGTACATTATACTTTAAAAAGTAAGTTTGTTGGCTTTCTCATGTGAAGGGCTGTTTTTCAGTAGATATGAACTTAAAATGCAGTCCAACAACATAGATCTGTTCATGCATCCTTCTGTGCATACATTCCTAAATGTATCCAACAGTGCATACATCCTAAATCACTGTGCATACATACTACTAATAAGAAATTTTGTTTCTGTTGTTTAGTCCATTTAGGAGAAAAAAGATCTAGAAAAATAATTAATGTTAAACAATTCAAGCCAAGGTTTTATAAGTCCTTCATACTGGGCCCCTTATGTGCAAATGAGTACTGCTTGAGATGAAAGAAACTTGAATCTGGAACCTAGGAATGTATGTTCATCCTTGGATAGTAACTGTGCCCATAGTTCACATAACACACATTTGTTGTTGTTGTTATTTGCAAATCATTTCTGACTTAGAGCAATCCTAAGGCAAAACTATTATATGATTTTCTTGGCAAGATTTGTGCTGAGGAGGTGTGCCACTGCCTTCCCTTGAGGCCCAGGGACACTCAGTAGGTTCCCATGGCAGGAATTCAAACATAAGGACAACGGGTAACAAATCCAGTCCCTTTTTACAAGAAATCAATGTGGGCCTATTGTTTGCCAAATTTCCCTTAATTGTGTTAACTGTAGATTGATGTTTGTGGCTAATGACCAAATTTTTGGTGGTGGCAACAAGCTTATGGCATACATTTCTTAATAATGATCTTGAAGTTTTATTGCAAATGTATGTTGTTGTATGCCTAATAAAGGTTGGAGGAAATGAAATGAAATTGAAAAAAAAATCATTGTTAAAATGTGCTAAAGTTGTTAGGTTCCACAGCAGGCAGACCAAAAGGAAGGGTAGGGTGAGACTATTGTGTAACTTTTCCCAAAGGAAAATGGGTCCTGATTGGTTTGTAGAATTATGGAATCTGCTGAAAGTCTCTGGGCCATGGGGTGAGCTGCCAATGTAAAGCGTAGAGAATACCCTTGATTCATAGAGTTCAACTGAAGACCCAAAGATGTGATAATGTAGATGGTGTTCAGACCTTCCTAATTACTGCACTAACTGTTTTGTTAAACAAGCACACAGAGACTGTGCTTAATGTTGATGACAATGCTTAATGACAACGCTGAAAAATAATAGTTCTGCTTCTTTCTGCATCACTATATTGCCTGCTCACCTTGTATCTTTATACTCACATTATTTCTTCAGTCTGCTGTGTTCTCCCCCCCCCCTCAGTAAACATACCTTGTAGAGTTTGCCCTGAACTTTTCACCACAGAGGCAAGGGGGAAACTGTGTAAACAATCCCTCATTTTCTTCACTGACCCCATATTCCTAACAAGCTGCTTTATAACATATGCAGTGAAATAGCCTCCATTTTCAGGTGTGATAATGATAAGGTAAATGAAGTGTGTGGCCTATTTAAAAGAAAATCATTGAGCTTTCCATAGCTGCTGGTAGGCCAAAGGATCCTTAAATCCCAAAGAAATATCCAGAACAGCACATAGGTTTTGAACTATGCTGATACTGCTCACCAGCCATTTAATTAGCTACTCAGATGAGAGCTAAGCTCTTTAAAATTCTTGTCCCACTTACAGAGACTTCATCTTTTTTTGTTTTTAAAACCTGTCCCACTAATTAATTTACTGTTGGTCTGTTTCCCAAATGTATGCCTCACAGTCAATTTCTATGGTACATGACAGTCCATTTCATCCTCTTTCATTTGGGGTCCAGCTATCTCTTCTGTTTAGCTTCAGACCACAGAAAAATAATTGCCTGTGTCACCTGTGTCAGTCTAGATAATTTTGACAGAAGAGGTACAGGGGTTACTTGCATTATGCCAATGTCTAATATCCTTTTCACAATTAGTATGAATGTGTGGCAAGAGAGGGTCAAGATTCCATCTCTGCAGATACACAAAATTTTCTTTAAAAAAAAAAATCATTGTCTGCATAACCAGAACTTCACAAATTCGCAGGCCAATCCAAGTTAAGTCTATTTAGAATTATTTCCCAACATGTTCCATGAGTTTTACCACTAGAAACCTATACAAAGGATTGTGTAGCATTGCAGGTTAACTGGGCTATCTTACCCTTTCAGGATGTGCCAAAGTAGCAGCCTCCAGTATATCCAACCCCCTGCCAGACCCATTCCAACAGGGTAGAAGTAAGGTAGTAGTGGCATTTCCATTCTTGTTTTTTTGTTTTTTTTAATGATCCCCTTCCACGGGAAGGAGGGGATTAAACTATGCTTTTCTCAGACTGGTCTAGGTTACTGGCCATTTTGAGGACTCATCTGGAGACAAGAGAGCTTGGGGTTCTTTTGATTTACTACATCTTCTGTACCTCTTCCAAACCTCTAGACCTCGGTGTTGGAGAGGTAAAGGCTACAGAGGTTTATCTAGGAGTTGGGATGGGGCTTGTGGTGAGACTCCCTCCAACAATTATAGACAATTCTTTGTGCCCTTGGACATGAAACCCAGAATTATTTTTAAACTGAGCACAGCCCAAGACTGTCAAACAGGTCATTATGAATTTTACAGACTTCCATGTATGATTTAACAAAACAGTAAAAATCTCAGAGTACAGAGAATAACAACAACAACAAATAAAGCATCTAGGGGTAGCTGTGTTGGCTATATAGCAAATGCAATAGATTTATTGGGACAACCAAAATGCACAATTACATGTTGCAAGCTTTTGAAGCCACACTGGCTTCTTCATCAGGCAAACAGGAGGAAAAAAATGAAGATGTTAGTCTTAGGCCTGCATTTTCTGTTTCTGGTCTTAATTCAGATGATAGGAGGGCCCTTGGACAGTCAGCCTTCCTATGGTTCTAGGATACCCTGCCATGAACCATATGACTACAGCTTTAAAGTGCTATCTTTTAAATATTATGGGTTATTTGATTATTATTTTTTCAGATAAACATGTCTGCAACTGATGAAGTAGACTTATGGTGCATCTACACAGTAGAATGAATGCAGTACACTGCTTTAAGTGCTGAAGCTCCAGTCTATGGAATCCTAGATTTTGCAGTTTCACAAGGTACTTAACCTTCTCTTCCGAAGACTTCTACTGCCTCACAGTGTGTGGCATCACAGCACTCCTCTGGCACTGCATCTGCACAACACAGCACCAAAGGAGCACCGTAAAGCTGTGGCACCAGGGCTATCGCACCCTTTCAAGGGTGCAAAAGGAACCACTTTTTGCAGCTCCTTTTCATGCCCTGGAAAGGATAGATCAGGGCCATGGCATGGGATTGCCACAGCCCCAATCTGGCTGTAAAAGGGGCAGCTGGAGGCTGCCCCTAGGGGCTGTGTACACAGCCCTTTTGTGTCAGTCTCAAAGTTGTTATAAGACTGCTCTGCATGCCTAGAAATCAATATATCAGCATTTTCTTCTAATGCTGCTTGCTGATCACACAGAAGGAATACATTACCATCATCATGTGCATCTTGGTCTTTATTATTATTTTAGGATTTAGTTAAAGTTGGCCCTCAGTATCCACAAATTCTGTATCTGTGAATTTAACCATCAACAGCTTGAAAATATTCCCAAAAGATATAAATTCCATAAAGCAAACCTTGATTTTGCTATTTTCTATAAAAGACATCATTTTTCTACATCATTGTATTTAATGAGCGTCCATGGATTTTGGTATTCCTGGGGTGTCCTGGAACCAAACCCTAGCAGATACCAAGGGGCCCTGTAATAATGGTAACACTGGGTTCAAGCAGAAGGGGCTGAAAATGTGGCCAGAGGCCACTCCCACCCTGATTGCCCTGGGACCACCACGGGACTGCAGCAACCAGATGCCATGGTCCTAAGGGTGCCTGCCACTGTGGTCCTCAACAGGCCGTGAAAAGGAAACCATTCTTTTTACAGCCATGTTTGACAGCCCTAGCATGGCCTCAACTTGATCTCTGAGTGATCCAGGGCATGCGTCATGTTTTCACCCTGCCCCCAGATCAGTCCACCGGCAGCCCTTTTGGACCGTCTGTTTCAGGCCTCAGTCACACTAACTTGCTTAGGTCTTTGGTTGGAATTAACAAGGGACCTCTCCAATGATAGAAATGAATAGAGAGTCATCTCCATGTTATCCTAATCTTCTTCATCCATCAGCATTTGATGGTGCCAAAGTAGTATTGCATTCCGAATTATTTTTAATATGTGCAATCTTTTATTTTGTGCATAACTGTTAAATGAGAAACAAACACCAAAAGACTTCAAACCATAAATGCTAGCAATAATGGCACTTCTGGTGGGTAGAAATGGGATAGAATCCAACTCTTCAAGCCTCATCAAGTTCTAATAATTTTAATTGAAATTTTTCTGTTTAGCTACCTTATTTTTAAACATACAGTTAAAAATGCACCGCCTGCTACTGATTTGGTAGAAACACTTTTTGAGTTCCTTAACACCATATTTTCAATTGTTATTTTTCCCCTCTCAGCATGCTGTTTTCATGTACAGCCAAACATACTTCCATAATTTCCACTCACTAATAAATTGCTGCTATTCAGATACTTTAATTATAATAAATTTCATGCTGTTCTGAAAGTCCACAAAGCACCCTATCATTGTTACATGAAAGTGACTGACAGAGCATAATTTGTAGTTTTTAATAATACTGAAAATATTAAAGAGGCAGAGCTCATGAACACTGACAAAGCAGTGGGAACACTGTGATAAACTTACTCAGTGAGCTTGCTCATGGTTGGAGATCCTGTTTCAGAACATTTCAGAAATTATAAGCAATGAGAAAGAAATTTAATCATAAATTCTTGGGGAATCCTCATTACTCACCTCTCCCTATTACTCACCTCTGAAAACTTTCATTGAAATGCAATATGTCATGGAAATCTACACATTTGCACTTGCAACAAATTTCAGAAACAATAAATGT
Source organism: Sceloporus undulatus (assembly GCF_019175285.1). Classification (NCBI taxonomy): domain Eukaryota; kingdom Metazoa; phylum Chordata; class Lepidosauria; order Squamata; family Phrynosomatidae; genus Sceloporus; species Sceloporus undulatus. Next base: position 44,926,799 of record NC_056523.1, on the reverse strand, counting down.
GAAGAAAGCATGGAGGAATTTCTAGGAGAAAATATTAAATTGGCTAAGCCAGATATTAGGACAAACTGTACACTGTTTATTGTCAATACACATATTTGAAAGTCAAAAGGAGAGCTTTCCAAAATAAAAAAGAAGAAAGATGAAGAAAAGAAAATACTTTTGTTATGTTCTGCAAGATTAAAAATAGTAAACTATTCAGAAGAACACTACAATGTCCTTATAGGTAAAAGTGGCTAGCACTTATACAAGGCAATATACAAAGTTAGATCAGCAGCAGGAGATATAAAAAAAAGGTATATTTGAAGACGTTTGGAAGCCTTTTATTGTTTATGTTACTCATATAAATTCTGGACTTAAACCACTTGATAAGGCATCTTTCTGGAGAAGTGTATTTTAGCCAGAGAGTCATAGAATCATAGAGTTGCAAGGGGCTTCATGGACCATCTAGTTTTGACTATAATAAACAATACATCACCTTTCAGTCAGTACACTGAATATGACTTATGGTGATGGACAATGGTATATAATTAGTATTATAATTTAATGTAGGGTAATTTAAGTTTCCTAAGGCTTCAGTCTTTTTAAAGGAACAAAACATATTGAAATATAGCCAAGCCTGTTAGGGTCTAGCTTTAAAATAGCAAAGTAGCAGAAATGTGCTCTTGCCAAAAATAAAAAATAAAAAAAAAATCTTCCAACAACTAAGACTTGGTGGTGAAAGGAGAAAAGGAGGGGGATAGGGATATGACTCCCTCTTATTGCTGACTGATTTGCACATTGCATTTGCTAGTATCTCCCTGAGCAGATAGTCTAATTGGGTGGAGGTTCTTCTGAGAGGCAGTGAGTCATATAGCCTAATCACACAGGGCTCCTGGAATGGTACAAAAGGGGCTAGAAAGGGAACAGAACGAGTGAGGGAAGCATTTTACCACACACAGGAAGTCCCCGTTCCATTCCATTCCATACCCCATCTGTCCCAGAGGAGGAGATTTTTGAGAACTGTTCTGAACAGTTCTCAAAAATCGCCTCCTCTGGGATGGATGGGGAACAGATGTGGAATGGAAAGGGGACTTCCAGCGGTGGCGGTGGCATTCTGTGTGTGGTAAAATGTGTCCCTCACTCATTCCTCACTTGTCCCTCACTCATTTTGTTCCCTTCTCGACCCCTTTTGTACTGTTCCAGCCAGCCTTGTGTGATAAGGTTCATAGATTTCACTGAGGTTGGGATTAGGAAGTGCTACCCCTGTATACAGTAGCTTCTCCGCAATCTCTGGAGCTCATGGGTAAGACCTTGGAAAACAGGAAGAAGACAACAAGAATTTTGCATAAGGAAGTTTGAGTGAGAGACCTGGAGTACTGTGACATCAACTATATAGGACAAGAGAACATGGGTGGTGAGGGATCTGCTGCAGTGACCTGCAACCCTTGTCCCATGTTGTTCTTAGCTGAAGATGTAAGGATTTATACCTGCAGCAAATGCACACTGATTGCACTATTAGGAGAGGAGGAGAAACAGCTTGAGGTTTGATTATCTACACACAAACCTCTCACAGAGGAGGAAACCCATGGAAGGGGAACATATGCCAAAGAACAGTCCAGTTCCCGAACTCAGAAGGCAGACACTGGGACGAATATGACACAGAAGGGGAGAAGTATTAATAACCATGCAATGTTGATTCCTAGTTCTCCCCTTGATCAGCAATGAAGAGAGACAGCAACAGAGATAACAGCCTCAAGGACCATGGATTCAAATTGCAAGGAAAGAGATTCTGTGTAAACATTAGGAAGAACTTCCTGATGGTAATTGCTGTTTCACAGTGGAACAGACTGCCTCTGCATGTTCTGGGCTTGCCTTCATTGGATGTTTTTAAATAGAGGTTGGATAGCCATCTCTCAGAAGTGCTTTAACTTTGTATTTCTGCACACAACAGAGGGTTGGATTACAATTAAATGGCTCATGAAGTCCCTTCATGCCTTATATTTCCTCTACCTTTTGCTCCTCCTCATTCATCAGAAGCAGATGTGAAGCTTCTGTTATTAATTTCAAATCAACTCACAAGTTACCATATGGGATATGTGGTCTACTCTGTAACCAACAAATCAGATAAAAGAATCAAAGCTGGTTTGCTGGTTATAGCATATCCAATCAAAAGACATGCAAGATAGAATGCCACACATATATTTATGTCAAGAGATACTAAATGGATGTGCACATGTGAGGTGGGAGGGGGCAAAAACAGTATCCTCAAGGCAGTATGACCAGTGGCAGAAAGACTATTAGGAAATAGTTGGAGGCTGGCTTTTATACTTTTAAGTAGATCTGGGCATGGTATTATCAGGTGACAGATCTGAATCTGCAAATGACCATGCTCACTAAAAATTGTGTGAGCTGTATTCCAAAAAAAGTAGGATTTTCAAGGTCTTATCACATGATCATCTCTGACTATTGACCTCATTACTATTAGCAAATAGTATAATACATCCTTATGTATTATGATGTAAAAAATTGTAACTTTTGAGTTCTGAAAATAACAACAACAACAACACAGAATGTCAGATTCTTTAAAATGTGGTTGTCTGCATGAACTACACCCATCATTGTAAGTGATGACAAGCCTTGGGCTTCTCCTTTGCTGCCTTTCCTTCCTTTCTATAATATTTCATGTTAAATATCAATTTTTAGCATAGTAAGAAGTATGCTTTTTCCTGTAACGTACTTCGCTTCTTTGTAATAAAGCAATGCAGAATAACAGTAGAGAGGCAATAAAATATAATGTCATTCACTCCAGGCTTCAAGCACAAGACAAAAGTTTTAACATCTTTATTCTATTCAGGGCTCTGTAAGTGAACATTTTCAAATCCAGGTTTCCTTAGTGACTATTGAGCATCCCTGGATTCATTACAGATCTGATAGACAAAGCTCTTACCAATGCATTCTACCCATTTGCACAGATCTCAACATGCTCCTGTGGAAACAAGTGTAAAATCAACCTAGAAGTAGGTTCTTTCTTCAGGTCCTAACAAAACACACCTAGTTGTGCTTGTGTTTTCATTTTTCATTAGGTTTTTCTTTGAGGATAAAATGTTCCCTGTTATTTCCCCAGTTGTTTGCTGTAGCACATAAACAATATTGCACCGATCATGTAATCCTTTGTTATGTACCAGAGAGATTCAATGTTGGGATTAGCAAATTATTCTTGGTGCCTGGTGATGGATGGATGGATGGATGGATGGATGGATGGAATAAATTAATGTTTAGCTTTGCAAGCAGAAATCAGGGCACATTGAATTCGCAATTGGGCCTGAACAGATAATCCAGCATCTTCGTAGATGCTAACAAGTCTATAATGGATTGGGGTACCACTTGAGAACGATCTGATTAGTCTATCTACCTACCACTACAAAAGCCAAATCCATCTCTCTCCTAAAAGTTTTTCTCACACTCTGATTACCATGGAGTGGTACCTAGCATAGAATTATTAGATGAGAGATGTAATTATTTGAGTATTTCATTCTAATATGCAAGGACAAATAAGTTCTGTAGTTTTCTCCCTGCTGTGGGAGAAGACAAATATTTAGGCACAGTTTTTATCCATTATTTTTACATTCTAGAAAAATCCACATGAGTGTTTTGTGTGAAAATCACAAACATGTTTTTGTACAAAAACAAAAACAAAAAAAACCAGTGTTTCCATAAACCTACATTTTCACTGGAAAAACATTCTGTGAAAAATATTAACTTTGTACCAAAAAAATTGGGTAGCAAGAACAAGGCGTGTGTGTATGAGAGAGAGAGAAATGTGTTTTTTTCATACAGACAACATTTGCACACCAAAATCTTCTTTGTTATTCTTCCCAGAATAATCTCTAAAATAATGTGTTAATATAGAGAAAAACTGCACAAAAATCTCACCTGTGTGTTGTTTTGTCCTGAGTATTAGAAAACTCAATTTTCAACTGGGAAATAAATATTAGTGAATTAGGAATGCAAAGAATATTTGAAAAAAAAATTTAAATGTTGAAAAACGTTTTCAAGTGTCCCATGAACTCTCACAGTTCAGAACTTATTCTGCGCAAAATTCACTTGCTTGGTGTAGAACACAGCCTTTTTTGTGCATAAATATTACATCCTGCACAAAAAATATTGTTTTCTAGATAGAAAATCTGTTACCTGAAATTGCAGACATTCTTTGCAAAAATTGCATGTGGGTAATTTGCATAGAAAACAGCATTTCCTGAACTTTTTCTGCAAAGAAAATCCATCTTTCTACACAGGAATATTATTTTTTCCACAGAAAAGACTTGTTCCAGTATAGAAAATACTGTTTTCTTTGGGAAACAACCACATGTGTATTTTGCACAGAATAAGTCCAAATTGTGAAAGGCTTTGAAAACCATGCAGTTTTTGAAGACTTTCTCATACTAGGAAGAAAATTGCTAAAATTCACTCTTTCCTTCCTTTGAAAGGAAAATTAGTGAAGAACTACATCCCTAACATAAATATTCTTTCCATTCCTAGATTAATTTAATCTAGATTAATGTTAATTCCTAGATTAACATTAATTTGTTAATGATCACTGTTACTATAAGTAACCGACTATCCACATGGTCTGTACACTCCCAAGTACACTTCCTTTGTCCATACTTTCTGTCAGACAGAATGTATTGGTGCTATACTTGGTCTTATGGGAAATCTAGACACATGGTCATTGTGAAAGCAAAACCTTTCACATAGCCAAGATTCTCAGTGACCCAACATTAGTAGTAGAGTTTCATTGGATAGTGGTGTGTGTCTATTTATGGGGTGTGTATGAAGGGAAGAGTGTACAAATGTGTACACATTGAGATGTGTACAGAAACAGAACTAAATGTTAGTTAATTAATGTTAAACTTAATTAATCCATTAATTAATTAATTAATTAATTAGCATGTAAGTATTAAAATCTGTGTTCGCAGTCTGGGGGTGTTCCTATACTCATCGCTTCACATGATAAATCAGGTGAATGCAACAGTCAGGAGCACCTGTTATCAGCTCCAGCTGATACACCAGCTGTGCCCTTTCCTGGAAGTAAGGGACCTAGAAACTGTAGTGCATGCACTGATAACCGCACAACTCGATTTCTGCAATGCACTCTACATAGGACTAGCCTTGTACCTAGTCTGGAAACTACAATTAGTACAAAAGGCTGATCACTGGTAAAACTAGAAGTGATCATATTACACCTGTTCTGAAATCTCTTCACTGGCTGCCTGTTGTTTTCCTGGGCATAGTCCAAGGTGTACATGGCTTGGGTCCAACCTATATAAGGGATCACCTACTTCCGTACAATCCACCCTGCACCCTCTGGTCCACTGGGAGGAATTTATTGCAACCCATAAAAACCAGACTAATGGCAACCTCCCAGAGGATGTTCTCCACTGCCACTCCCAGACTATGGAATGCCTTGCTGAAGGAGATCCGTCAAATAACCAGCCTAGACAGCTTCAAAAAAACCTGTCAAGATGGATCTCTTCAGGCAGGCCTTCCCAGAATAGCTCAATCTAATCTCTGTACCCTCCCTACTTTATGTAACCATTGCCTCTACTAGAAAATTGCTGTCATTTAACAGGTTGAATTTTTAAACTGTATTGTATTTAATCCTGTTTTAAAGGGGGAGTCAGTTTATTTATTGAGAGTATGTATTATTCCAATATAGTCTAGTCATGTAAGCCGCCTTGATTGCTGCAGCAGAAGCCGGGGTATAAGAATAAACTTTATTTATTTATTTATTTATTTAAATATAATTTATTATACTAATTTTTAAAATAAATTTGTTTATTAAAATATTTTAATTCCCTCTCAGCCCTATGTGGGCTTAGACACAATGGATAAAAATCTTCTTCTACATTAAATCATTTTTAAAAAATAGTTTCAGAAAGCTCATGTACTGTTAAAACAGTCCTAAGAAACAAATGGCAATACAAATCAATGGGGACTTGGATGTGGACATTGGGGCTATACAGACCAGCACCATTTTGGTGCGCGCGCTTCTGGATAGTATGTGCCATGATGATGCACATCCAGTGCAGCACAAAAAAGGCACAGCACCAACAGGGCATCATCATGGTGCACTGGTGCATCTATGATGCCCCTCCAGGGAGCAAGAAGACACTGCTTTTCACAGTATCTTTTTGCTTCCTCCAGGGACCAGATTGGTGCCACTGCATACAGTTGCTGCAGCACTGATCCAGAATGAAAAGGGGCAGCTGCCTGCCATCCATCGGTTTAGCCCCTTTTGTGATGCTGTTACTGAGATAGATAGGCATTTTCATTTATAAGTGATTTGGTTCATTTTGCCATCTCTTCTTGTCTTTCCCAAGACTGATATAGACAATGTCACAACCTCCAGTATGTTCTCACCTCCAGCAAGATGTGGGGAAAGCAATGACAACCATGAGACAAATGTAGGTGAAAGGCTGGGAATGTAGACACTGCTTGGCTTTCCCTTCTGTACTTGAGAGGGACCAAGCAGTTGGATGCTGAAGGAAAGGGGCAGGGAATGGAGACAAGGAAACCACTGTATAATTTTATTTATATCCCGCTTCTCTACAAAATGCAATTGAGGTGGCTTACAAGATTAAAATATACAGTCCGAACCCTCAACCCACCCCCTTAAAATACAATTAAACCATGTAAAATTTAAAACATAAACCATACTTAAAAACAATACAATAACTGTGGTGAAGTAAGAGGTCAGCAGTTAGATTTTCCTTCTGATAGCTGGAAAACTATTCAGGAAAGGCCTACCGGAAGAGATCCATCTTTATAGCTCTTTTAAAGCTGTTTAGAGTGGTAATATGACGGATCTCGTCCGGCAGGCCATTCCACAATCTGGCTGCAATAGCTGAGAAGGTCCTCTGGGAGGTCATAGACAGCCTTGTTTAACAAGGCTGTAACAAGTTTTTCCCCAAAGATCTAAGTGTGCAGGGAGGATTATATAGAAGGAAGCAGTCCTGAAGATAGGTTGGACCCAAGCCATTAAGGGCTTTAAAGGTGATAACCAACACCTTGTACTGGGCCCCGAAACTGATGGGCAGCCAATGAAGTGATCTTAAGATCCGTGTTATATGGTCTCTTCTGGATGTACCAGAGACCAGTCTGGCTGCCATGTTTTGAACTAATTGAAGTTTCTGAACCAAGCACGAGGGTAGGCCCATGTAGAGTGCATTGCAGAAACCAAGGCGTGAGGTTACCAGTGCATGTACTACAGTCTCAAGGTCCCTGACTTCCAGGAAAGGGCACAGCTGGTGTATCAGCCAGAGCTGATAACAGGCACTCCTAACAAATTCACGTGATTTGTGATGTGAAGTGACGAATCTAGGAGCACCCCCAGACTGCGAAAACAGTCCTTTGAGGAGAGTGTGACCCCTTCTAGGACTGGAGGTTGTATCCCAATGCCTGGGTTCGAAGCTGATACCGTAACTACCTCAGTTTTGTCTGGATTCAGCTTCAATTTGTTTTCCCTCATCCACTCCATTACTGCCTTAAGACAGTCATTGAAAGGCAAGATGCCATCTGAAGTCAAAGCTGAAGACCGAAACATGGAGAAATATATCTGAGTGTCATCAGCATACTGATAACACACCACCCTGAAGAAGCAGAAGGTGCTACACAAGGTAAATGGTTCTCTACAACTGCTCAAACCCCATAGAAAATAACGGAGGGTGCGCTCGCTGCAGGGCATTGGGTGTGCTGCGTGGTTATGTGTCCCATTATGTCTGCCAGGGCTTGCCTTCCACATAAGCTCAAAGTCACGGAAGGCAAGCCCACCTATGGGGAGGGCTGACTGTACTAATAATAATAATAATAATAATAATAATAATAATAATAATATGAAATATAAGGGAAAGGGTCAACATGAATAGATTGGTGCTTGCTTTCTAATCTTCCATTATGTCTGCTCTTTGATCATTGACCAATATATACCGTCTGCTCCCATGGTTTGCTATATGTTGTTCTGTGCTTCTGCTGAGCAGAATTTCAAAAACTGCTATATATGGGAAAGTATATGTTTCCTTCATTACCTGACTGTTCAGCCTGAATGCTGACATCATGATCCATGTGTTGTAAAACAAAACAAAAAAACAACAACAACCCTATTTTCCTCAGTGCAATAATACCTCCATTTATGAACCTTAAAAGGGTCAATTTTCCCCTACAGTTCTCTGGCTAGAGTCATAAGGATACAGGAATAATTTTGCTCTCTTCTCTATTGGTGTTTCCTGATTATATTTATTAACATGTTCAAATATTTATGGGTGTAAACTGATAGACTACTTGGGAATACCATCCTTCCACAATGATATCAGAACATCTTCCAAATCCAATATATTATATATACCCATGTAAAAGTCAACCTCGTGTATAAGCCAAGGAAAAGTTTTAGGGCCAAAATCATGGATTTTGATATGACCTGTCGATAAGTTGAGGGTAAAACTTAGGACCAGATAACAAAGGATGCAAAGAAGAGAGAAGGTTTTAACATCGGACTGAGAAGGGAAGGAAGTGGAGCTAAATGGGGTGTTGGGTAGGGAGAGAAGATTTTAACATTGGGTTGTGTAGAGAGGGAAGTGAAGTCAAATGGGGTGTTTGGTAGGTGGAAAAGATTTTAACATTGATTTGAGAAGGTAAGGAAGTGGAGTCAAATGGAGTGTTTGGTGGGGTGAAAGATCCAGAGGAGGAGGATGGGGAGAGAGGGTTTTAAGCTCTCTCTCTCTTTCTCTCTCTCCCCCCCCCCCCTCCTGCCTCAGCAGCTCTTTCAGGAATTGCTGCTGAGGCAGGGAGAGTGGGGCATCCTGGCAATTTCCTTCAGGACCTTTCTAAGCAGCATTACTGTATCGACCCATATATGTTGATCCAAGATTTTAGGGTCAATTTGTGCCATAATTTTTTTGACTTATAGTCGAGTATGTATGGTACTGCATTTTTTTTATGGTTGCCATGGGGAGACAATCAACCTGCTACATACACATGTGGGCACATATACACACACATTCATGTGTTCATTCTACAATGAAGAGATTTTTGCTAACATTTCAAATATAACTGCAGCTTTTAAAAAGCAGTTTCAAGAGGTACTGAGGTGCCTTATGATTTGATGAAAGGTGCAGTAAATCAGTCTGTTATTCTTCTAAAACCTCCTTCCTCTCTCCTAGTAGATATTTCTCCATCCAGCAGCAAAGGAATTTTTAAAACCTGCAGCCCTCATTTCCCTCAGGGGTCTTTCTCCCCTCCAACAGTCAATTTAATATTATTTTGAAGGAAAAACTGCCAAAATCCTTATTTTGTTGCTAATTTATGTATTCTGTCGGACACTTCATTTGCTCCGCTATGATCATATTAAGTACAAAAAATATTTTCAGTGCTGGCTTTATGTTTGGAAATGGATAGATAAAATTATTAGATAAACCATTTTCTTCACATCACTGGCATTTAGTTACCCAAATAGTTTCCAATTGCTATTAACATCATTCTTGAGTACCATGATGTGTGGATGTTAAAACCTACTGAAGGGAGACTTCAAAATGGCCATTAATTTTTCAAGAAACTATTTCAATTGCTGTTTGAACAGACATAGGACATAGTTGTCTGATCCAACTCCCTTGATGATATGAACTGAAACACTTCTGCTGACAACAGTGCACTTCAAATCAAACTAAAAATCAATCTGAATATCAAATATATCTGTGGGTTATACCTGTCTGCTACATGTAGAAAGCAGAAATCAAATGGAAGCCATTAAAATGTTATTTGTTTATTTTATTTACTTATATTATATATATGCTACCTTTCTCCAGGAATGTAACCCCAGACAGCTCACAGAAAGAAATCAATTAAACTATACTCATGCAGTTTTTAAAACTCTTAAAGTCATCATAATTAAAACATACATAGGTTTAAAAAATAAAAATAAAAACATGCACATGTAAGTAAAAAAAAAAAAATCTCCCTGACACAGTTACATATCAAAAGCCTGCTTAAACAAAAAGGTTTTTGGCTGCAGTATAACTTCTAGTTAATGAATAGTTAGTAGAATCTTTTCAAATTGTTTGCCTTTTGTAAACCTTCTGTCTTTCATACCATAAATCCATAACTGTAGACCATAAGAAAATACTATCCCATTTCATACTCTGCACATGACAAGTGAAACATAAAAGCATCACAAAATCACCCTTAGCCTCACAAAGTCACAGGGTAAATTTGGGAGAGGGGTTGTTGTTTCTGCAGGTATGTGTCTCTGTGGAGGGCTTTTCATATTGATTTTGGCACCAAAGAGTGGAAACTGATTAGTCTTTTAAAGAAAACTAACAAAAATAATGTGCTGTCCTATCTGAGCATTGCATGCTTGGATTCCAGACAGACTCTCCCACTACAATTACTGGTAAGCAGACACTGGGATCAAATGGGGGCCCATTCCCAGTTGATCAAGAAGCAGTTACCTGACATTCCCAACCCCTCCTGTGACTGATCTCCAGCATTACAAGCAGAAAAAGATCCCTGTCACAAATCACATCCCCACACACATCAGAGATCACTCATGCAAGAGGGGGTGGGCATGTCAGTCAGCCACTTCTCTATTGACAGGGGAACAGACACCATTGATGATCCCAGTGGTTGCTTACTAGTAAATGGGTTTGGGGGACTTTCACTGTCCCTTCAAAAAACACCATTGGATTATATTCTGTATCCCACTGAAAAGCAAAGCAAAACTAAATTGCTCCATTGTTTTCAGTGGGGCATGCCACAAGCTGGATATTAGATAGGAGCTTTATTATTATAAATAAAGGAGAAATGGAGTTTTATCATCTCTCTCCCCCCCCCCCCCCCATATTTCTTCAGGATTAAATTTTTCATTTCACTTAGTGAAGATAAGTCCACTTTTTATTATTACAATTCTTCATTTTATTAATTTGCATTGCCTTCTCTTGCTCTGATTTCCATTTCCATTTTGCATTTGTCACATCATGTATTGTAACATCACGCATTTGCATTTGTACCTCATGTTAGATCCAAATCTGATTAATCTTGTGGCATTGTGGCTGTATCCTCATTATGGTGTGATCCCTGATATAACTTTTCTAGCAGCATTCCCTTCACTCTAAATGAGAGGTGAGCAACACACAGCCTGTGAGAGACATGTCATTTGCAGTCACTACAGCACACAAATACAAGTAGGTGGGTTTGTACTTAGGTTTGTACAGAGTTCGTTTTGGCAGCAACAAATCCAGCATCCATTGAGTTTTGCTGACATGAGCAATTCTGGTGGCAGTGCAGCCTGCTGTGAATTTCAGACAGTCCAATGCAACCCTACAGCAAGTGACATTACTACTCCTGATTCTCCTGAATCATTTCTCAAATAATGTCATCTGACAGTCAAGCTTGATTGGCTATATATTAAAATAATGTCTTCACATAATTCTGTGATCCCTGATTTGATGAAATCATGAATCATGAATCCTAAAAGAAAATGCTGTAGGATCCTGGGTGATGGAGAGATGGCACAGAACAATTTGAAAAGTAACTGTTCTCACAAAATTTATCTCTCTCTGTCTCTCTCTGTCTCTCTCTGTGTCTGTGTGTTTATGCACATGCACATGCAGGTCCATCCACCTCATTTCCATCACACTAAAAACTTATTTTAGAATTAAACATGAGTACATCTGGCATAAATCTATGAAACCATTTTCCCTTCAAGTATTTTAGATTGTTCTCATTACTATGTTATCTTAATACAATGGTCTCTTTTGGTTCCAGGACACCCCCCCACCCCCCCATGTATAACAAATTCCATGGATGCTTGAGTTTTATTAAATAAAGTGGCATAGTAAAATAGAGTCTTTGTATAAAATGGCTTGCTTTTTGGTACACACACACACACACACACAAACACACACAGAGTTAATGTGATGGTTGAATCCATGGATAAAGAATTTATCAATATCAAAGGACAAGCATACACAATAATTCCTTTACTAAACATCCCTGCAGATGTCCCCAGACAAAGGCTTATCTTTCTTGGAAGTACATACTCCTGAACTTCTGTTTGCAAACACAGATATCTCACACATCATTGTTCCCATTGCCGAGGGGCTTGTGGAGATTTCAGTTGTTGGCAGATTTCTCTAGGCTATAGGCAAAGCACTCTCATGCTTAGCCCTACAGGATCTTCTTGCACGGTCAAAGCAACTTCCTCCACATTGGGGTGCTCTCAGGGATAGAAGCCAGACCCTTTTATATCAAGTTTATGTCAAATGGAGGGGTGAACTTTGGATTAACACCTTAATGATAATCTTTGTCAAGTATGGCAAGGCATTGGGTGGTGGCTGTTTTCAGTTAGGTCCTAGCTTCAGGCCTTATTAATGGTCATCTCATCAACATAGGCTTTTAAGGTAGTTGACTATTGGGATCATCCTTCCATTCTTATTCTTTCACCACTTCCCAGTTTATTGCATATACAGTGGACCCTTGTTATACGCTGGGGTTTGGTTCCAAGATCCCCCGTGTATAACAAAATCCATGTATGCTCAAGTCCCATTAAATATAATGACATAGCACAATGGTGTCCCTTATAAAAAATTGAAAATCAAGGTAAATTTATACTTTTTTGGTACATTTTCAAACCATGTATGCTTGAATCCGTGTATAAAAAATCCGTGTATAAGAAGGGCTGACTGTATATGCTTTTAAGGCATTTTGTGTTTTCTGTGGCCCGTTACAGATGGGCCTTAAACTACAGACTCAGTTGTACTAGGATTAAAAAGGGGCGTCGCTTCCGGACGCCCCTAACCCTAGTATGGACTGAGTCCGTACAAAATGGTGGTGCCTCTTCCACATGGGGGCCGCCATGATGACATCACGAACGCGCTGCCTCCAAACGGGGCAGTGTGGACGTGATGTCGCGCCGCAAGAGGGCGCTTAGTGTGCCCTTTCAGCAGAGCAGGAAGGAGCTCCGAAACGGAGCTCCTTCCTGGTTTGCATCGCTGGCGCAGCCGTGTGAAGGCTGCACCAGCGACGCAAATCAGAAAGGGGCCAAGTGGCCCCTTTCTGAGAGTCCCCGCCGCCGTTGGAGTGTCCTTGGGGCTTGAAGCCCCAAGGACACCTCTTTCCAGGCCGTGGGGAAGCGGCCTTTTGCCGCTTCCCCGCGGCCTGGAAAGTGGCGGATTGGGGCCTCAGAGGCTGCCATTCTGGCAGCTGAGGCCCCAATCTGGCGGGGAAAGGGCCGGTTACTGTAACACGCCCGTATTCAGTACTTTGTTTCTTTTGTTGTTGTTGTTTTAATTTAAATTCTGTCCCTGTATTCTTCTATAGTTCAATTCACTCTGTAGATCAACTTTTATTCACTATTTGCTTTTCATCATGTTTGGGCCTGGTTATATTTCTTCTGATTATTCTAATTAATTAGGAAGTCATCTTCATTGGTACAATTAATTGATGTGGAATAAATTTCTAAATTATATGTAATTGCTCTAGGATAATTTTTAACTTGATTAATTTTGATTATAGGACAATTGATACTTCTAATCATATTACAATCAGTCTTCTGGGGTAGGGTTCTTTGATAATCAGGGTAATCTGTTGTCACTTTGTTATTGCTCCTTTACAGTTCTTTCTTTTAGGTTTTTGCCTTGGGCACAGTCTCTTTATTATCATGGAATTTTAAAAAGAGAAGTTGGCCTAAAGGGCCAAGGCAAAGCTGTAAAGAGCCAGAGATCCTGCCATTAATAAGCTATTAATTGGTTCTCCATCATTTGAGCAGGAAGATGACACCATTATTGTGGCTGTTTTTTCCAGAACAAATTCTCTTGAAGAATCCAGAGTAGTTCCTCTATCATCTTTTGAGAATGAAAAGAGAACTGTGGCAAAGCAAAATAATATTAAGAAACAAGATGTTGATTAAAAAATAGTGTTGCCTTCCCAACCCCTTTCTTCCTAAACCAGCCCTAGAATTGTAGCTTCCAAACCATTCCTGTAGATTCCAGGTCAAACACAGGCTATCACAGTGGAACACATTCCCTCGGAGAGTGGTGGAAACTCCTTTTTTTAAACAAAGGCTAGATGGCCATCTGTTGGGGGTGCTTTGATTGTGAGTTCCTGCATGGCAGGGGGTTGGACTGGATGGCCTTGTAGTCTTTTCCTACCCTATGATTCATAGCTACCTTGAGGAATACAGCTATCTACAGAGGAAACATAGATGTCAATGGCACCATTGCTTCTGTTTACAATGACATCCTAAGGGTTGCAAATTTGCAGCCACTTTAACTGGCATTGTTGGCAAGAAATTAAGGGTATCATTTTGAGTGTAGATCAAAGCTACGGACTTTATTAGAAAATATGGCTCTCCAACTATTGTTGGGTTGCAAGGTTCTGGGGGACAATAACTCCAGTCAGCCAGGACTAGGATAGCAACTTTTTATTCAGCTTCCCGTAGACTGTGGAATGACCTCCCAGAAGCAATTTGACATCTGAAAACACTGTCCAAATTTAAAACAGCATTAAAGATAAGTCTCTTCCAGAGTCCTAGCCAGATGATTTTAAACTGAAAATTTTAAATGATGAAATTTAAATGTGGATTATTTTAATACATCTGTGTATTATTTATTCTTTCAAACTGATATGTGTTTTTAACTGACTTTGTGTTTTAACTGATATTGTATATTTATTGGTCTGCTGTTGTTCCCTGTCTTGATCCATGGGGAAAGGCAGATAAGAAATCTGGAGAAGTGAGGGGCCTCAAAAACAGATTTAGTGGGACACATGTATTCCCAAGTAGTTTGTCAGTGGGCCACATACAGCCCACCCCCTGTGCTACCAAAATATTAATATGGGGGGGGGGGGGCATGGTGGTAGTGTAGATGAATAAGAATGCATAGAATGCAAGACTGATGTGTGTGTGTGTGTGTGTGATCAAGTTGCCATTCAGCTTATCAACCCCATGAATTTCATAGGGTTTTCTTAGGCAAGGAATGTGTTTTTGCCAGTCCCTGCCTTTGAAAGATATCCCACAACACTTGGTATTCCCTGGTGGTCTCCCATCCAAGTACAAACCAGGACTCACTGACCTAGCATAACTTTCAAGATATGGATATTGTTGGACTGATTCAGAATATAATTTATTGGTGTAGCCAATAAGTCAGCATTGGCTACACTAGCTAGGGGCTGCTGGAACTTGCAATCCATCAATAGCTGGACAGCCATATGTTACAATAAAGTAACACAGTAGTCTAAAAGTTAATCCCAAAAGTCCCATTTGGCTTTAAAAAAGCAAAGATGCACATTGAAAGGGGGAGGGTGGCTGGGGGGGGGGGGGGAGACAGAGAAAGAATTAGAGCTTTGAAAAGTTTTTGACTATATCTCCCAACACCCAGCTGTGGGAACTGTAGTCCAAAAAAGGCAATGTTTCCGAGTTCTGAGAAATATGGATCAGTATAACTGCACGGATATTTGTAATCTATTCAGGAAGCTCACTCAGAGGACTAGTATAACACCACAGTGTTTGTGTGTGTGTCTGTGTGTTTCCTGAGCTACACAGAGCACTTCTTCAATTGGCCATTTTGGCTGGATTGTAACATGTAGGCAGCTGAATTAGAAAACTAATCCCCCCTTGTCTTCACTGTATCCTCTGTATAAATTATACCAAAATAACTTGCCCCTTCCTTGTGTGACATTTTCTATTTTAGGTTCAACAAATTTGAATCCAGACAATTGCAAAACAACAAAAACACACAATTCAAACATCTCATTGTCAGTATACTAAGAAAGAACAGCTTCCTATCTTGCTTGACCTTTCCAGCTTGAAGACACATACACTCATTTGCACCCCTGGTGTTTAGCTGCACTGAAGCAATAAAGCAATAAAAATATCCAGAACATAGAATTTAAAATGATATTCCCACCTCCCACCATTGGGATGGATGACCTCTGTCATATGTGACAGCCAAGATATTTTCATTCTTTCACACTTCTCATGAGGGAAAACCAATAATTTTATTCCCACTCTTCTTTAGGCACAAGAAGAATTATATAATCAATTTGCATCACTATGGACAGTTAACAGCAGGTGAGGACACTGAACTGCATGTAGGGGGGCATTATGCTACCCACTTGATGTAGGAAGTCATCTAGAGACCTATTTAATAGGCAAAGAGGAAAAATGAACATAAGATTGAATTATCAAGAGAAATATAAATTAAAGACTCAAGTTTATCCACCACCATCACCATTTTTAGAGGAGACCAACATGTCAATTCAATGACCTCACTTAATTCCTGCCCATTAGCACTATGGTTGGAGAGTGATGGTGAGATTTATGTCCTAAACTGCAAGATAGATTTAGCAGTAAGCAAAGCCCCTCGCCTCCCTTGCTCCACACCACTGTGACATCTTTCTTATATGGCTATTTGAAGACACACTTTTGAGCTATCTTCTATATATGTTCTATATATGACACCTATATATCTTCTATATATGACACCAAGATTTCTAGATTGGTCCATTCCTGGAGAGGAATAGCCCGTCATGCTTCTTAATTGTCATTGAGGCATCCTGCTTTTCTCCTGTTGTCAAAGTGTTCATGGAGCAGTCATTTCTTGAATAACGAGAACTTTCATTATTCAAGAAATGGCTGCTCCGTGAATACTTTGACAATGGGAAAGAAGCAGGACACCTCAATGATGATTAAGAAGCAAAACGAGCTATCCCCCGTTCACACTTCAGGAATGCTTCAGGAAAATGCCGGCTCCTGGGCCCCCTCCTCAGACCACCTGTCTACATTGGCCCAGAGAAGGATGCGGAGGAGAGCAGTAGAGTATTTTATGATGGCTCCAATGCCCTCAGAACACCTGGCTGCACCAGCCTAGATGATAACCATTTTAGACATGTAATTGTTAATAGGAGGGAGTTGGGGATTATTGTTTAGATTATTATGCTATATTATGTTCGATTATTACGCTATGTCATGTTTCTTGGATTTTTTGGTAGTTTGTACGTTTATATGTTTTTCTGACTTTACAGCGCTTTATAAATAAAGGATAATAATAATAATATGTTTGCTGTGATGTAATTGGTGGGAGGGGTGTACTTTGTATTTTGTATTTTGCTCCCTTTGCTTTTTAATCTGCCTTGATTCTGCCAGGAAAAGACGGAATATAAATAAATCAAATCATATTAGTAGCCTGGCATATGGAGCGTCATGAAATAAATAACTTAATTAATGAAATATTTCTATTCATCCAGATGCTCACAACCACAGAGGTTTTGAATAAAAGAGATAAATGAAAGGAAGAAATACCAGTAATAACAACTTTTGAATAATATGCAGCAGAACAACATTTAGACACAAATTGTCTGACCCAGGTGATTCAGCTTAAAGAATCTACTAAAGAATTCCTTCACACATATTAGGGGCAAAGCATGCAGGGTTGACCTTTAATGAAAGGAAAACCAACACAGGCTGCTTCCACACTTCATAATTAATACAGTTTGACATTGCTTTGAATGTCATAGCTCCATCCTATTGAATTCTGAGATTTGTAGTTTGTTATAGCATCAGAGCTCTGAAAGGGAAGACTAAATATCTCACAAAACTACAAATCCCAGAATTCCATAGCATTGAGCCAAGACAGTTAAAGCAGTGTAAAACTGCATTAATTCTATGGTGTAGCTGCAGCCATAGCTTCCCCATTTTTATTGTTTTCACCTTTTCAACACACAAATACAATTAAAGAGTAAAAATAATTGAAACTCAGATGAAGGAAATAAACTATGAAGGTTTTTTTGTGGGTTTTTTGGGCTATGTGGCCATGTTCTAGGACATGGCCACATAGCCCGAACCCCCCCCCCCCAAAAAAAAAATGAAGCCGGCCACGAAAAGCCCTTTGCCTACCAAAAAAGGGTTTTTTCCCCGACATGCTCTTAAAGGTGAGCATTTGTTCCTAATTAATGTTCATAATGTGTGAAGTTTTAAGTCACAATTGTGTACGAAAGGAAAGTAAGATTTCCCCCCTTCCTTTTTCAAATAAATGAAAGTCTTTTGATGTCATCTGCAGCTGAGTTTTCAAGAAAAAAATATCAGATTATTACCAATGATAAGGCATTTGCATAACTCATCTGACTCACATCCACTATTTTCTCTAAGTCATTATTTCCTCTTTGCCAGTAATAATTTTATTTGGTCAGATAATCAATACAATCCTTCAGAGGAATATGTTTCACTTTGTACTGTGAAGTGCAAGGAGAAGAATTCATTTTAGAATAATGAAATATGCTGGAGGAAGAAAGCTTCCATTTGTAAATTCATCCTTGTTATTTTATGAGATTTGCTTCATTGCCAGTAGGGAGAGGGGGAAGAAACCCACCCAATTACTTTGTTTTTACAAGGTCATTGTTTTTAAAGGTGCTATGAAATGGGATAGTTGATTGAATGGTACTTACATATCAAATATTCTATAAGCCATAAAAAACATAGGCTGCAAGAACAGAAAGTTGAATGCTTTGATCTGATTGTTTTCCTTATGCCCTTACACTTCTGTCATAACTTGATCTTGCTAATCACAGTATGATTGTAGAGTTGTCCAGCCTAGGGATGACCAGTCTTTTTCAGCATGAGGATTCTTATATAGATGTGTATGAAAATAAATGAAAAGATTAGTAGGTTCAGTGAAGGATGTAAAAATCTCATTCTTTAATGTTGTCATGCTTCTCTGAATCACAACAGCATCCTTTTCTATTCCTGCTCCACAACTGGGCATGAGAGCTTGTGTGAGCTTGTTGGGGGCTTAGAAATCTGTGTCTATTTTTATGCATTCATACCTGGTGTTTACTATTAACTGGGTATAAATTAATGTGGCTTGTCATTGATTACTTACCTGTTGAGTAGGTTACTAACTCAGTATGTTCTTTTTTCCTACCAATTTACTTTTTCTTTCTATATTCCTCAGCTGACATGCTTAGGCAGCAAAACAACTTTGTTGTTAGCCAGTGACCATTCCCAATATTATGGTTAAAGTGAAAGAATCTATAATAATGTTGTCAACAGGTGGGCAGGTGGCATTCATACTTAGAATGAGATAGGAATGGGGGAATGATTTCATTTAAATTCATTTTTAAAAAATAATTTAGGAAAATAATCAAATTTCTTCAGGGCAGAGAAAACATATAACTTGAGCTTAAATGCTTGCTATGGGGAAGAAACCAAATTCAGCAGATCATCTAGCCAAGTTTAAACAGTTGTTAGGCCCTGTACAGACCGCCTGAAAACAGCAGTCTGCAGGTGCCCATTTTAACTCTGGAGGGATGCTGCAGCCACTGGACCGCGCAACGTCCCTCCAGAGTTAAATGAACCTGGTTTTTCTGGATTCTTTTGTAATGTAATGGACACACTGCGACATGCAGATGCTATGTGTCCGTTACGTGAAAATGATGGTGGCCGTACAGATGGGACACTGCCATCAGGCCGCCACCATTACATACAAGTTTCCAGACCGTGCGGTTGCTGCACAGTCTGGAACCCTAGTATCACTGTCGCCATACCCCTTTTGGCCTGTTTGTCTCGAGTCTTAGAAATGTAGGTTTGGAAGCACGTACATTCAATCATGCTAATGGTGCTGAATTATAGTTGCCACCACTCTTTCTCACCAGAGTTTTCGGACATTGAAAGGCTGGAATGTGCCCAGAGATCAATTTTGGCATAGTACAGACTGCCCCAAAGGGATGGCCTGTCAGCGGCCTAATTCCTTCCATAGGGAAGCTGCAGCTGCCAAACCATGTGGCTTCCCTCCGGAGTAAAAAGAACCCAGGAAAACTGGGTTCTTTTTGTGCTGCAGGGCAGATGTCACGAGTGCACCAATGGTGCACTCGTGAGGTACATGGGATGCCACCATTGTTCCTCCACTTGCATATACTAGGGTTAGGGACCATGCAGTTGCCACGTGGTCCCTAACCCTAGCATCGTGCCACTCCACAAAATAACTTTGTGCCAGTCCACAAAATAACTATGTCTCAGGCCATAGTTAAGTTTCTAGAAACCAAGCACTATGAGAAATAGTTGAGGAAAATTGATATTTTTAGGTTAAAGCATTAACTAACTTGCCTATTAACTTGTTAAATTCTTAATTCACTAGGGGTTTTTTCCGAGTGGTTTATAACTCACTAGATTCTCCAATTAATGCTGAATTTGAACATATACTTTTGTGGATTCAGTGTTTGGAATTCCTTAGGGTGATTGCCTCTCTCTTTGTCACATTCAGTAAAACAAAAAGGCCTGTTCCAGTAGGAGAACAAATATTTGAATTAGAGAAAATGTCTCTCATGGCTCTGTTCTTAGGCAGACTAATCGGTGTGATTTCTTTGAGAAGACTTCAGGGAGAAAGGAGGAGGAGAGAAACAAATTTCTATATTTGGGTTTATATAACAGAAGAACAGCTTTAGCTTGGAAAATAATTAAAATGAGGGCATTACTTGTTTGCCGAGTAGAAGACCAGCCAGTACCCTTTCAGAATACTCCATGCATGTAATAGGCCTACATTTGATGAATTTCTGAGCAGGGGACAGTGGGTCATTCTGACTGTCTAGAGTAACGTTTCCTACTCTTCTGAATAGGTTTCTGGGCTTTTTGCGATAGTATTTTATATGGTGTAATATAAACACAACTATTACATAACAGAAATTCAACTATTGTGTAATATTTATGGGTCAGAAGTAATTTCCAGGCCTTAAAGATTTTGCGACTAAAGTGCACACCCACTAGGCCTGTATAAAAGGGGAGTGTTTGGAGCCTTTTGGGGGCATGAGGTTCATTTTCACTTTCTTCAGTAACTTCTCCCTTTCTATAGATTATATGAGGGATTGATTTCTACTGTATATGATTATTACAATGAATCCCAGTGCAGTTCTTTAGTTTATTAGTTACACAGTATATCTCAATTAAGGAAAAGGTTTACCTCAAACCCATCAACATTTACCATCTCTATTCTTCATTTTACTCTTCCCTACCCATCTCCTTCCTCTTCTTCTTCTTTACTTCCTTTAATTATGTAGCTAATGTAATATAAATCCAGAGAAGAGTGGCCTCGTGGGTTACAGAATTATTAAAACTACAGATTGTATTTGGAATTCCTGGCTCCTGCATGCAAAACCTGTTCTCTCTCTCTGCTCTTTGCAGACTAAACATGGAGGAGCAGAAAAGATACAGTGATTCACTTGTGCAGGGAGGAAAATAGTCTATATATGCTTTGAGAAAAATTTCTAGCTGAGAATTCTTTAGTCTTGATTCACTGACCATTCTTTGTCACTATCCAGTTATTATACTTCCAGTAGATCGGTGCTGTCTAACCAAAACAAATAATTCCTTATTAACATTTAACAAGCAAGGCATTTGAAGAATGAATGAAGTCTGTGTTGGTGGTTGTGGAAAGAAAAAAAATGAGAGTCAATATGAACTGGAGATATTTTTAGATGAGATTACATGCTTTGGGAAAGCCTTCTCAATTCTGACAGTTCCCAGATGTGTTTGACTCCCACCATTCTAGACAAGAATTCTGTTATGGGATTTGTATCCATGTGGGGAAACATTTTAGGCTAGAGAAAAATAGCTTTAAATGGACCAATAGAGCTGTTCGGAAGGAGTGAGGAAAAACCTCCATAGTTGTTTCTGTAAATCCTATGGACTAAGCCAACACTAACAGCTCTGTCCATTAGTCAATTAAAAAGAAATTAACAGGTTAAATCATTCAAGCCAGTATTTGTGCCAGTGAATTAATGTTCCAATTTCTCATATTTAGTATTATTGAATTAATTTTCAAGCCTATTGTTCCAAACCCTGTCTATTCCTAAAGTGCATGCTTCTTTAGTAAAGTGTATTCACATGTCATTTCTTAAACTGTGTGCACTGAGGATGCTTTATTTTACCTCTTTTCTAAGCACCTCATTACCCCTTAAGTCACCAAAATGTGCATATTCTTCTGCAAGATATCTTTCTTCTTCCAAGGAGTCTCAAAAGGTTCAAAAATGCTGCTTTCATCTAAGCCAATAAAATTATTGCCCATTCCAAAGTACAGTTTTCAAGCCTGTACTTGACAAGCTCTATCTTCCAAAATCACATCTTCAAAGAAATTACTACTATTACTACTAATGACTTCTGTCAATTGTATAACTTTTTTTAAAATGTATTGCCATTTCTAATTTTCAGCTGACAAAATAACTAAAGGTGGTAGTGGATTGTTTTGGTGAAAGGACGGTCTCTGAAACTACCTCTTTAGGTCTTGGGACCAGGGAAGTGGGGAAAGAGACTGTCCTTGAGGCTGGCCTGAAAGATCAACCCTCTCTTTAATCCCCGGGGCTTGGGAAAGGGATATTCTGCTTGGTCTTCCTGATGTAGGCTGGCCAGGGAAAAATTTTGGGTTCTCTTTGCGGTTCGGGTATGATCGCCAGAGGGAAGACTACCAGCGGCAGTTGCTCCCACATTAGGCTATTCTCCCCCACATTAGTTGCAGTTCTCTTAAGAAATCAATAAATAGGTCAAGTTAATAAAATGGCCCAAATTAAACCCATGTTTGAGTGTCTGTTTTGTTGTGTCTTGTGTTTTTGTTCCTGGGTTTGGTCAGCAAAAGACACAATCTTAGTTTAGCTGAAACTGTGGCTTTTCTAAACCCCATACTATCAGATTTGTTTTCCGATATGAGAGGAAGTACATGATACGACCTCCTTAGTGATGTCTTCCATTGTCATACTCCTTTCTTGGGAGCCTAGGCTTTTCTCCCTCCCCTTTTTAATTCAAACACTGGATCAGTAACAGCCCACTGCAGAAGTTCCTTAATGAGGGCATTCTATGTCTTTCTTTTTGTTATTCTGTTATGTTTTAAAATGTTTTTCAATTTATGTCAAATCAGTCTGTTTTTTTGTATCCTGGGACACAGGAAGGGCTTTGCATCCTGTGGATCCTCTCTGCTCATGCCATCTCTTTCATTATCCCTTTCCCCCACCTCTGACATCAATGCTGCCCCATCACGTTAGGAGAAATGCCTTTCCTTGAGGAGCCTGGATAGTTCCATGATGGAGGCAGGGAGGAAGAGCCAAGCTTCAACTAAGTTTGGAATGGTACCTTCAGCACTGTGGAAAAAATTCTGATCTAAATGCTGTTCTAGGAATCAGAGAATTCCTTCAGTGTAAGAAAGAGAAAAAAAATTAGTTAGGCCTTAAACAGATGGCTTTTGTTGAGCGCCAGATCAGGGCTGGGCAATTGCATGCCATGTCCCCAATCCAGCTATTTACTGGCTCAAAAAGAGGCAGACAAATGTTGCTCCTTTCTCAGGCAGCAAAAGGGTGCCCTTTCCACTGCCACCACAGCTTTATAGTGCTTGGGCAGTGGGTAGTGTCTAAACACGGAGCCACTGGAGTTCCATGAAGCCAGCCCACATGTGGGCAGAAGGGTGGCTTCCAGGCAGCATCAGGGTGGCATTAGGGCATGCGTCATGCCCCCACACAGCCTGCAAGGTGGTTTTTAGTCTGTACCAGCCCCAAATTTTTCATTCACTCTGTTTGAGTCCAGTTAAACACTCAGATTATGTGATGGCGACAATCTTAAACACCCTTACTAGAGAGTAGGCATCATGGATCACAGTGGTAAGTACTTTTTGAGTTATACAGATTTTGTTGGAAGCCTTACAGCAGTTAGATATGACATACTGAGTAATGTGCTTCTAATCTGAGAACACAATGGAACATATTCCAGGCAATCCTAGAGGTGAGCAGAAAAACTAATATGCAATGTGTAACTGTTAACATAAGATTACCTTGGGCTCTTTCTCCTGGGACTAAATCAAGACATTTTTCACTTGTGTTTCAAGAAAATCAGCATGTCAGTGTAGGTAAAAGGTAATCCAATTGTTAATTATTGTATCAAGTCTTCCATGATAGATAGATAGATAGATAGATAGATAGATAGATAGATAGATAGACAGACAATAGACAGGCAGATACTGTAATAATTTTCTTTTAACATTACAATAAACTCTTACATAGAAGTGAGTCATCCAGTGACAAACTTCCTCTGGTGGATTGTTTGTATCAAATGAGATTTCCATTTTTTTTGCAGTTGACACTGATATTATGAGGCACAGCAAGTAGCAGGGTGTGTAGAAGTACTACCAATTAAAGGTAATCCCATGCAAATACAAGCATCTGGGTTTTATTTTGTCTTGTTTTAGTGTGAGTGATATCTGTAAAAGAAATCTTTAAATCTTTATCTTACCTGTCTGCTCATATTACAAGGAATCATGATAAATTTGCATTACTTTGATAATGTGTTGGTGCGGCGGGGGGAGGACTGTGAATTTTTACATTAGAAAACAGAAATGGTCAAACTACCAGAGTGTTTTCCTATAGTAAAGGAAAGTTGTTACTCTCATTAAACATTTCAAGTGAACAAAAACAACATTATTGACACCTTATCCATTATATTTTTCGAGTTATTTATTCTTTATCTATGATCACATTACTATAAAAATCAGTAATGGTTGCTAAACTCTTCCTTTTAGTGTGGTAGGCTTGGAACTCTATATTCCATTTATTGGGAAAACTAAGATTGCTCCATTTCTACATGTCCTATCCATCAGCAAGTGTCCCATGAATCAGGAGTCAGGTGGTCAGAATACAACACCGGCTGAGTAGTTACTTCAGTCCAGGTCAGTCACAGAGTATCCAGCAGGATGAAGGGAGAAATAAGAGGGAGAAGTCATTCTGCAAGTCAGTAGTCCAGATAAACAAAGTCAGCAAGAAATAAAATGGTGTCATAAACTGTATCCAATCCAAGGTCAGGAAAAAACAAGGTAGTCAAGAAGGAGGGTTGAAAGCAATAATGTTGACAGGGAGTGGCTGGGAGATTTGTAGGTAACTGTCTCAACAGGTGCATACATAGGTTACCATGTCCTACTTAACAAGCACTGGGATCAGCACAAACTCTCCCTTCTCTCCCTCACTCAATGAATGATGGCAATAGGTCTTCAGCATCTGCACCCTCATGTTGCGAGCAGGGAGCCCCTCTGCTTCAGCCTCAAGCTCCTCTGAGTCAGAGAGACCACTGTTATCAGAAGCTGCAAATTCCTATAGGTACATGCTTTTATAACATGCTGTAGGTAGCTAGTAAAACAGGATTAACTGGTTTCCCTTTTCTGTGTGCTTCGCTGATCACACATGCTTCAAGGGATTCTGGAGAGAGCTGATGTGTAGCTCACCTGTTGTAGACAGGCATATGTGGCTGCAGTAAAACTGGCTAGAGCAGAGTCCCTGAATTGTTTATTGCAAACATGCTGCTGCAATCCAACACTGAATGTAATTTTCAGTCCTCCTTTGCCATCCTTCCAGTCCCAATGCTGATAAAAAAATCTCCAACATGAAATAATGAAGAGAAAAAGTGAGACTGTGGGGACATAGACTTCAATGAATCTTTATTGCTTTTGGCCAGTGGCCGCTGCAAAAACCAAAACAATAAAATGATGCATATAAAAATTTCATATTAACAAAAAATCGACATAAGCATTTACATATAACATATATAACACATATATAATAAAATTCACAGCTAAACCCTTTTAACTAAAATTATCCCCATTACAAGGAGCAGCTATCTCTGCTAAGTATTTCTTCCTGATCTTTTTGGCAGCAAGGGCAAATAGGGCTACACATCAAGTCACATATTTATGTCTGTCCATTAGGAGATAAAGTACCTTTTCTTGGAAGTTCAAAAATAATCTATTTCCAATTAAAAGTAAAATAAAATGCTCCCCAAAGTCTTTATATAATGGACAACAGATTAAGTAATGTGCCAAGTCCTCTGAATGAGGACAGTCACTTATACATCTTCTTTCATTTTTTTGAACTTTCTTAAGCCTCCCATCTCTTAAGAAACTATGGCCGGTTACAGACCGGCACGGGACGTCCGCAGGACGTCCCATTTTTAAAAAAGGGGCGTCTCTTCTAGACGCCCCTGGCTCTAATACGGACTCTGTCCGTACAATATGGTGCCGGCCGTTCCACACGGCCGGCGCCATCTTTACGTATCGGACGCTGTGCGTCCGAACGTGTCATGGCGCTAATGATGTCGTGAATGCGCCAGAGGCACCTCACGATGTCATTAGGGCGCCGCAGAAAGAAGCTCCATTTTGGAGCTTCTTTTTTGCTCCGCAAGGGAGCCGCGCGGTGTGGCTGCGATGGCTCCCTTGCGGAGCAAATGGCGGCGGCGGCGGCAGACTGCCTCAAAGCGGCGGTCTATAACCCACCAATGATATAAGAGGACACATGAGGAACCATAGACAGTATGTGAGGCCCTGTACAGACCGGCACTTTGTGCCGGCCTGTGGGCAGAGTCAGGAAACAGCATCCTATCGCTAGACACCCTAATTCCACCCCCAGGGTGTCATGATGCCACACACTGTTCCAGACGATGTGCAGCATCATGGCATGACTCTGGTGCTACATTCACATGATGCAGCATGGAAGGGGCACCATACAGCTACGCTGCCGTAGATATGGTACCTTTTGAAGGGTGCAAAAAGGAGGCACTCCCCACAAGGGCCATCCAGTCCAACCCCCTGCCATGCAGGAAATCCCAATCAAAGCAAACCCGACAGATGGTCATCCAGAAAAGAAAAAATTCTCAAATATTTAAAGGTTTTTACTTGTTTCGTTATATGTTCATCTAGGTGCCGGGAATGTATTTTGGGATGCCTACCAAACACCATAACCTGAATTTTGCTGTAATTTACTGTCAGGATATTTCCCTTACAATATGATGAGAGCCTGGCCAGCAAGGATCTCAAGCCCACCTGAGTTCTAGATAAAAGGATGATGTCATCAGCATACATTAGCAGAGAAAGCTTTGGTCCAAAATAGTAACTGAGGCCCTTGACAGACGGGCCCTTTAGCACGTCCTGGTGACATGCTAGAGTTGCCTCGGGGCACCATTTCCAGATGCCCCACAACCCTAGGATGTCACCAGAATGTCATCGCTATGTGGCGCTGTATACACAGTGCGCACAGCTGTGACGTCACTGCTGCGCACCATTCAGATGGGAGCATGCAGCAGCGATGTACTCGTGCTGCCACAGGCAGTTTGTGGTGGCACTAAAAGGAGCTGCTTTTCAGCGCTCCTTTTCTTTCCATGTAGCCCCGCTGCATAATCTGGTTGCTGTGGCACGGCTACGCAGAAAAGAGAGGCGGCTCCTGGCCGCCTCTTTCTGGTGGTCTGTATCCCGCATGAGGCATACTGTAGACCCTCTTTTTCCTTCCTTGGAGGTCTTTAAACAGAGGCTGGATGGCCATCTGTCGGGTATGCTTTGATTGAGAGTTCCTGCATGGCAGGGGGTTGGACTGGATTGCCCTTGTGGTCTCTTCCAACTCTATGATTCTATGATTCTATGAACTGCATCATTGATGTAAAAATTAAATAAAAAGGGTGCCAATATGCAGCATAGGTATTTATTTTGGAGGTAAGATGACCTATCAAATCAACTTTAACCTGCATCGAGGTTAAAGCCCTAACTAGATATAAAAGATGGGGGGTCAATATCAGTCATTTCAAGCTTTTGCCACAACAGGTTCCTAGAAATTGAGTCAAAAGCTGACTTTAGGTCAACCAAAGTTTTGGCTTCATACTTTAATTATGTTTATGGACAAAAAAGTTTACTACAAAGCACAAATCAATAGTAGATTTCTCCTTTTGAAAACCAGCTTGAGCTTCAGATATTAAACCACACTTTCAGACCAATGTTCTAAGCGTTCCAATAAGGTACACATATATAGTTTGGAAGAGATATTCAAGAGACTAATCAATCTGTAATTGGCAGGATCTTTTCAATCTCTCTTTTTATGTATGGGGGCAATAATACTTAATCTCCATCCCTCAGGGATACATCCTGATTTGTTTATATGTATAAACTGCTTGACCAGAATAAGAGCCCAATAGTCTGGTTTTCAATTGAATAGTACCATGGGGATCGTATCCTCCCCAGTAGCTTTATTAATAGATTGTTTTGCCATAAATTTAAAAACCTGATCAGGAGTAACCTCTGAACATTCTGGAAAGGTAGTAAATTAGGGAAGATGTGAATGAAAATGTTTGCAGCTGTATATATTTGCAAAATATTCCTCCCATACATTACTTTGAATTACTGCTTCCAGAGAATAAACGATGATTCTGATTGCTCTGGCAATAATATATCAGAATGTTTGTGATTTTTTTTGTATAGCTTCATGATCTAATTCTTTCCACTGAAATGTATAGTAATTGTGTCTCTTTTCTTTAATGTTTTTTAATCACTCCTCAGCCGTGCTGTATATAATTGTGTTTCCATGTTCCCTTGGCAGCCTTTACTTTTAGAGCCCTCAGCTCTTTCACTAATGTTTTCTTGGTCTTCCAACAGTGTTCATCAAACCAAGTCTGAGGCTTAAACCTAAACACTTTAGAATTAGAAGACGATGTAAGAAATGGTTTTAAATGGGACAAAAGAATTTTGTGTAACCCAATAATATTATAAGGTTCATACAATACAATCTCTCTTAATTTAACAAAATTAGGCAATTCCAAAGTGTTAATAATTCTATCTTGGAGCTGTTTGTTACATGAAGGATTAAGTAATACCATCAACACTACCCAGAAATAGTCAGAGGACCAGATATAGACATAAGCAACTGTACAGGATGATGATCACTCTCAGCTCTAGGGGTTATTATAAATGAGTCGCAAAGTATTGGAACAGGACTTGTAGATGTGGGGATATTGAAAGCCATTGCAAAACAAAGCTTCATTCTCAGATGTTTTGATTGCTGGGGTATGCCTGTATAGCAGTTTGACCATTCCACTCCATGGCTTGTGCATTTTCTCCTCAGAAATAATAAGTCAGAGTTATATTATAGTGATGACTAATAATAGCAATCTTGAAAGTAATAACACTGCCAAGAAAGTCATTGGTTCCTTGGAATTTATTCCTCAGGGGCTATTTTGGTCTCTTATAAAACTGGTGCATAAAAGCGTGATATTGCAACTAGAAGCAACAACAACAAAGGCATGTCATTGGAAATTGTCCCAGTTTTAATTAAACATCATCTCCAAACTTGGATATACAGTACACAATGGGTTTTCTTGTTAATGATGTTCTGCAAAGACAAGCACCTTGTGCTCCTGGTGAATGATTTATTGACTGAAGCAATATAAATTTCTCTCTTACACATCTGGTGTGCAAAAGACAAAGGAGATAATTATGGTGCCCAAAGCACTTTTAACCTCATACATACTCTGTGCATAAATTGATTTGCATCATTCTTCATAACCTGCTTGATTTCATTGCCTTGCAGCAACAGGATTCTTGTGAAGTGAGTGTCTGTCTCATTCCCTACATGAGTGGAGGGGGAAAAAAAGAGTTTGCATCATGGTTTCTGGTTAAGAACCAACTTTGTTCTACAGGAAACAATTCTGGCAGATTAATGCTTCACAGTAACGTTACTATTATCCTTTAAGAACTGGGTGTATTGTGCAGGAGTCAGTCAAGACTCAGTAACCCCAATATTTTCTTTAGTCCTCAAGTTTTGCCAGTGCAACTGACTGTGCAGAATCCCTTCTAGCTCTCTGCTCATTTTGGAATCAATTAAATCTGGCTGCCTGATTAGCAATTCTCCCCAATATTTCAAGTTGTCAAGCTCATTCTTTTGCTCCTTCTGCTTTGAAGCATCTCTCTTGACATCCCTGAAGCAAGTGCAGGAGATAATACAATACAATCTTTCAGATAACCTGCATTTACATAAAATTTTCTTCATATCCTTTTCTCCTCCAATGTTTCATCTAAATGTCAGATACTTTCTTGTAATGGGTAAGAAGCTGCCACGCATGAAACCTTACTCTCAAAATGAGCACCTTCTTGACAACTACATAGTCACCTCTAGCTTTTCTCTTCCCGTGATAGATATATTTTGAATATTTGGAAGACTCAGCTTTTCTCTTCCCGTGATAGATATATTTTGTATATTTGGAAGACTCAAAATAATATAATAATAAATAAAATAAAAATTTTATTTTTATACCGCCCTTCCAAAGATCAGGGCGGTTCACAACAGGATAAAAACAATATAATACACAATACAAAACATCCAATACATCAAACTTGTGCACAGATACAAATAAAAACACAGTAAAAACCCCTGCAGAACAGTATTTCAGTATTTTGTGTAACTTAGATTGTAAACCTATTTGAGTCCCATTTGGGGAGAATGGTGGGATATAAAATTAATTCATTAAATTCAATAACCACATAGTGGTTTGGTCTTCGAAATGTTACGC
Source organism: Sceloporus undulatus (assembly GCF_019175285.1). NCBI lineage: Eukaryota > Metazoa > Chordata > Lepidosauria > Squamata > Phrynosomatidae > Sceloporus > Sceloporus undulatus. Next base: position 44,896,438 of record NC_056523.1, on the reverse strand, counting down.
AATGTAAAGTGGGCTTTCTCAGTGGCTAGTGCTAGATTATGGAATTCCTTTCCATGGTAAGATGGCCCCCCTCTGTTTTCTTTTTCACCACAGGTAAAGAAGTTTTTATTTAGACAGGCAATTGATGATGAGTTGCAAAAGAGGGGATTTTTTTTAATGTGATAGGAGTGTTGCATTTTAATCTTCAGTATTATGTTTTTAATGAAGTTATATTGTTTTAATTACAGTGGACCCTTATTATACGCTGGGGGTTGGTTCCAAGATCCCCCGTGGATATCAAAATCAGTGGATGCTCAAATCCCATTAAATATAATGACATAACAAAATGGTGTCCCTTATAAAAAAAATGGAAAACAAGGTTTGATATTTGAAATGTATACTTTTTGGAACATTTTCAAACCGTGGATGCTTGAATCCGTGTATAAAAGATCTGTGTATAAGAAGGACAGACTATTAGTTTTTCTATGTGATAGCTAATTTAAACATGTTCCCACCTCAACGTTAGGAAGAACTTTCTGATGGTAAGAGCTGTTCAACAGTGGAACACCCTCCCCTGGAATGTGGTAGAGTCTGCTTCTTTGGTTTGGACTGCATGGTCCTTGAAATCTCTTCCAACTCTATAATTGTACGTGGGAGAGTTGTTTGCTTTATCAGGTTTTAGTTCTACTTTGTTTGAACCTTGCTGTGAGTCACCTTCATTCCCATGTTGAGAGAAAGCCATGATAGAAATTAAAAATAAATAAATATGGGCCCAAGATCTATTCATTGTTTTTTTTTGGGGGGGGGAGTATCAAGAGTGCTTAAAAAATGTCTGACTTGTGAAGAGGATGGTAGTGATTACGTTCAGTGCATGTTCTTGGATGTTCTGGTTGTTCTTCCTGGATATTAGAAGAGAGGAACAGAGCCATGCTTGTACTGTACACCAACCACTTTTTAAGCCAAGTCACTGCACTGTAAGAAGAAAAGGAACTGCTTGTATAAAAGGCTCTTGGATGCTTCCTTAGACAAGCCAGTAGCATAATGGTCCAATGGGATTCTAGTCCTTATTTCTTCTTAATGCAAATTTGCATAGTTTCAAATTGATGTTCAGGGACTCCCTGACATTTCCAACTCCATCAAGAGGCGAAGAAGAAGAAACATACTCAGAACATTTCTCTACCATAGTCTCTTTGTTCAACCCATTTGTGCAAGAAATGTGAGTAAGAAAAAGCAAAGGTTAGCTTCCATCCAGTCTTGTAAACTAGAAACATTTTATGAAGGTATTCTCAACCTTTTCTCCTCCAGGATTTCCAAATCTTGTTTTTAGCACTTAGTTCATTGTATATATGGTATGAGGAGATGTGGTGGAGTGTGAGCAGTTAATTTTCTTTAGGAGAAACTGGAATTGAGAAAGATATAAAGTGGACAGAGATAAACACACACATACACAAACATATTGTTATCAATGTCATCATATAACCAGATAATTTTGACTGATGTGAGGAATAAATTCATTAATGTATGGACTTGTCCCAGAAGATGTAGGGATGTATGGATATTTTAGGAGTTGGAGTCCAAAAAGTCCAAAAAGCCATGGAGAATAGGTCTATTGACTGCCAGGTGAGTATCATCCCAGGCCCTAAGATTTTGGGTGCATCTACACTGTAGAAATAATTTTAAACTATATTTTGAGGCATGCGCTCTCACTTGGCTTCAGGATTGGATTAATTTGAAAAATAAAGGATTACTAGAACTGGAGAAGGATGATCTGAAATTTGGTTGGCACGCCTATTTACAATGTGGAAAAATTGAAGCAGATAATTTTTTTTAATAATCATTCTGTTAGAAAAACATTATTCAGAGTCTGGCAAAAACACAAACGCAAATTATATAGGAAAATCCCAAAGTGGATACAGTTTGACATAACTTTAACTGCCATGGTTCCATCCTACAGAGTCCTGGGATTTGCAGTTTTGAGACGCACTGACACAGTTTGGCAGAGGAGGCTAAAGACCTTGTAAAAGACTACAAATCCCAGGTTTCCATAGGATGGGCCTAAAACACTTACAGTGGCATAAAACATCTACTGTGTAGATGCACTGTTAAGGACCAAAAACCGAGGCCCAGGCATGCCCCTATTAATGTCAGAACTGGTGGGGCCCATCAGTATTACCTGGCCTGGTTCTGGAGATATTATTAACTACAATACATTAAACCAGTGCTACTCAGAACATGACATGCAAATACAAACACAAAGGTCAAGATCCTATTTGTGAAGTCCTTTAATGAGTTTTTTTTTAAAAGAAAAGCCTGCTCAGTCTTGTTTATAGTTTGTTTATTTACTGAATTTATATCCTGACTTTCTCCCACAATGAGATTCAAGGTGGTTTCTCATTCAGAAACACTAAAAGGTTGTGTGAATGAGCCTAAGCCCAATGAAAACAGAAGCTTATGTGAAACTAATACAAAACCTGTGTTGTAATCATTTGAAGTGTTTAGATAATCTGCCCCCTTCTACACACATATTCTGACCACCTTCATCACACAGTCTTTGTTGTTACTTAAATTTGCTATGGAATAGATATTTTAGGAATGTTTCTCCTTGTAGGACATCGTGGACCCAGCAACAGTTAATGCATGTTCCTTTTAGCAAAGCTAGAAATATACACTATCTTCTATGTTATTTGAGATGATATACCTGCTTAACACTGTCTGTTTGGAAAACCTGTCTGCAGACATAAAAAAAGATAGTGGTCTTCAAAATTGTTGGTTTGTTGTTCAGATTGTTCAGATCAGATTGTTCAGATACTAGTATCATTTCAGAAACGTCCCCTTAACTGCAGATCTGGCTCAACTGCAGATGATTCCCAGTTTAATGGCTAACTTGTGTGCATCTTTCCAATCACTTCAGTTGAATGCACCAGTTCCTGCCATTCTTCAGAGTCAAAGCTAGCTGTCTAACACAAATCTGTTGTAACTAATGGTCATTGTTTTACTCTCAGTGTTGTGTATCCTTCTCCATTCTGTGAAGATGGCTTACTACATTACATCTTGTTTTACATCTTCCTATTTTTGCTTCCTTTCATCCTCCTCCCACCAACTTTTATGATAACTATTTAGAAATCTATCACTACATTCAGAATACTTCTCTACAGCTGCAAATATGTATCACACATAATTAATGCATCCTTAATCAAAACATTACAGCTTCACAGAACTTATGGCACACATCTCTCTCTCCTCTGCCACATTCCTTTTTTTACTGAAATGCATATTTGACAAGCCCGCATTACTAGAATTCATTTGCTCATTATAACTTTACATTGGAAAAAAACCCAAGAGCACTTTACACATGAACAATCACTCTGCTGTATGTCTCCTAGAAACAGGGATGCTTGAGGATTTCATTCAGACTTATTCTGAAGCAAATCAATCTGGTTTACAGATAAATATGTAGAACAGAATGGTTTTTAAAAAACAAAAAGAGCTGTGCAAGTCTGTAAGTAAAATAAAAATACACAGTTGAACAATACTTTTTGTCACAACTAACCCACAAGGACATAAATGTGTGCAAGCTTTCGAATTCTCTGGAGCTATTCATCAGGTTATAGAGAGAAACAGGAAAATAAGTGATAGAAGAAGAACCAGACTAATTCAAAAATTAGGACAGGTATTGTGACTGTGACATCTGCAATTACATTAAGTTCCAAAATAGAGATTACAAAATTAGTGAATCACTGGGAGATAGGTAGGTATCAGATTATAGCCAGAAATCTTGCAGGAATGAAGACACAATAGCCATCTTCTTTTTTGAAGACACCAGGCTAGTTGAAACAGATGGATCACTCCATTACCATAGCCCAAATTCTATGATTCATAAGTTGACACAAAGCAGAGGAAATTGATGTAACCCACCTTGATTCTCATTGTGTGAGAAAAGCTGGATATAAATCTTTGAAATTAATAAAATTAAAAAGAAAGTATGGCATTTTTCCTATCAACAAAGCTAGAGATTTAGTGATATTGTTCAGCTGGTGACTTTTTTCTTACTCATAGACCAATACAGCAAGCTACATTTTTGTTGCTGTTATACTTGTTATGGGTAGGATGTCCAGTTCAAAATTGCCTGCAATTTCTGGGCCAGAACTAAGACCTAGGGTCAATCCTTTGTGATGTTATTAAGTATGATCCAACCAGAGTTGTTTACAGCTTGTCCTTCAAACACACACACTCACTCACGGAGAGAGAGAGAGAGAACACATTTTACTATTTGGAAATTAAAACAGAAATATTCACTAAAGAGAGGGGATTATTTCTTCTTACTTAGGCCCAAAACACACTGTTGTTATTCATTAAAACAAGAAAACTAAATTTCAAAAACTAAACTAAAAAGTGACCTGAGAACTAGGGAAAAGGTGTTATTTAGCTTATATGTACATTATAACAAAGGAGATTGCAGGAACTAATCTTAGTGTAAAAGTGTAAAAGTCAAATAGGTTATTGAAGGATATATTATAAACTGAGGTGAAATTAACCAAAAAGATCTGCCCTATGTATTTGGATGTACGAGTTGGACGTCTTGTAAAGAGATGACATATCGTAACTAGTGACACCAACAAACATGGATTTTGTACAATGATGCTAGGAAAGGTGGAGAGTGATAGAAAGAGGAAGACCACATATCAGAGGTCACGGGTCTGAATCTTCAGGATCTGAACAGAACAATTGAGGATAGGGGGTCTTTCATAGGATCGCCACGAGTCAAAGTTGACTGAAAGGCAGCTAACAACAGCTTACATGATATTATAAAATCAACCACATTTATGCAAAATGTAAGTAAATGAAATATTGAACCCATAGCTTTTCAGATGCCATATTTCACGTAATATCCCATGAATTCATGCCAAAGCTAAGTTTCAAAGTAATATTTTTAGTTTGTTTAATAATATGAGCCAAACATTTGATGCCATGTTAGAGTTCTATCTCAGAATAACAAATTACTTCTATTAATCCTGTTTACTATACTTGCTATGAATTTAAGATCTGAAGTGTTGTACTACAGAAGGAAGGTCATTTTGATTCAATCAATACTAATCTGCAGGTGGATTTTTTGGAAATAGCATGGCTTGCCATGTTCCCTTATATAAAAGAGCATCTTTTTTAGTTTGATGCTTAGAGTAATATAATTTTGCTTCACGTGGTTCCCTGTAAAAAAAATAAAATTAAAAATCAACCATTCTACATGCATTTAAATCAGAATATCTAGCAAAGAACATGGAAATTAGGTGCCTTGGCTTGGCAAAAGTAGGTTCAGTAATTGGTTTATACATTAACAGATGATATTAGGGTTCTCATTAATGAGGAACAGAACTTCTGTTACCCTGATGTTACATTTGTCAAGCAAAGCTGTCCATATAATTGCATTTTTCTCCTCCTCACCAGACTCCAATCTGTTTTGTCCCCTTTTATTATTTATAACTGGCATTACCTCAACAGTGAGAACATTTCAAGGTGAAGGGTTACTGTTATAACTCTGCTGAGAAGATTCTGGCTTGTAATGTTGATACTTTAAAGGAGGATGGTCATCTTTCGTCTTCTTTAAGAATGCTCCATAGTGCTCCATAGAATCTTTATTATTCAGGCTGTGGTCTACAGCAGTGCTTCTCATGATATCTGATGTGGGGAAGGGCAGTTTATTTCCTGACAATGTCCCAGGTACCAATGCCATATTTGTTCCTGTTTGTCAACAATTGCTTCCTTCTTCCCTCAAAACTTGCTGGGGGCCATCAGACAATGGCTTGAGGACCTCCTTTTGTACATGGACCACCACAATCTAATCCTTTCAACATTGGTTAGATTTTTTTTAATAGAGTGGGGGGGGGGTTGGTAATAAAGTTGGATTCAAAAAGCAATAAGATCAATGCTCGGTTTGGTCGTGGCCAGGTCTCAATCTCTCTTTTTCTCTCCCCTCTCTCCATGGAAGGAGCCTACACAATAAGAAGGGGTGGAACTGCATGCAAAAATCAAACAGAAATGTCCTATTAATAACAGCATCTTTTTCCACACTTAAAACAAAAATGTGTTTATTTTTATTCTGAAGAAATGGTAGGCATTTTTCTTCCCCCATGCTTAAATTGTTAAGGAAAAAGCAACATGGGATATACAGTGAAAGAAATAAAACTTGTATGTGAGAGTCAGGATGACTCAGCAGAAGCAATTAGGAGCCACACAGGTGTAAATGGTAATGTAATTAACAAGTCCTAAATGCCAAGGACAGAAATGCAAAGTGGATAATTGAGCACACCTGAGAATTGTTAAGTGGACAAGGTAAAATGATGAAATCATTAATTATGGGTTGAACCAAGAGAACCAATGAAATGGTTGTACACGCCCACTGGGTGGAAACTGACAAGAGTGGGTGGTATTTTTCAATGACTATAATAATGGCTATGAATCCCAATGTATTTTGTGGGTAGTAGTAGTGGAGGAGTATTGGAGTAGTGTTGGAGCTGTATATAGTAGAATAAAGTAGATCTTTTATATAAGACTACTGAGTTGTCTGTTGTCTTGGGTGAAGATACAAGAGCCAGCTGGATCCTGAAGATGTGTGAAGACTTCTGTGGAAGCAAGAGTGAGAAGGCTTGGAGAGTTTGTCAGGGTCTTCAGCCTATTCTCTGTAACTCTGCTGCTTTAGAGCAAAGCTTTAACCACTGGCCAAAACTGGTCAGCGGTGGTGCGTAACAAGGTGGTGAGTTCGAGCCAGAGGTGAAGAGCTACAACTCCCATCATCCCTGACATAAATTACATTCTGTTTAGGGCCACCAGGTACATTAAAATGGCAACATAGGTAATAGCTAAATGGAGTACTACCAGGTAACCCACCATATATTATAGCATGTAGAGAGATCTTGTAGCACCTTTGAGACTAAGGGCCGGGGGGAAAAACCAGCCAGAGACTGGTGTACAGACAATGCACACCCCCAAGCAACCCAGAAGCCAGCTTCACACCACCCAGCTGCCCACATATGGGCCAGCTTCCAGGCCCTCTGGTGACATGGCGTTCAGATACCACAACTGCCAGAGTGGCGGAAAGCCACCCCAGGGCTGTGGCAGGGCCAGAAAAGCCCGCTTTTACTGGCCGAAAAGGAGCTGCTCTTTGCCATTCCTTTTTCAGCTGGCTTCAAGGTGGATTGGGGCTGTAGCATGAGGTTGCAGCAGCCCCAATCCCCCTTTGTCAGGGGCTACTTGAAGCTGGTCCTTCAGCCCTAACTGAAAGAAAGAAGTTGGCAGCATGATGCATCTGAGGAAGTAGATTTTGTCTATGAAAGCTCATGCTGACAACTTCTTTCTTTCAGTTAGTCTCAAAGGTGTTACTGATTCTACAAAAGGAAAGGTGAGAAAAATATACAACTGAATTCAACTGTTCTGCAACTTATGCACCAGGACAAAGAGAACTACTGTAATAATCAATGCAGACAAACCGAAGATGCCAATAAAAAATAAAGAACAAGAGACCTCTTCCGCAAGATAAAATCAAAGAGAAATTTAAATCAAGAGTTGAGATGCTATACAACCAGCAGAAGAACACAATGTATGATCAAGAAGGAAAAAAAGACAATGGAAACAATATTCTGAAGAAGAATTTAAAAGAGATGAAAGGACAACAGATTTATTGATAACAGGGCATCTAGGAGGTCTCTCATTCATAGGGCTGCCATGCATCTTGATGGCAATTAACGACAAAATATTATAATTAATATAGAACTATACAAGTGTTTTTTCTCCCATGTCTTCTTAATGATACATATTTTGGTTACATCTTTTTTCATCTGAATTTCTTTCATGTATTAATCTCATGTTTTCTGTGATAACTGTATCCATATTATTAACCTTTATTTATAAAGCGCTGTAAATTTACACAGCGCTGTACATACAATCTTTTTAATTAGACGGTTCCCTGCCCTCAGGCTTACAATCTAAAAAGACACGACACAAAAGGAGAAGGGAGTGGTGGTGGGGAAGGGGATCAGGTCCAGCAGTTCTTCTCTACCTCCAGGGCCTGGATCAGGGGAGATGGACTGGAGGGAGGACTTGGCTTCTTGGACCTAGCCTGCCTCTCTCTCCATATGTATCAGAATTCGTAGAAATTGATGGATTTACATGATTGTATTTTTAATTTTGGTATATCCAAAATGAATATTACTATTTGCCATCTGTCATCACGTCCACTTAGATTTATGGCAATCCTATGAATGAGAAATCTCCAAGTCTCCCTATTACCAACAGCCCTGCTAGGATCTTGCAGATTCAGGGACGTGGCTTCCTTGACTGAGTGTATCAATCTGCAACGCCTTCCACCTTGCTAAGCATTATTGTCTTTTCCAGGAAATCAGGTATTTGCATAATAGTTCTAAAAGATGACAGTCTTGGTTTAGTCATTTTGGGTTCTAAGAAGAGGTCAGGCTTTATTTGCTCTCTATATTTGTATTTTTAGCAGTCCATGGTATCCATAGAACTTTTCTACAGCACCACATTACAAATATTTAAATGAGAATATTAATATAGAGAAAGGCAAACCCAGCAGCTCCCTGAATGTGTTCTATCTCTCTGATGCCTCTGAGGAATCCACTGTGAGTAGTTCACTCACATGAGTGCAGAGGCCCCAGCTGAACATACCAGAGCAATTTATCTTATTGGAAATGTTGGCACTGATACTGAAAATTGTGAGCTAGGCCATTAACAGGTCCTCACACTAGGGAAAAGAGAGAAACAGCTGAAACTTATTTCTATCACCCTGTATCCTCCTCTGCCACACACACAATCCACATATTGTCTTGACAGGAAAGCCCTATTTTCTGTTTCCACTAAGATTAAAAATTGCTCATTAATGGTCAGTTTTCCCTTTTATGCTGCCACAATGAATGCCTGATCACAGCCATTCTGTGCACCAGTAACTTTATGACTAGTTTGCTGGCCATTTCTATAGGGTATATATTAGCATGCTGGTTGATAGCTCTCTTTTGCCTGAAGACTATGAAACTCAGTTCAGTATGGTACTCATTAATAGAGGTAACTGGAAAACTGTCAAAAGTGATTTAGCATGGATGGTTATAAGTATCTCAACCCATTTGAAAACAGGTCTTGCATTGCACACTTAATCTTTCAGCTAACCCAATATGGAGTCTAACTAAAAAGGCAAAAATAAGAAATTATTCTCCTTCACTCGAGTTGTGTAGCTACTTTTTATTTTACTGTAAAATATATAGGCAGGAAGCATATGATTCAAGGAACTAGGCTTAGGAAAAGAGTACTCATAGAGGGGCAGGGTGACCAAGCCATTCAGAAAAAAGTGAAACCACAACCAGTTCATGTTTCTCTTGTCAGCAAAAATTTCCAGGTGCCTTTAGGTTTGAGAGTGACACAGTTCAGCCATGAATTCATTCTAAACGGTATGTCTGCTTACTTTTAATTTTCTTTATAGGTTGACTAATAAGAATAGGGTTCACTTTCAAAGCTGAAGTAGATTATCATATGGTTTATAACTGAAATATTAAGATTTATTTGACTTTAGAAATATCTTTTGAAATCTATAGCCCTTTATGGGTTTATGAATTTCAAGTTGCCTATTGAAAGCTGGCTGTTTTAGCCCCCAAAGTAACTTTTTCTAGGATCTCTTATTGGATTACAGATAGCTCTCTATATCCACGGATTCTGCATCAATGGATTCAACCACTCATGGTCTGAAAATATTTCAAGAAGGAAAAAATCCAAAATGCAAACCTTGATTTTTATATAAGGGACATCATTTTACTAAGCCATTAGTAATAGGACTTGAGCATCCATGGATAGCGGAATCCACAGGGAGTCCTGGAACCAAAAAGCAATGGATGCCAAGGACCCACTGTACTAATACATAGACCTGTCTCACTTTACAAAATGGTTAAGTTCCATTACATTGTTCAATAAAATATATCAATGGGAATTGCTATAATTTTAGAATTAGGAGCACTTACAAGACACAGAAAAGATAGTGGCCAAGAGACAGTGAAACCCCCCAAAACCTACCTGTGCAGCGCAGTCCCCACCAGCACCACCATGTTGGTTTTCCTGGCATTCGAGAGGAATCAGTGCAGATGCTTGTTGCAGTGCTTCAGCTACAGGAAGAAAATGGGACACATATCTGTTTGCTCTACCCCTCTCTAACAAAACAGAAATGGCCATGTTAGGAGAGGAGGGTATGCTTCTGAAAGAGCAGATGGGACGGGACTTTTGGATATGCAGTGATGATAAAAAGTGATGTCATGAGGCAGATTTACAACTTTGTAAATTACTTAACAAGTTGCCAGCCAGTAACTCTACCAAATCTGATACAGTGGTACCCCGGGATACGAATTACCCAGCTTACGAATTTTTCGGGATACGAAAAAATCCCATAGGGATTTATTGTTTCGGCTTACGAAGGTTTTTTCGGGTTACGAAAAAACCCCGGCGCTGTTTTAAATGGAGCCGCGGCAGAGCCGCGGCTTTTTTTCCATTAGCGCCTATGGCAATTCGGGTTACGAAGGTTTTTCGGGTTACGAAATTAGCCGCGGAACGAATTAATTTCGTAACCCGAGGGAGCACTGTACTGATGTTAAACAGAATTCAGTTTGGAGCCAATGGTTTACGTATTTGAGGAGGGGAAAAGATCTACTCTTCCTCTGTAATACTTGATCACATGCCAACCAGAAAGTTCATCATCATAAAGCTCAGAAGCCAGATAAAAAAATAAAACCCACCTTCTACTCCTTAAAGTATTACTAGACACTGGTAATGGTAAAATGGATCCCCAAGCCACATAGTGACCATCACTGTGAGGGAGGGGGCTGCTTTTGGCCTCCATAAGGTACACAAATGTGCTTTGAGCATAACACATTGAGAGGTCACATGCAGGGGGTGAGGGAGGAGGCTATTTAAGGGTCAGTCACCCCCTCATATGCTCAAGCATCAGTATTAAGTGCATGGTAGTTTGGCAGAGAGAAGATGGAGAGATGATGTGATAGTCATCTTTAAGGAACTGAAAGAATAGCAGGTAATAGGAGGAGTGAGTTTGTTTTATGTTGCTCCAAAAAGAAGAACATGAAACAATGGATTCAAATTAGAAGGAAAAGAGAGATGCTGTCCAAAAGGTAACTTGTCTAAACTCTGCTTAAGTGGCTGTCCCTCATGATTGAGAAAGTACATTGATACACAGAAGATACTTTCACATGTGTAGCCATACACACATGGGAGAGCTTCTTGTGGTTGCTATATGTGTGCCTACTAGAAGAGGGTATCAGGCTCAATGGACACGTTAAAGTCAATACGGGGGCTAGTGGCTATGCCCACTCTCTCATGTTGCATGAATGTGTGAAGGAGGTATCAGAAAATTTTTTGGAGCGACTAAGCACTGCTCCACAAGCCACCACTGGGATTTTCATTGACCTTTTCAGTGATGAACAAAAGAACATTGAAAACAGCATTAAGTTTTCACAATGCCTTGAATTACAGTATTTTTAATATGCAGTGTAGATTCATGTGTAGATTTCTATGATCTGGGACCTTTAAATAATTGAGTGAAACACTGGGAAACGGATACTTATATTAATTGAACATCTTAATTGAGAAGAAAAATGTGAATGTATACAAAATTGTATGAATGTATATAAAAATTACATATTGGTTAGCTGTGATGATGGTGGTGATGCTACTGGTGGTGGTAGTGGAGGAGGAGGACATCAACAGATTATCTAATCCAAAAATAGGTAGGTAGTTAGGTAGATGATAGATTGTATATACCTCCTTCTTTTTCCCTTTTTCCCTTTCTTATTTTCTAAAAGTATCTGCCTAGAAACAATAATCATACTATTTTTTAAAAAAAAACAAAAACACACACACACACACACACACACACACACACTATTCTCCCACCACCCCCCAAAATAAGGAAGACAGAAATGATGTTCATTGTGGTCCTTGGATATCGGTGCTCCAGTGAGGGGCCAACTCTCAAACCAGTAAACATCACTGGCTTTCTGTGAACTTATATATGCTCCATAATTTTAGTGGAGCGTAACCTAGCATCTGTAAAGGGACAGATGAACAGAGTTTCCATAGTTATTGGAATGAATGAAGAAGGTCACTTCCAGCAGAGTTCTATGTATACATTAGAGTAGTCAGTATCCAGTTCTGAACGCTTTACCATCAATCTTTAATTGCAACTTATGTCTAGTGATTTCCTTGATGCTTAAGATACATCTCCTGTAGGACCTGGTTCATTTTCCTTTACATATGCTCAGTCCTTTCCTTGCTTGTTCTCACTAATAATACCTAAAGTGAGTGGAAACGACAGATGCTAAACCACTGAGCGCATCAGTTATTATTTCCAAAATAGTCACAAGACACTAATGTGATAGCAGTATACCATTTCCCATTTCCATGCATGCCCACTAAATCTGAATAATATTAAAGATTTGTTCTAAACACAGTAAAGTAATGATAAAGAGAGCTGAAACCAAGCATTCCTCTGAAATCATGTGCTATCTTCTGCTGACCTCTCAGTGACTCCTAATACATTACAAAGAATTCTCAGGATCCCCATTTTCGCTAAGCTTTGAGTATTGCACCTTCATCTCAGATAATTTGGCACCATCTGAGGAGAAATGAAAAGAGAAAGAGAGAGGAAAGGAAATGCAATGAAAGTGAGAAGAAAAAGATTCAACAGTCTTGTCAGAGGCAGCATTTCAACACCTCCCAAGATGTATGGGAAGTAAAACATACCTTGTGCATTTGTGAGGCTTACACATTGTTTGGTGGCACATACAAAACAATGGCTAGATCTTGAAAATCCAAATAGCTAAAATGATCAAAACTGGAGGGAGGGGAATCTGTAGCACTGTATTCTGTGTATTAGGTAAAATGTGTAAACAAATGCATATATTAGGAAAACCATTAACATGTGAACAGGTTTTCATGGAAACATAAACACACACTCAAAGACCATGTATGTGTAGCCCTGCATGTGTTTTTTCCACATCTGCCCACCACCCAGTGCCAGAGGGAAGGTAGAGATAATTCAACCCATGGAGAAGCAGCTCGTTTCATCTTGGCAAAGGGAGTGAAATGGGGGTGCACTCTCAGATGGACTGTATCCACCTTTTCTTTCCCCCTGGAGTTCAGAGGTGCCAGATTTTCATACACTTAATAGTTACTCCCCTCCTTTTCCTTTAGTAAGGAGTACCAGGGGAGCCATCTGGAGCTTAACAATTACGAGGTAGTGGGAGGTTTTGGACAGAGTCCAAGGGCAAGAGAATAGCCCTCTGTACCCCTTCAAAAAGGGACCAGGGACGTAGCCAAGGGGGGTCCTTGGGGTCCGGACCCCCATTAGATAAAATGAATGGTGAGTGCTGCCGCGCTGCTGCACCCAAACCCCATTATAATGGTGGCACTTAGTCTGGACCCCCCCCCCCCCTTCCC
>NC_056523.1:44806270-44882865 GCF_019175285.1 Sceloporus undulatus | reverse complement strand
GATAATTCAACCCATGGAGAAGCAGCTCGTTTCATCTTGGCAAAGGGGGTGAAATGGGGGTGCACTCTCAGATGGACTGTATCCACCTTTTCTTTCCCCCTGGAGTTCAGAGGTGCCAGATTTTCATGCACTTAATAGTTACTCCCCTCCTTTTCCTTTAGTAAGGAGTACCAGGGGAGCCATCTGGAGCTTAACAATTACGAGGTAGTGGGAGGTTTTGGAGAGAGTCCAAGGGCAAGAGAATAGCCCTCTGTACCCCTTCAAAAAGGGACCAGGGACGTAGCCAAGGGGGGGTCCTTGGGGTCCGGACCCCCATTAGATAAAATGAATGGTGAGTGCTGCCACGCTGCTGCACCCAAACCCCATTATAATGGTGGCACTTAGTCTGGACCCCCCCCCCCTTCCCAAAATCCTGGCTACATCCCTGAAGGGACTTATATATGTATAAGGCCCACTCACTCCAGGATAACTCACCAACAGGAGCCTAAATCTTTGAATCTGACAGGAAACAAAGACAGAAAGAAAATGCAGATAGGATCCAGACAGAACATATAGTTGGCCCTCCACATTTGCAGATATGATTATTTACGGATTCTATTATTTATGGATTTGGTTAATATGTTATCTCTGGGAATCTCTAGTTCCTCCAATACAACTCTGTGATCAATATCAGCCAAAGTCAAACTGGAAGACGTAGAGATTCCTAGAGAGCACACTTCTCTAGGCATTTGTAGGCCCTTGAGCCCAATTCTATGGTCAACATCTAGCAGATGTGGACCGTAGAGTTGTGCTGGATGACCTGGAGATTCCTAGAGAGGGGCTCTGCCAGGTTTTTAAAAAATTGTGTTTTATTGTTTGCTCTGCATGTGTGTGTGTATGGCAAGGAAAATATCAGAAGTTTGGCAAGAAAAACATTCCATATCATCCCCTGCTGAACAGTTTTGCTAGACTGTTAGACCTGGTCTAGTATTACCTGAACGAGCTCCAGTAGGCCTGCTGTGTTCTTCTAACAAAGCTGTGAAAAAGAGGTCAGAAATGCAGATGTGGAAATCTGTCAATTTCATTTTTGTTGTGTTTTGGTTTAGAATCTCACCAACACTCAAATCCCTAATTTATTATTATGAGACTTTTTTTCTTCCTGCATGGAAATTTGTGCACGTTTTCCATAAAGTAACTGTCAAGCTCAGCAGGGCAGCAACTCAGGTGCAGTAGTAAAAACTCGATACCTTTATTAAGAAAACTTATTGATTCAGTCTTGTGACTTTCAAAACTGACCAACCATTACAATGACATAATTAAACTGCACATAATTCAAATATCAGGTGGGCTTCATTCTAATTTGTTAAAATTAGTACGTTCTCTAGTACTTTATTATACTTTATTTAGTATTATTAATACTTTATTTTCCTCTCAAATAACCTTGGGTATGCTTGCCTTTTTTTCTGACTTATCTCACCAGCTGGACATCACTCACAATCTAAAATACAATTCACAAACAGTCCTAAAACATGATATTTTGCATATTGTAACCTGCCTTGATCTGTGGAAAGGCGGGCTATAAATAAAGATTTTATTTATTATTATTATATAACTACTATATATCCCGTTACTGCATCATGGCAGGGCAAAAGCTTATGCAACTCCTGACAGTAACACATTTCGTGCATTTCTCCCATTGGCTAATATCTGTGTGCAGATTTTGTAAATATGTGCATTTTGCAGTTTTGTGTACATTTTTCAAATGTACATATATTATATTGCAAACAAATTAATTACATAAATTCACTAGTGTAAATTTGAAGATGGAAGAATCAGTGCAATTTGCTAGTGCGTAATTTGAAAAAGAAAGACAGAAGAATCTGCCAATTGATTTAGCCCTATATTGGTTTAAACTAGCCAACCCTGCTCTAGAGAGGTGTGAATATGTTACTTTTCTTGAAAATGAGTCCAGTGGATATCAAGGGCCCACTGTGTACATTGTTGCTTTCAAGCAGATGCAGATAAATATTATTTATGTTAATTTTTGTTTTGGGATTTTCAATTCCATTGTTTCACACACAACCCCAGAGTGTGAACTTAAAAAACAACTAGTTTTCCCCCAACCCTACTCCAGTGTAGGGATGGGAAGAATATTTAAAATCATTTGGGGAGAAAATGGCCAACAAACATATTTCTCAAGTATCAAGACACCTTAACAAGAGGAAGGCTGGAGAGATTCAGTGCAAAATTTGCATGTGGTTGTTTTCTGTTTTCTGCATAGCAAGTAATAGTATTGCAAAAAGATGTTATTGCATGCACAGAAAAGGCTGCTTTGTGTGCATAAAATGCTGTAACTGGGGACTTATTCTATGCAGAATTCACGTATGAATATTTTGGACACAAAAGTTTTTTTCTGTGCAGAAAATAATACTTCTGATGAGAAATTTCTGTTCATAAAAGGCTGCTACCTTTGCAGGAAAGACTGTCTACTGTTCTAAACAACTGCGTGTAAATTTTATACAAAATGCATCCTGATTTGTGATTAATTTATTAAAAAAATCAGGAAGAAAATTATTTAATTACCAGTTGCTTCCTTCAAGAAAACTGGTGAAGAATTTCATCCCGTCCCTAGTGTTGTTGGAGGAAAAAATACACATTCATCTTCAACATTTGCACATTTGCAAGATTTACAGGATATTTCTAGGAAATAAAGTGTATGAAAAGCAATGCAGATATTTTAAAATTTGGATAGTTAAACTTTGTATAATTGGAAAAAATGCAAAGAAACATGCTTCAAAAAATGAGAAGAGAAATGCATAAATTAGGTAGACTGGGAATAAAGGCACAAATTAGATGAAAATTTACAATGAATATCAGTGTAAGAACTAAAGACAAAGTTATCACCCCCCGAGACATGACAAAGACAGGAATAAAATGCAAGTGGGATTTGGAGAAACTCAGAAAAACTGAGATTGAGAAATTCCCTAATCTTTGCACTAAACAATTGTTTCACATTACATCAAGCCACTGGGTCTCCATGGATCCAATTACTTTATTAACATAACAATTTAAACATTCCATGATTCCTAAAATGTGGACTGGATTTGTCTTAGTGATGCACATTGTATGTATGACTTTTCATGGTACAGTTATTGCAAAAGCCAGTATCCAAAATCCCCTTTGCACATTGATCTTTTGACAGTTTAACATGCCATCCTGGTGCCAGCACACCCTTTAAGGCCATTTAGTAGCTCTAGGTTAGGGCAGTCAATATCCAGTTGGTTTTCTGCTGCTGACACACACAGAAAACATCCTTCTCCCAAATCCCACAGGAACTGCAAGAGGGTTTGGGAGAATGGCATTTCTTATGAGGCTGCATCTGCACTGCAGTAATAATCCAGTTTAGCACCACTTTAACTGCCTCTGCTCAATGCTATGGAATTCTGAGAATTGTAGTTGTCTGTCAAAGCATGCTGGTTCCACAACAAACAGGAATTCTCAGAATTCCATAATACTGAGCCACAGCAGTTCAAGTGGAGTAAAACCGGATTATTTCTGCAGTGCAGATGCAGCCTATACCTCTGGCTGCAGAAACACAGCTGGATGCTGCCTGCCTGCCCTGCCCTGCCCTGCCCTGCCCCAGCCTCCAATATGAATAGCTGAGTGCAGGAAGGAGAGAACAAGCTGACAGTAGGAAGGTATCCTGGGGGTGGGTGGAGGAGGGGGAGAGACCATGGTAAGTTTTGTGAGGTTTTAGACTCTATTCAGCTGATTTGGGGATATCTTAATAAACCTTTCTTCAATGTGTGTCAAGGCTGGTTAGGGAAAACCAGCTGTTACCTATCTCACTTCAAAACACAACCTTTTTAAAAAAAAAAATCATCTGAAAGAATCTGATGGTGTCACTTCTGCTCACAGACGACTTGTGTTTCATGAATGAAAGTGTTTCTTATAATGTGCACAGCAAAACCAGTCTTACATAAATGCCCTACATCATCCAAGTAGTCACTCTCTGATCTTCAAATTCCAACAGAATTATTTATAGCTTTTTAATGAAATATTCATAAAGAAGTGTCCATTGCAGCCAATTTCTGCTAAGAAGTGATTTAACATTTTATTTTATTTTCTCCTCTACCCCCCCCCCCCATCTTATTAATTTAGGTCAAGTAAGGAACAAAGTAGCATTAATTAAAAATGGGAAAATAAATTTTCTATTTGGATGGACTCTCTCTCCACCCTCACCCCCATTTCTTAAGAGCACGTACAGATTGGCCAATGAACAGTCTTTCATATCTCTGATATTAGTATAACCTTTATGCTACTCAGTGGAAAACAGGGGGAACAGGTCTAAGAACAATTTATTTTATAGGAGGAAAAAGAACTAACAATCCAGTCCTAAACTTGCACAACAGTAAGGCTGCATCTCATGCAGCCACAATTTCCCTAGGAGTAAGCTCTATTGAATATAACAAGACTTTCTTCCTTATGAATAAATGTGATTAGCATTCCTTTGCATATAAATATTGAGACTAGAGCATAATGACTGCTGATGGAACAAATAACCTTACCAGGCAGAACATTTATCATTATCATTCCTAGGATGCTTCTTAGTATGCTACCATTGTGGACCAAAACAAAAATCAGCATAAATGTCCATTGCTTTTGCCACATTAATTAGCTAAAATGTTTTCTCACAACAAGATGTGGAACAGGGTCTGGAGTGTGGGGAGGTAGCTCTTGACCAAACTTCAAGGGAAAGCATATTCCATTGGGTGATCATCAGTGTTAGTGTGAAAGGGAGTAATTTACCCTTTCACACTGGTTCCACAGAGTGTTTTGGCTATGAATAATAGTATCCCCTGATATACTCCTGGTGGAAAATGAATGAATGAATGAGACTTTATTTATATACCACTGTTCCTTCGATCACAGCAGTTTACAACATAGTAAAAATACAAAGTACAAAGATACCAGATATAAAATATACCAACAACAATCCCCCATATTAAAAACAGTACAATACATCGATTAAAATCCATCATTCAATCATATAATTAAAACCAGTAAAAAAAAGCAATAAAATGATTCCGATCAAACAAATCACACAATACATAAGAGAGAATATCGATTAGGACATGTGAAGAAAAGCTTGGCGGAAGAGGTAAGTCTTGAGATTTTTCTTAAAAGACTCGAGGGAGGGGGCCACGCGGAGCTCGTCAGGGAGAGAGTTCCAAGTCCGTGGGGCCGAGACAGAAAAAGCCCTATGCGCAGACGCTGTATATCTCACCTTAGGAACTCTCAAAAGTTGTCTCCCACCTGACCTGAGAGTGCGGGGCGGATTATATGGGGAGAGGCGGTCCTCCAAGTACTCTGGGCCCAAGCCATTTAGGGCTTTATAGGTAACAACCAACACCTTGTATTGCGCCCGGAAGTGAATTGGCAGCCAATGCAGATCTTTCAATATAGGTGTTATGTGGCTGGCTCTGGAACTGCCAGTGACCAGCCTTGCTGCCATATTCTGAACCAACTGTAGCTTCCGAGTTTGGTACAAGGGTTGCCCCATGTAGAGCGCATTACAGAAATCAAGTCGAGAGGTTACCAGTGCAAAAGACAGATCAGGCAGTGGGGATGAGGGAAAATACAGGGAATATTACTATGTTCCCTTTTCTTCCTCTCTCTCAGCCCTTAGCACTACTTTCCCAACATTCCACAGGAGTTCCTCCAAAGTAGATTTGTGGGAGTACGTGAGGCATAAAGATGGAAGAGATCGTAAGGACTATCCAGCCAGGGAGACGGAGAGCAGTTTCTAGGCAGCCATTTTGAGTGGGTGAATGTTTGATTTTTATTTTAAAAAACAAACTCTTGGGAGAGTGTGTTTGTTACTGAGGGAGTGGAATTCTGTGAGTTACATCTGTGAGTCACTAAGGGGTGGAACTAGGAGCCTTGCCAGGGAGAAGAGAAAACTGGGCAAATAGTACAAGAACCCAACAGTGGGAGGAAATAAAAACCCAGTTAAGCCACTAGGATGAAAGACTCATGGTCTTAGATGTCACTAGACTAATTCACAGAGAATGGGAAATAAACAAGATGAACATGTTCTGGGCACCAAACTCACAGAAGTTGTGGCTCCAAACTCACAGAATAATCCCTGGTCCTTTGTCTATGTGCCACATTCCTCAAAAGTTGTCTTAGGTCAATGAGATGATTGTGTGTAACACAGCCATTGTGCTATATAAATAAATACAATTAGTAGCAGTAATAATACTAATGCTACAATCATAATCATGATAATATAAGCTCTTCTGTTGTCAGTGGGGTGTATTATCACAATATTTCTTCAGTGCATATCACACTTACTGATCAGGATTGTTTCCACACTAGAGATTTGCTGACAAAAGTATTGCCCTTCCGGGATCAAATGGAAGAAGAATTTAAATGATTCCATATGTAGTTCTTTTTCCTCCACTACAATTTTACAAAGCCTGATCCAATGGCAGAGACAAAAGTAAACAAACATCACTGAAAAAGAAATATATCCATGTGCTTTATGAGACTTTCTCACTAAAGATTTTAAAAAATTAGGATGTGAAGTCGAATGCTTTCAAGGCCGGCATCCATAGTTTTATGTGGGTTTTTCGGGCTATGTGGCCATGTTCTCTAGAAAATAAACTCTTCTAGAACATGGCCACATAGCCTGAAAAACCTACCTAAAACTATAAAAATTAGGAGGATTTGCTGGGAATGAGGTGGGTACAAGAAATAACTGTGATTATGATTCCTTTCACTTAAGCCTACCGTTTCATGTCTATTAGAATGGATATGCATCCTACTTTACAAAAGTGAATCCTCCTTTGTCAGACTTCAAACAGACTATTGAAAGGAGTGTCCAGTCCAATTTTACAATAATTTTTTTTAAAGCCCTATAAAATAACAATAAGAGTCCTGGAATTGTCCATCAGCTGGGCAGCAGGCACTTTATTTATTGGATTTATATCCTACCTTTTACCCTAAATTGGACTCAAGGCAGCTGCTGACCATTTTGAGGTGCATTGTATTTCTGAGGCTGCATCCACACTGCAGAAATAATCCAGTTTGACACTACTTTAACTGTCATGGCTCAGTGCTATGGGATTGTGGGAATTGTAGTTTTGTGAGACATTTCACCTTCTCTGTTAGAGACCTGTGATGCCCCAATAAACTACAATTACACGATTCCCTTGCACTGAGCCATGGTAGTTAAAGTAGTGTCAAACCAGATTATTTCTATATTGTGGATGCAACCAGTTTAAACTATTGTAATTATTTTCTGTGTTTAGCTGTTGTCAGGCCCAGCCTGGCTGAGGACTCAGGGGAGGACTCTAAGCCTGAGTTTGAGCCTGGCCCTAGTTCTGCCCTGAGAGATCCAGCAGAGATTGTGGCTCCAAAAGACAACCAGGAGCCAAACCTCCAGGCAGTAGTACTGTGGGGACGGAGGAGGAGGATCACATACCTACCTTCAGCCAGAGAAGATCCAAAAGGATATGTCTCCAGCACTCAAGGAGGCTTTATGTAAAACACCAACTCGTCAAAGATCAGCTGCAGTCATGAGGGCTGATGATAAAAGCCTGGGTAGGACACCAGAGCCTTTATCAGAAGCTATCTGAGCTCCCTAGTGAAAGCACCTTGTTTCCTGACTCAGCTTGGATCTTTGGACTACAGACTGACCTGACTACCCTGCTTTTCTGGAACCCTTGATCTACTTGTACTGTTTGACTATGCTCTTGGTTTGACCCTTTGGGTTACACTTGGACTGACTACTGACTTCTGGACTCTGCCATTTGCCTGTAATTCTGCCTTTCAAGACTTGCCTTGTTCCACAAGCTCTGCATGGAATTCTCATGTTTGTTTGGACTTGGTTATCAGCTGTTGGGTGCTTTCCCGGACAGCTCTATACCTTTCACACATGCAATTCTGAAGTAAATCCACATCCTCTTGTTCTGAAATTAGGCTACATCTACTTGAAGCTCCCCCCTCCATGAAGAGATTCATCTGCTGCCAACTCTAGCATGAGCCACCAAGAGTGAAAGAAGGTTTTAATGAATATTAAAGGATGCAGCAAGTGTTTCAGAGCAAAGCTAACTCCCTGTATTCACTCTAGCATGGAGAGCCCTGAGCAAGAGAGAATTACCATTAAGATCATATATGGTTCCAGGCATGTGAGCAATCCAAGCCCTACAGGAAACCAAAAAGTATAGTTGTAAAGCAAGGTCTTTTATATGCTTGCTTAAACAGCTTTTTAAAAAAGCTCCTACAAGCAGAAGCAAGCAAAAGAAGTTCCCCTTTCTGTATCACTTTCATGACACAGCAGCAGAGAGGGAGGCACAATTGCCACTCCCCTATCTGGTAATTTTATGTAACTGTGTTATTCTTAGATGATTTTATTGAATTGTTAATATTGTAACTGTGATTGTAATTGTATTTTAACTGTTTTTACATTGTATTATGGCTTCAGTCATAATTTTAATTGCTGTAAACCGCTTTGATCTCCAGGAAAAGTAGTATATAAATAAATGGTTTATTTATTATTATTATTACTCTGCTTGGCACATGATGCTCTTGCTTATGCATACAGTTGAGTTATAATGAGGGTTGAATGGAAGGCCTCTACAGACTGCAGGCTAAGGAGAAGGGCTAGAATCCCTTTCTAAAAATAATGTGTTCCATTACCTTCAGTATTGGCAGCAGCTGCTCATCCTGTTCTCTTTTCCCACTTTCTTCTACTGCAATGTTTATTTTCATTTTAAAATATCAAAAACTGTACCTTGAAATCTAACATGTATGCTATAACTGCACTGGTGCAACAAAGCCATGATTTTTTTTAAAAAAATGTGTGTGTGTGTGTGTGTGTGTGTGTGTGTGTGTGTGTGTATATATATATATATATATCACCATCTATTAAATGTAAAAGATACATTGTAAAAGGGAAGTTCAGTCATTGCAGAACATGTGATGTTACTGAAACAGGAAAATGGCAGAATACAGGTAACCATGTTCCAAACTCTGGAGAAATCCTTTAAAGTTTGGAATAAACCTGGAGAGGATTCATTGTCCCACTAACATGGAAGCCACATGCCACCACTGTACCCCTCCTTTCCAGGGGCACTCCTTTCCAGGGTATATGGGGAGCGCTGGCTGCACCAGGTAACACCTCCGATGGGATGTCACCAGTACAATGGTAGGAAGGGGCTGCCTTCCAGGCATAGTGGCTCTACTGACCAAGTATGAAAGTGAGTGTCCTTCCTTTCTTGTCCATCCAGCAGCTCTGCCAGCTCTGGAAAATGTGGCAGAAGCACTCCACCAACAGCTGCTGGTGGAAAGGGGCTGCCTTCCTTGTCTGGCAAATCTGCAGACTGGGCAGTAAAGAGAGTTGCCTCCCTTTTCTGCCCAGCCAGCAGTTTTGCTAGATGTGGAAAAGACTGTTAAGAGAAAAGGGGGTTATTTAAAAATGATCTGCATCAGCTGTAAAATATAATGGGTATGCCATTGCTCCTTTCCCCAGGTGAACCTACCGCATTTCACTGTTCTGTACTGAGGAAAATGTATTTATTGTTATTTATTTATTTATTTCATTTGTATACCACCTTTCTCCCTGAAAGGGACCAAAAGTGGCTCATAGGTAAAAAAAACATTTTAAAATCTTAACAATAAAAATGTAAAGACAATTAAAATCATCTGACTAAAAAGAGTATAAAATTACATTAAAGAATAGGACTGTAATTGCATACTTTTTAAAAAAAACAACAACCATAAGGTTAGAAAAACAACTGCAAAGCAGTAAGACTAGGGTCCAACCACTTGATAGTAATGCCATCTGGTTTCTCTACAATGGAGTGAACAAATGATGTCAACTTGGTGGGTTATGCCTTGTGTGGAAGCAACCCATGGGAGCTGTTTCTTCTGAGTGCATTATCTACAACACAAAAGCTGAAATGCTGAACAGGGCTATGTGATTTAGCCCTAAAATGTAGTCTCAGGGGAAGTGAGATTCTTGCTTCTTGTTTTAAAAAATTTCTTGGGGAAAGCTCACTAATACAAAGTTTGAGAAATGCTACTGCTCGGGAAACATCTCATGCATGGGCAAAGAAGCTAGTGGAATCAATTATTCATTCTCTCCAACAAATAGAAAACAATCTCGTTTTAGTCAAGGAGTACAAATCCTAGGACTCCCATACTTCTAACTGCAGTGAAAGGCCTGAGGGAAAACTGTCTAAAATTAAATGTACAATAACTGTGTTGGTTGTTATATGAGACTCAAACCATAATTTGCAGAGTATGTTTCTCTTTTTGTCTTAGTGCAGTATTTTTTAATGTCAGTAGTCTATTATTTATTACCACATAAGTATCCTGGCTTTTCTTTAAGGAGCTCTAAGTGGAAAAGAGAATTCTTCCTCCACACTTTATCTTTGAGAGGTGGGTTAAGCTGGAAGACAGACATTTTCCCAAGACCCCACCCATGGGCTTTGAAAAACAACAGGGATCAAACCAATATCTTTCAGCCTATCCCCATATTTTATCTATTACACACACACTTTCTGTACTTTAAAACTGATTCACCTTGAAATTTGTTTGATTTGCATTTTAATGTAGCATTCCCTGATATGTACTTCTGGAGATGAAATTTAAACAGGAACACAATTTGCAATAAGAAATCTGTAAATTTTCTGAGTTTGTAGGGTAATTCACACAACACTAAATTTTTTATATTAAAAAAATCATTTTCATAAAATACACACCAATGAAAAACATACACAGAAAAAATGCACATGTTTGAAAAAAAGAATACCCATGTTTTGGTCAATGGGAAAATGCGTAAGATGTGCCCCATTTGAAAAATGTGCAGTAAAATATCTTCTTGTTGAAGACTGAACAGAAGAATGGATGGCTTTTCATCAGACTGCAGTCTGCTGTGAACCTGAATTGTAATGGGTTTCTTTTAAAAACATCCAAGAGCTCCAAAAACATCACAGCTGACAGATGAACACATCTTTATGCCCCATTTTCTCATTTTGATGATCATCTTTGGACTGTTCGCATTTCCAAATCTAGGTTCTTCAAGGGCAGAAGGGCAAATTCAAACATCCATCTTATGCAATACCAAAAATTGGCAATGATACTGTTCACTTTTTCATAGCTAGGGTTATAAAATCTTATGAGAATGACCTCTAATAATTAGGGGTAGTTTTAGTACCTCACATTAGGGTCAATCTTGAAGATATATGAGTGTGAGTGTATTTCATATAGCTTTCTTTTTTTAACAAAAAGGTATTTCCACTACCATCACTTTTGTTTGCTCTACTGTTTGAGCCAACATTATTTAGTCCAGTCCTGAACTTAAAGAACAAATGATAAACAGCCAAGTCCACAAGACAGAGATTATAATGGCACTATAATTTAACTCACTAATTCAGCTGAAGTTCTTCTAACCCCAGTTTTCTCAAAGACCACGGCAATATGGCAAGAACACATATAAAGATAAATATGATTTCTCCTCCTCCTGCCACTAGTATAGCTTAGCAAATTAAAGAATGATTTAGCATTTTACTATAACTCAGTAGCTCAGCCACATGGGTGGCTGAGGTAGTGACATGTTTGCTTTCTGACAAATCAGTGTACACAAACTTTGTTGCATGCACACAATTATTTAAAGAAACTTTATATATATTGTATGTACATCTCTAAAATATTGAATAATGTATATGCAAATATTCCATAATAATAATAATAATAATAATAATAATAATAATAATAATTCTGAAATCCCAAACACTTCTGGTCCCAAGTATTTCAGATAAGAAATCTCAGCCTGTACTAAATCTCAGGTAATTGTTGGATCTCAAATAATTTCCCCAATTTATGAACTTCAATGTGTATAAAAGCAATAAAATAATTATCTTGAAAAAAGAAGTAGTTTATTTTAATGGGGGTAGTTACTATAATTAATATGAGGGTAGGACTCTGCTTTAAACTAAATTAAATTCATTTAAAAAAAAGAATGGTTATCTATAATTATGTAATTTGTGCATTCAGGGAGAAAAAAAATAGGCCACACAATTCATTATACAGAAGCACCAGAGATTGAAGGCTTGATCTGCCAAATATAAAACTGTGTTAAAAAGCTTGCCAGTTATTATTATTTGTAATCTCCAATTCAATGAATCATAATGATAGGTTGAAATGGAAGACAATCCTTAAGACAGCTTCATAAACATGCCCATTCATTGCAAACACATGTAGCTTACAGCCCAATGTCCACACTTCTTTCACAACTAAAAAAAAACCCCTTCTTGATTTCCAGATTTTTGTTTTGTTTTATTTTTAAACCTACTAATTTCATCCTTAAAACATATCCGGGGTAGCCATATTGGCTATGTAACAAAGTACAATAACATCCAAAACCCTCAAAATAGTGCTATCTGTATTGGGCCAACCAAAATGTACAAAATATATGTTGCAAATTTCTGAAGCTCCACTGGCTTCTTCAGCAGGCAAATATATGGAGGGGAGGGTGAGATTAAGTTAATCACAAACCTGCATTTTATCAATACGAAGCAGTTCAGGTGGTGTGGAGGGACATTTATGCAGGTCTCTTCTGGCTGTGTGGAGTACTCAAGGAAATAACATTTAAGTTCAATTAGCAAGATAAAAAGAAATGCTCCTCTTGAGATCCAGATTGCCGCTCTCCTTTGTGAAGCTACAAGCTCCTTTGTTAGGCACTGAATTTCGAAAGGATCCCTCCATGTTTTTGCTTTAGGAAACCCTTTTAGGGGCTGCTTGGTAAAACATGCCAAACGTTGTATGTATATATATAGAGAAAGAGAGAGAGAGAGAGATGTTGTATCTTTGTTGGAGACAGAAACCTCAAATAGTGATGTCCCAGTCCATCTCAAGAGGATCTCAAGAGGAGTATCTCTTTTTGTCTTGCTAATGGAACTTAAACTTTATTTCCTGGAGTACCCACATAGCCAGAAGGAGGAGGGGCCTGTCTGCATGGCTGTCCCTCTACACCATCTGAACTGAAAACAGCAACATCTTGACAAAATGCATGCTTCTGACTAAAACTGTCTTATTTTCCTCCTGTATTATTTTTAACACCTGTGCCTAATGAAGAAGCCAGTGAAGTTTCAAAAGCTTGCAACATGTTTTCTATTTATTTTGGTTGGTCCAATAAAAGTATCACTAGAGATTATCACATGGTGTATGGAGGGAATGCTCCCATCCTTAACCTGTCCTTACCCCATCCTGATCATGTCTGTTCTTATCCTGTCATTCTCCCATCAGTGGCCCTGTCATTGTATTAATGGGAGTTACCATTAATGCACAGTGATGGGAGAAAGGCTGGACAAGTGTGACATCATCAGATAATCTTATTGTGATCATGTGGTAAGGATGACTGAAGGATGTGATAAGGACAGACTCATCTGATAATATTTGCAGTTACGCTATAAGGATGGGGTAAGGACGGGAGTGATCCATCCTTTACCCCGTGTTATAATCCTCACTGTTTTGTGAATTTTGGATGTTACTGTAATTTCACCTTTCATCCTAGAATTTGGACCATCTCCTTTATTATGATGTATAAAAGGAAGAACTGTTCAAAAGAGATGAAGAAAGAATGTAAATTGTAAGGAAGGACATGCTACTAAGATGTGTGATTAATGGTACACAAATGTGAAGAAGTCAAACTAGACAAGAAAAAAAGGCAAATGAAGCACTCCACTGAGCGTGAGGCAGTGAAATGCCAAGGTTTTCACTTACTTTCACTACCTTTGAGAACCATGTGCTAACTAGCTTTTACACTAACAAATGCAGTGAAACCTATTCATCCCAATAATATGTCTCTAGGCAACATGGGAGACAGGTCTAAACTGTAAAAATTCTGCAGAAAGGGAAATATGGAGCAGTGCTATTCAACACTACTACTGGCTACAGACATGTGAACAGTCTAAAGGTGTACATCAGTGGCATTTATACCCATTAAAGCAATCAAGTTTGCATTAGCAAACAAGTGATAAGTGTTTGCTAATGTAAACTTGATTGCTTTAATGGGAACAAATGTCACTGATGAACACCTTTAGATGGAGAGCTTGCAGTGAGACTGTCACATTATTATATATGTAATGGACTTGGAGGCAGTTGAGATTAGTTTTTTTCAAGAGCTTAACACTGTGTTAAACAGGCTGGCCTAATCCAAAACTGCCTTTCTCTTTGGGGAATTAGGGTGGCGAGAGAATGTCCTAGACTGTAATTCCTGGAATCTTGTAAACTATTGCTGGCTGCAAATATCATTGTACTGAAAGATTAGTTAGCACATATCATGAATTACACATATAAAGGAGGTTTAAATTATAAAATGGGCAGCAGAGCTCTCCTCCCTGTTTTCTCAACATCTATCCCATTTGCTGAGGACCTCTTACCAACAAACCTGAAAGAAGCTGCCTAGAGCGGTTTCTTTTGGTGGCATCGCAAACAGGAAGGGGCACTAGCATGACGACACTTCCTGTCACCAATGTCGGACACTGTGTGTCATCATCTTCATGGTGGCCCCCGTGTGGACCAGAGGCCACCATGATTGTGGCGTCTATATGTACTGGGGTTCCAAAGTGTGCAGTTGCTGCTCACTCTCGAACCCTAGAATCAGCGCTGCCACGCCACTTCCTGCCCATTTGTATTGGGCCTGTATTGCTAATAATGCTCAAAGATCTTCAGTGACCATCCAAAGGTATTTCAGACATAATGGTAGTCTATATGTTCCTGCAGCTCTGAAAGTATTTGGTGCATAACTAATAGCTCAACTTCTGTATGGTGTTCATCTGGGACCCTTTTTGTTCTTTTGGAATGTGTACAGGCCAAGTTTTTAAGATCAGTTCTTCATGTTCCTAAATGTGTATCTAATGCCACTTTAAGGTCAGGCAGATTTCCTGAGCATCGAGGCCAGAGTATGGATTTGCATATTTAATTATTGGCTCAAATTAATCTTTGCCGCTCTGAATTTTAATATGCCATTGTATTCCTTTATATTTGTGTTTTATGTATATTTGTAGCTATTCATAACTTATATACAGATGTTTCTGGATAGAGGACAGAGAATAAATGCAATGCTCATAGCTGTAATCCCTGTGAGCTTTATGACTCAGAAAAATTGCTTCTCTGATAATCCTTATCTGTGCCATCACTTATTTGTATATTTAAGTTTTTGTGTTTTGTAACTATTTATAACTTAGATTTAGATGTCTCTGGAACAACTTTTACTGGTCTATGACTTTAATAAACAATATCTATCAAAAGAGTCTATGCTGTCATCCAGGAAGAAATTGATCATACATCATAAAAGTCTTCTTGATAATTCTAGCTAACTGGCATGCAAATGTAGGAAATAAAGCAGAATCAAATATTGTAGGAGAATTTGACTTAGGACCAGGAATTGAAGTAGAAAAGTGACTGATTGAATTTTGTGAAGCCAACAGTTTGTTCATGACAAACATATTCTTCAGGCAACTAAAGAAGTAACAGTATACATGGGGCTGCATCTGCCCTGTATAAAAGATTCTAGTTGTATGCCACTTTAACTGTCATGGGTCAATGCTATGGAATTCTGGGAATGATAGTTTGTTGTAGCACCAGAGCCCTAGACATGATTTGATGGCCAAAACTCAGACAGATTTCATAATTAGAAGCAGAAGATGGTGCATAATTAGAAGCATTTTCTCTGCAAAAACAAGACCAAGAGCAGATTGTGACACAGATCATTAACTGAGAAATATTTTTTTAAAAAATAGAGTAAATCTAAAGAAGAACACTAATTCAGTCCTTGTGCCAAAATACAACCTGAAGAACATCCCTACAGGCTTCAAAGATAATGGAGAAAAAAGGAAAATAATATGTACTATTAAGCCTAATTGACCAGAAGCCAGAAGAACTTTGAACTGAAGCCAGGGCCATTGTGAGGGAAGAATGCACAAAGTCACTGTCTGCAGACAAAAAGAAAGAAAAGCCTCACTGGATGAAAGATGTAACTCTTCTAGCAGATAAGGACATATGAGAAGCAAAAGTAAAAGATGATAGATTTCTTCGTATTCAGGATGGAAAGGAGAGTTAAAGGGGAAAATATGTGGGTGAAATCCCATCTGGTATTCATCTATCCAGGCTTGTAGCTTTTGCTGCCTAACCCTAAAAATTCTGGGATTGAATTTCATCCATGTTACTGTTGATCAGTTTCTATCTATTTTATTTTATTATTTGACACACTGTTTATCTGCCTTAACTATAACAGAAGATGATTAGAAAATCACTGAGGTTATGAAGCTGTGAACATTCAGAGTCTTGGAAATTCCAAATTTATACAGATTTCAGTATAAAGGTCTCTCCAAGTGAGAACATAAATAGTATGGGAATGGAAAGCAATGGCAGTCAGTAGAGTATATCTCACCAATTGGCAATAAGGTGGTGGAAAAAAGTAGGAATTACTAACATTCTCCTATGCAGTCTTAAAAGATTGTACAAATATTTTATGTTTCATCTTCCATGAACTGCCATTCCAAAAATTTACAGGCTGAAGCTGTATTTGCTGAAAGCTGTGAATAAAGAGAGAATATGTATACCTCAGCAAAAGTGATTTTATTTTTTTTTAACAAGGACTGCTGTACATTAAAACATTTTAAAGGCCAAATCTTAAAAAAAAACTGCTCAGCTGGTCTGTCACAAACCATTGTAAGCTTACCAGTTGGGCAGGAAATTGTTGCAACCTCTACAGATAAAGCTTGCTGCAGTGAGTTATATATAATTTCCTTTGTTCACAATGAAATAGTGCATAAGAGTTACCACTAAACTAGATGAGATACTGGCAAGACTTTTTTTTAGTACAAGCACAAGAGAAAAAGCATACTCTGTAATGGGATTTTGGTGTTAATTCTTTTCCAAACCCACCCATTTTCTCAGATTAAATCAGGAACATAAAAAAGATATTTACATGGGAAGAAACCCTTCATGCCCTCCAATGTGAGAGCAGGAACAGGGCTGCTGTGCTTAAAGCTCATGACAGGGTCTTGGAAATAGAATAGCCACCCCCAGGCCCCTTTCTGCTCCCCCTCCTCCTCCTCTTGTTGTGTGCCTTCAATTTATTTACAACTTATTGTAACCCTAAAATGAATTTATCACAGGGTTTTCTTAGCAAGATTTGTTTGTCTGTATGTGTGTGGGGTGTTATTGCCATACTCTGTGGCTGAGAAAATGTGACTTGCCCAAAGTTGTCCAGGGGATTTCCATGGCTGAGTAAGGATTCAAACCCTGGCATCTAAGAGTTCTACTCCAAAATCCAAATCACAACACCTTGCTGGCTCTCTATGGCAGCTATTGCTGTCAATAAACAGCTGACATTGGAGAAGTGATGGCACAATTTTTTACAAAGGCACCAAGAAGGCATCTAGTGGTGGACTTCTTTCTCCACTCCACCCATGGAGTGGACTGCCCACAATATTCTACAGAGCTTGAGATGCTTGTGGGTCTGTTATATTGCACTCCAAGGCCTAAATCCAATATGATCCTGGAACTGCAATGCCTTGAAGGAAGTGACTTCACTCCATCTCCCTGCAGACTTTGAAACTGCCTGTAAACCTGCTCTGAAGAAGAGGATTTTGTGATAACCAGGCCTTGCAGTAGAAAAGGGAGAGCCAGATTACTCCCTCCCATATCCGTTGAACTTCATGATTCCACCAGCAGCCATCCAGCACTAGATTCCCAGTGGGGCTTGATGGTTTCCATGCCTGTGAGATAGTGAATCTGCTCTGAGTGTTAGTCTGACTTTTAAAGTAGCTACCCAAAATTCAGGTCCTTGGATCACTCCCTTAGATGTTGGACTAAACCCCAGAGCAGATGCAAGAACCCATGGAGAAGCGAACTACCATCTCTCACTGCTGGGTCCTATGCATCAAAGATATTTAGATAATTTTCACTTTGTTCACAAATTGTTAAGGATTACAGTTACCGTAGAATGGCCAACCTAACTGCAGAAATGTGATGGAATGTAAAGGATCAACAAATAAGAGAGAAAGCAAACAGAGCAAAAAAGACACTAAAACCTAACAACTGCGAGATATTCATTAGGCCAGAGGGAAGAAAAGATGAATGCATTCCCTATACTTTTGGCATATTTTCATTAAATTGCATTGTGGAGAGAAGGCACTACTGAAGTAATAAATACTACTAGTAAACACTTGGGTGGAACTTAATTTTCAAGTCCTAGTGAGAATACCTGTGCATTCACAGTCTAGGGCTAATATTGAAATAAATATACTAGACTGATGCTGTATTTGCTTATGGAAATTGCAACAGCAAGGCAAATGCTTTAAGGTGATGAAGAAAAAGGATACTACAGCTCGCTGTTAAGCAAATAAGTTATTCATTCCCCACATCTGCCTTTAAGGGAAATCATGGCACTTAATAAGACCAAGTAATAAAAAGAAGAAAAGCAAGTGCCTTCTAAAACTACTTACTTTGCTTTTGTGGTTCAGACTGGGTTGGGGTTTTTCACCTGTGCGTTGTGAAGAGAAGCTACCGCTTAATCACTGCTGGAAGTCAAAAAGTGCTGCTGGTTATTTCTTGTATACTCAGTTAACTGAGGTGACATCTTTAAGATCCTTGCATACTAAGCAGAAAAAATGTTTAGCTGGGTGACTGTTAAAAATAACAATAAGTGGAATGTGTGAACTAGGTCTGTGTATACTTTTGATGCAAAATAAATTATTATTCTTGTTTGTGCTCTCTCTGTTCATACTGCAACCCAGGTCAGAACTTGTCAGAGGCTGATGAAATTTCTCTCCTTCGTTGTGCAAAGGCCTCCTTGCAAGTCTTTGTGAAGTCAAGGCACAACGAATATGCTGTATGCACCACTGTAGACCCACTCCTATCACAAGCTGCTCAATGTTCTGCTCTGTAATTTATTTTGTAATAGCTCATCTCACATTGCTTTGAAAGGAAGGGAGATGTTTCCCCTACAGACTGCTCTCAACATTGCAAAATGGAGAGAGAGAGAGAGAGAGAGAGAGAGAAAGAGAGCAGCAAAGTACACCTGAGCTTGGAAAAGACTTTTGAGGAGATATAGGCCCTGTAAAAGCCGGGTTGGGGACAGAGTTGGGGCATAGTGTCTCCACAAAGTGCCCCGGCTCCGCCCCCAAGGTGGTGTGATGTCACGCGCTGCACCAGACAGTGTGCAGTGTTATAGCGCTCCTCTGGCGCTGCATCTGGATGACGTGGCACCGTGCTATCGTGCCCTTTCCAGGGCTCAAAAAGGCTTTTTGCAGCTCCTTTTTGTGCATTGGAAATGCCGGATTGAGGCCATGGCATGCAGTTGCAGCAGCCCTGATCCAGCTAGGGAAGGGATGGCACCGCACTGCCCATAGGTGCTGTTTGTACTGCCCCATAGGAAACCTAACACTGAAGAAGAGCTCTCATGCTCTTCAGCTCCAACCTCTACTGTCCTCCTCCATTCCCAAAATGTAGGTCTGTAGTTTTTTCTATCAGCCATACTTTCACTCAAATTGACAGTAGCAGGAGAAGCCAGTAGTGGCAATTGGCTCTGATGTCAATGTAGTGGTGAATCTACTATGAGTACCAGTCTGAATTTCATAAGAGTCATCCAAGGTGCTAAACCGAATTCTCCAGAAATTTCAGTCTAAAACCCAAAGCAGATTCTTTGCCCCACTGACATTGGAGCCACCAGTCACCACTGGGAGAAACATCATCTGAAACACACTCCCTTCAGCATTTCAATGTTGCACTGGTTGACAGTATGTTAGGACAGAGGGGATAATGGGAGATGTTGCTCTCCCAAGCTAGTTTCATGAACGTCTGAGCACTGCTCCATCTCACTTTAACACAAAACCTACTTGTTTCCAATACTGAAAGCTATTCACAACATGCAGAATTTTATCACATGAGGCAATAAACAGCAATAACAGCTGGTCAATAGTGTTTGTTGCTGGAACATGTCACATGACAACACCTCCTTTCTGTTGTTATCTCTGTGAGAGGTGGTTTGGCAGGCATATCGTTTCACTCACCCTCTGTGAATGACCCCATTTCCCAGTCTGTGGTGCTAGCATTTGCAGTGTTATAAATTAATTCTGATTTAATCTCAATTTTGGGTGGTCTGTTGGCGGACTTTAGGTGTTGCTTGCTCTTTGCTTGACTGTGATAATGGACAAAGGAGCTCCTGACTTGAGTAAAGAATTAATTGCTTTTATCTGTCATTGATTAGACTACTTTGAATCAGAAGTCTCTCCTCCAGCCCCTGAGGGGTGAGGGAGGAAGACTAATTTTAATTTATATTTCTTTGGGACTATCTGTATGTGTATGCCAAACTAAGCACACATTGGGCAGTATTGCGTAGGCAGTGCTAAATTCTGTGTGTATTAACACCAGTGAAAGTTGTAATGCCAGAAATATTATGAAGATTATGATGTTGTGATAGAGAACAAGGATTCCTGTTTGCATAGTGCTTTTGAAAAGAATGCAATTTTAGCAGGAGAACATCCTGGTGTGATAAAGTCCATAATCATCCACATGTTGTCTCTGCATGCAGAGTTATTGTAAGGAAGCATGAGCAAAACAACAGCCACTGACTGTATACAGAGGAATGGGTATATAACTTCCAGCATTTCACACAGGAAAAGTGAGGCACATATCACCATGCAATATCAGAGTGTGGTCAAAATGGCAAAAGCTACTGGGAAAAAATAGATAAACTAGCACAGGCTGCAGCCATTTGGTTTTGCCTAAACCCACTAGGAAGGGGTGATACTCTGTCCCTCCTCTCTCTCTCCTGCTGAGTAAATTAAGTACAAACTGTATTGCTACTTTGAACTGTTTGCAGCAACTGAAATAAGCTGAGGACAAATGAGAGAAAGTAGGAGGAGGGGGAGGAAACTGAGACATTTCAAAAGCATCTGAAAAAATAGCATGATAGAGGATGGCATTCTCTGCCAAATTAGGACAGTTGGAGGCTATATGATATATACATGTCATCCAGATTACATCTGAAGCTGTAAGCCTACATGCATATAGCTATATATGCATATAGTACATAGGTGCACCCCACAATTATGTGGCAGAGTGATGTTGAGTGAACCAGTGGGTTCAGTCCTACTCCCCTCCCCAATTTTTATTCCACTAACAAAAGCAATTTGTAAAAGGGCATTGCTACCTTAAGATTCAATCCACTTATTTATTTAAAGGTCTTCCCTAAAGCAAAGATTAAAATTGCATCTAGCAAAACCTGAATTATAAAACAGAACAGGATAAAATAATTATAAAGCCAGAATTAGCAGATAAAACCAGATGGTACTATAGGTAACCAACATCTCAATCAATAGTTGTTGTGTTTTTTTGGGGGGGGGGGTGGAATTTCCTTTGAACACTATAAAGACCAATAGTCCTAAAAACAGAACATAAGGATTGAACAACGTTGTAGTCATATTCTGATGAATATACTGAGACAAAGCAGTAAGTGAATGTATTTTTGTCTATTTATGTCTTCTAGAAGGTAGAAATTGATTTCTTTCTTTTCTGGAATATTATTTGCTGTAATGAACTTGAAAAAAATAAAA
This sequence comes from Sceloporus undulatus, assembly GCF_019175285.1. Lineage (NCBI taxonomy): Eukaryota > Metazoa > Chordata > Lepidosauria > Squamata > Phrynosomatidae > Sceloporus > Sceloporus undulatus. The sequence goes on along the minus strand of NC_056523.1, from coordinate 44,861,248 downwards.
TACCCTTTTAATACACACACACACACACACACTAGCTCCTGTAGATTCCTGACTCAAACAGAGCCTAAGTAGAACAGTGGAAGATAGGGAGTCTTGGAGGAATCTCATCCACAGGGTGAAAGTTGACTCAAGGGTAGTTAACAAGAACAACTGAAGAAGTAGGTTTATATCTATGAAAGGTCACGTGAAAATAAAAACTAACTAGCTTCAAAAGTGCTGCAATGCTCCCCCCATCTCTTCCTCCTCTTTATATTGCGGTATAAGTAGGTGACACACAATCCAGCCATCTAGCACCTACCATTATTTCAACAACTACATATCATACCATGTGTTCCTATATCTACATACATACATACAAGCAAGCAATATTGAAAAATAGTGGGCTTACTATTATTATTATTATTATTATTATTATTATTTTCTTATATCCCGCCTTTCTCCCAACATAGGGACTCAAGGCAATGAACAACGTGTATAAAACAATACAATTAAAACCAGTACAAGAATATTAAAATATATAAACATAAAAATTTTAAAAATTAATTAAACAATCTTATTTCTGAGGATGCATCTGCACAATTAACATCCATTTTGACATACTATGTGATCACTGTAATTGGAAAATAAATTCTTATCCTCTGGTCTCTAATTACTGGCAGCATAAAATGAAACAAATATGATAATGATACTTTCTGCCTTCAAAATATCCCTTAAAATGTATCCCTGTGACAACAGCCCATTGCTTGTACCCATATAATTAAAACACCAAACTACAGTCATTCCACAGAGATGGTAATAAATTGTTCAAACATCCATCACAGCTGCAGTTAATCCAAACAGTCTGACAGGTTAGTATCTTAATTATATGGAAACAGGGGGTGGAATATGATTTCAAAGCCATGTTTTAAGGGAGTGTTTGAAGGACAGAAGTCATTACTGTCCAGCGTTTTTCCCCATAATATAAATATTTGGAAAAGGGAGGATAAGGTGGTTTTTTCCCCTTTGAATAAGATGATGAGACAACATGTTTTGGGAATAGAACATAATCCATAATGTTTTGCCCTTGTTGTTAACTGCCCTTGAGTTGGCCCTGACTCATGGTGACCCTGTGGATGAGACATTTTCAAGGCCCCTTGTTCTCCATTGCTCTGCTTAGGTCTTGCAAATGCAGTCTCTAGATCTGGCATGTGGTTTTCTTCTCTTTCTGTTGTTTTCTATCTTCCCTAGCATTATCATATTTTCATGATGTGGCCAAAGTATAACAACTTCAGTTTCATCATCTTTGCTTCCAGAGAGATTTCAGGATTGATCTGCTCAAGGACCCATTTGTTGGTCTTTTCAGCTGTCCTTGGTATCCTCACCACTTTTCTCCAGCACGACATCTCAAATGATCTTATTTTCTATGTTCTTGTTACGCTGCAATGTGATGCAACTGAAAAGGAAAGAGCAATGGTGGTAAATCATCCAGCCCTCCAGATACTTTTGAACGAATAAAGCTTCTGTCAATTCAGCATAGGTAATAGTGAAAAATGCTGGAGCTGCAGTTCAACGCTACTTGGAGGGCCACTTGATTCCTCACCTCTGGCTTAGAGTTGTTGCTCTTTGTTGTAGGCTGGACCTACTGTATAGAGGATGCACCTGTTTGGAAGCATCCTTTCTTTGCAGGGTTGTCCAGTCCACATGCAGTTGCCCCTGAATGACACCTGGAGAGCAGATTGAGTAGGCATACAAATCACTCAGGGGCCCCTTCACAGTTATAGCACTACGATACTGCTTCAATAGCCATGCAACATCATATAAAGTCCTGGGATTTTCAGTTGAAGAAAGGATATTTAGACTTTTATGCCAGAAAGTTCTTCCAGCACCTCTCCAAATATATCCAGGACTCCATAGGGTGCAGCCAGGGCAGTTAAAGTCAAATCATGTGCACTATAGTTTTATAATATGAAGGGGTGCCTGGCAAGGGGTCACAGCCTTCCCTTTCTAGGGAGGTTCACTTCTCTTTCTAAGGAGATGTAATTTCTTTTAAAAATATAGTGATTAATTTTTTTTGAAATAATCACTATAGTGATTGAAATTTTTAGAAATAATCACTATAATTTTAAAAGAAATGTGATGCATCTCCCTAGGAGGGGAAGATTGTGACTCCTGGTCAGAGCCCCTTTCATATTATAAAATTATAGTGTTTATGAAAATTATAATACACATGCAAATTTTATGCACACAGACATTCTGTTTGATTCCCTCTTGGTCATCTCTTTGCTAATCATAGAATCGTGGAAGAGACCACAAGGGCCATCCAAGTTCAACCCCCTGCCATGCAGGAACTCTCAATCAAAGCATCACCAACAGATGGCCATCCAGCCTCTGTTTAAAGACCTCCAAAGAAGGAGACTCCACCACTCTCCGAGGGAGTGTGTTCCACTGTTGAACAGCCCTTATTGTCAGGAAGTTCCTCCTAATGTTGAGGTGGAATCTCTTTTCCTGTAGCTTGCATCTATTGTTCCGGGTCCTATTCTCCTCATAGGACATGGTTTCCAGACCCTTCACCATTTTAGTCACCCTCCTTTGGATACACTCCAGTTTCTCAATGTCCTTTTTAAATTGTGGTGCATCGTTTCTCTTTTGCCAGTGCATTTTATTCTATTGTGCCTCTGTGGGCATGCATTTCCTTGCACCTGAGAATCATTCTGCAGCAAAAACTAACCGGATCTGAAAAATGAATGGCAAAAACCTTTTGGATGTTCCCTATGGCCTTGAGATACATCAGATTAAATTTACCTACTCAATAGCATTTTCAAAGGCCAAGTATAACACTAAAATCAACATTCACATTCAGAGATGTCCAGTGGTGGCAAGTCTACTCTCAATTTAATGGCTACTCCTCCCACAAGTGTTCTAGGTTGTGTGCAAACCATGCAGGTGCTGAAATCTACTTCTACTAGAGATTTGTCACCATGAGAGCTCCCATACAACATTGAACACCTGTGATGACCACAAAATTGAGAGTGGATTCACCACACCTGTAGTCTACCTCCCCCTCATCAAATGTGAGAATAATCCTGAAAAATCATAGTTCACCAACCATTCAGGCACATCTATTTCTCTGATTTTAGCTGGTTTGGAGCTAGTTGCTAGCTATTTAGGGCTGCCAAATCAATTTGGAATGCAGTTCAGTGTGGCATTGTACTCTGAGTGCTGGACTAGGATACTGGAAGATAAGATATTGAATCCCCACTCAGCTATGGAAACTAATGAGTCACGCACTCTTAGCCTCAGAGGAAATCCCCAAGTTAGTTCATGTGCTGTCACAGGCATGAATCCTTCCAATGACACAGAGGTGAGGTAGGTGAAGGTTAAAAATTAGACTGCAACTGCTTTTGACTCAGATGACTGTGAAATCAGGCAAGAGGATAATAAGGCAAGAGTCACATGGGTCCAGAATTTGGGCAAAAAGCTAAAATGATTAAACCGAGCCTATAGTATTTGGGGCATATCATGAGACAAAATGGTAATGCTTGGTAAAGTGGAAGGCAGTGGAAAGAGAGAATAGCCACACTAGTCAATCAAAGAAGTCATGGCCCCCAAGTCTGCAAGGTCTGAGCAGATCAACAACAACAGTTTATTTTGGTCATTGACCAGTATAAAAAGAACAGATCTATTTTTCACAGGGTATCTTGCAAGTCTCTCAGACTTAGGATTGCCATAGGGTGAAACCAACTTAATGGGAAACAAACAACAAATTCTCAAACCTTTAAAAAAATGTGGAAAGTAGCAAAATGTACCCAATTCTTGCAACACCTAGTCTCATTGCTCCATTCCCAGGAGATCCTACATAAAGCACATGTGACATGAGTAGTTCTTCAAGACCCTACACTGGATAGCTCACCAACAGCACTCTGAATGTTCCAGATAGATCATGACTCAAAATAGCACATAGCTGCCAAGGGCATGCGCGCCAATATTGTGCCTCCCCAGTTACCTTCCAACCCTTGCTCCTGGATTGTTAATGCACCAGCATTATGCAAGCACAAAACCCACATAAAATGCATAAGGAGCTCACAAGAAAAACCCAATGCCAGCATGGAATAGGTGAAGATGAGTACCAAAGCTTTAAAGCCATTTCATATACAAAAATAAAATTTCCTCCTCTCTGAGTGCCACACACCCTGACATTTTTCCTCCTGTCTGGATAGCTGGTGTGAGAACACACCACACAGTTATAGCACTATTAACTTTAACTGCCATAGCAACTTCCTGTAGGATCTTATATTTTTATTTCAGTGAAATAGTAAAGCAATCTGGCTAAAAATCCCTCCCTAAACTCAGGATTTTAGGAAGGGGGGGTCCAGACTAAGTGCCACCATTATGATGGGGCTTGGGTGCGGCAGCACAGCAGCACGCACCATTCTTTTTTCTAATGGAAGGGGGGGGGGTCCAGACCCCAAGAACCCCCCCCCCTTGGCTACGTCCCTACTAAACTGCAAATCCCATTGGATGCTGCCATAGCAGTTAAAGTGGAATCATAATGCTATAATCGTGTAGTGTGAAAAGGCCCCTGGAGAAGCATGTTAATTCTCTGATAATTCAACTAGCATCCTGAGTAACACTGTCACTGTCCTCTTGGAAACTTGTTAGATTCAGGAAGGTGTGTTTGATTCATTGCTAGAGATCTCTAGCATTAAAAGAAGACACTACACCACAATATGGTTAAAAAATAAGCAGTGATCAAAAGTCATACATGCATTAGAAGGTCAAAAAAGCACTTAAAGATTAAACCAAGAAATTTGGAAAGATTTAGAGTTCAAATTGTGGTCTCTTGACATTGCTTTGAAGGTAATGTAATCTATCACCATATGAATTTCTCTGAAGGTAAGCTGACATACTCACATCAAAGAAATTTTGCAGGCAATTCTCAACACACAATACTAGCAAATGAAATATTGCTTACTGGCAATTAAGTGTGCAGTTCTATGCTCACTTAGGGGCATTTCCGCCCCTGATGGAATCTACTGACAAGACAACAATTCAGTGGCCTTTTATAGATTCTGAACAATTTAATACAGGTCAGTATCTAATTGTGGGCTACTGGAGATTTGTTTTTAGCATGTGTATGCTACTATTATACTATCAATTTGTGTTATTATTCTGTGGCTAGATTTTACTTTTTGGCAGTCTCCTCTCTGCCCCCAAAAAGCCTTTAGGTCAGACTTCTTCCATTTCATAGTGGTTTGCTTTGTAGGGAATTGGGTCTTTCTCCAGATCATGTGGATTATAATGCAGGGATAAAATGTAAAAAAATATTGCATTTTAATGTTTATACATGTTAATATAAGAGACTCAGTGTAGTGCAATAGTTTGAGTGTTGGGCTAGGACTCTGGGAGACAAGGGTTCAAATGCCTGTTCAGCCATGGAAACTCAGTTCATGACTTTAGGTAAGTCACGTTCTTTCAGCCCAAAAGGAAAGCGATGGCAAACCTCCACTAAACAAATTTTGTAAACAAAAGCCATGATAGAGCCACCATATGTTGGAAATGACATATGGTGGCTCTATCATGGCTTTTGTTAAAGTTTGCTTGCTTGCATTAATGTTATTCATAAATACATTTACAGGACAAGTGTGTGCTTGTTTACTCAAAGGTTGTATCACCATGGTCAGTGGGTCTTTTTTCCCTGGTGTAAATCTCCAAGAGTTATAGAATTGCAGTCTCATAAATCAGTCTGACATATGCTTTCTTTTTCCGTAAAAGTCATTGTATCCATGGGCACTTATTCTCAGGTAAGTGGTTACAAATCTTCCACATAACAAAGGGGAACAATATATCAGAGTCCCTGCTCATTGGAGTTGTGTAACTATGTTCAGCTCAACAAATGTAGACTGCCTTCTTCAGACTTTTATGCTGAATGCACAAAGATCTGATTTTCTTCAAGGTATTCAGGGTCATTGAAGGTAGGACTTCAATGCATACTCACATTCCCTTTCTCAGCTTTAGCCCTATGCAAATTCCCCTGAACAGGCTAGAGCAAGAGTCTTATATGTAAATGGACCTGCTGGGTTCTCTCTTTTGGGGATGCTTAAAGAAACTATTGATTTTTGAGAAATTGGATTTACAATTTCCTTTGTTGAAATCACTATTATTTTTACAGGCTATGTTCATCATAACTTAGAATAACTTCATACCAGTGTTGATTTGCACACTCCAACAAATTATAGAGGCAATTACAATGAGCTAATATTAGCAGAGGCTTTCTAATCCACAGGTGTTTGCAAAGTCAAGAACAGAATCTTTGAATTTGATTGGATTGGATCAAATTCTATCCACTCGACAAGTTTTCTTAAGTACCCTTGCATATTTCACATGTTCAACTAAATTACCATCAACAGTAATAGAGATTGCTACCAGCAAACAATCTTGCCAACTCCATGTAGTTCATGGAGGACAACTTTAGTAGTTCCAGGGGGGCAATGTTTTGCACCAGAAACCCTTCACAGATTGCAACAACATCCCCCACAACATGGGAGGGAAACTGTAAGTGGCTAGATCTCCACTTGTTGTTATGTGCCTTCAAGTCAACTCTGACTTACGGCAACCCTACTATACAGTGTGAAGTCGAAGGGTTTCATGGCCGGCATGCATAGTTTTTTGTGGGTTTTTTCAGGCTATGTGTGTTTTATTGGATTCATATTGGCTTCCACATCCTTTTCCTTTCAATTCAAAATATTTCCCTGCAGTGATTACTATATTGGCTACCAAAGTTGCATGTATTAGTGGAGCTAAAAAACAACCTGAATAATTTTTAAATGTCATGGTCTTATTTCAGGAAGAGATGTAACAAAAGTTGGAAAAATGTTTCCATCTAAACATTAGGAAGACCTTCCTGACAATAAGAATTGTTTGATAGTGAATATGCTGCCTTGGTGTGATGGAGCCTTCATCTTTAGAGATTTTGAAATAGAGACTGGATTTGCTTTGATGTGAGCTCCTGCATGACATGGGGGTTGGACCGGATGCCCCATGTGTTCTCTTCCAATTCTATGATTCTATAAGCGTGTTTTTCTCTTCCATATCCTTGTTGTATGAGTTTGTCCCAATATCTGTTTCACCACATTTCTACAGTGATATGCCATCTTAATCTCAAAAGCAAAATCGCATTTTGAAATATATTTTGTTTTTATAATATCAATTTCTAAACATATTTCTACTCTGTGTTAAAATATATTCTGATATCTTTAAATTAAAATACCACCTGTTGTTGTTGTTAACTGCCCTCAAGTGAATTCTGACTCAATATGGGCCCGAACAAACTAGCCTAAAAAAACCCCAAGCCACCTGGAAGCTGCCCTTGCTGACCAGATGTGGCTGGCTTTATGGTACTCTGGTGGCACAGTGTTTACACACTGCACACTGCCAGAGCACCGGAAAGCTGCCCTGGGGCTGAAGTGGAGCTGGAAAGCTGGCTTTTTGCCTGCTAAAAAGGAGCAGCTCTTTGCTGCAGCCCCAGTCTGCGTTTGAAAGAGGAGGCTTAAAGCCTCCCCTTCAGGTCTGTCTATTTGGCTCCTAGTTGTTTTTGCTTTCTGCCACAACTCTCTCTCTCTCTCTCTCTCTCTCTCTCTTTATCATAAACATGCGGCAAAATATATTACTTTTGTTTTCTCTCTCTCTCTCTCTCTCTCAATCTCTTTTTACGATGTTCCATTTCTGTTGATGATGAAGTAGGCAAATGGTCACATGTTCTTATCAAAGATGAACCAATTGATAAAATTCCATAGGTGAGGTTATTCTCGATATAGGATCATCTTCCACATCCTCAGTACAACTGTAAAACAAGGGTGGACAACTAGCAGGGGTTGTGGCCCTTCATGAACCTCTCTCCATTTCAAAGCATTCTTTAACAAATTGATCCCAAATGCCCTTCATACAGGGGAGGGCTCCATGGCTACTTAGCATCCTCTAGTTGACATACTTTGTTAATTTTAAATAGAGATGCATCTGTGGCTTGCAGATTTGCTTGTGTGTTTCTATAGAGTATTGGACTGACATACATGTTTTTGTGGCACTGCCTTTGTTCAAGGTTTAGCAAACAGCATCCAAAATTGGCAATTTTAGATTGCCAGGTTCTCATTGTAAATTGAGATAATTGTGTTTCTTGGGACTATGCCATGTTACCCTCTTGTAAACCATTTGCCACTCTGCCTTTTTCTCCTTCTCCCTTTTATAACCTATCTTTCCCCTCTAAACAAGGGCTCGCTGAATATGGTACAAAACACACTGCAGAAATAATCCAGTTTAAGATCACTTTATCCAGTTTGAAACTGCTTCAACTGCCCTGGCTCAGTCCTGGGAATTGTAGTTTGTTGTGGCACCAGAGCTCTCTGACAGAAAAGGCTAAATGTCTCACAAAACTACAGTTCCCAGAATCTCCTCTCATTGATCCAGTTAAAGCAGTCTCAAACTAGATTATTTCTGCACCTTGTTTTGGATTTTAGTTACAATAAAATATCTAAAAAACAGTAAAATATTTAAACTGGTCAAACCTTTTAAATAACAGAAAGAAGACAAATAAGGATGCATGTAAAAAAGAGAGGTATGAAGTCTTGTTAAACATGGATTAAGAGGAAAATTATCACTGGAATCCATTTTTGTTCTTTTTTAGAAAGCAGTTTCTTTTTTTCCCTTGGATTAATTAAGGACTTGCAGCAAAGATATAATAATGTCTCTAGCTCTTTGATTTTGCTTCCTACAAGCATGAATATCATATGACCTTCGTTTCAGATTAAAAATAAATAGTGTAATAATTATTCCTTTGGCATGTGCTGTGTCTTCCTAAAAGGGAACAGCATTTCTCGGTCATCGGCACATGAATCTAATTGACTCTCTATAAAAAGTAAGTTAATATGATAATTGAGATTGTACATGGCAGATGGTAATGCCAAATTCAGGCATAATGTTACCATTTTTCAGGCATAATTTGGCATGTCCATTATAGAAAGCTGGATAAACTATTTGGTATGGTTTTCTTGCTCTTACTCAATACAGACTGATTTTAGTTGGGCCTATTCTCAACATCTGTCCTGCACCACATATCTGGGGTCTGGTTTAATTTAAACAACAGGAAGAGCTACAAATACAATTCATGATGTGCTTACATCTGTGAGCCCAACACTGATACCTGAAATCCTCAGCAAGGACCCACTTCTCATGTGCCACCTACCTGTCTGTTCTTCCTTGTTCCTGCACCAAATATTTTAATACTTGAATAGAGATAGTTTGAAAATGAAATCAAACATAACCTTAATCATGAAGGCCTAAAATTGTGGGGATGTATAAGGGGGAAAGTGAAGTTCCATGGCCTAATAAAATAATTAAAATGACAGTGCTCTTCAACACTGCACAATTATATTGCTATGGTTCCACTTTGCCATGACAACATCCTGTGGGATCCTGGGACTTGTAGTTTATGCAGAGGTATTTAGGATTCTCAGTCAGAGAACATTAGCACCTCATCAGAATAGAGCAGGGATTCCCTGGGGGTGCAAGATGGAAGTTCAGAAGGTAGAACAAAGAGTGGCTTGGATCCTTGAATGATGACTTATTCAATTTTTTTTCTGAATAAACTAAAATCTAATTGCTCAGTTTAGATTTGCAGTTTATGCACTCAGTTATGAGTTTATTTTTTCAAGGTTCAGTTTGTTCACTGGCAGTATTATATGCAATTCAGTTTGTGATTCAAAAATTAGAAATTAGACTTCGTCATCTTCAAATATGGTATTATTTTCATAGGGTGTGTGAACTTTAATCAAGCATTTCCTATACTCATAAAATGTTGGGAACCACTGATCTAGAAGCACCAGGATCCCACAGGGTGGAACTATGTCAGCAGAATTATTTTATGTGAAAGGGCCTTTAGAATAAGAGACTCACTCAACTAAGCAACAAATGTAAAGAGGATTGAACTGGATTTGAAAATGAGGATTGAAGGCTGAGTTCTTATGGAATGAAAGCTCCTGCTTCTTCCCTGGATAAGTCCTGGATCGATGCAACATCATCTGAAAATCTTCAGTGTGGGGGGGTGCAAACCCTTGTTTATTCTGTTGAAAATGGGTCAACTGCACAGAAAATACTTTATACTGTATTTTTCTACACAGAAACCAGGGATTGTACAAAACAACCCTCACATTTTACTTCATAAAATATTCCTGCAAAATACTTCAGGATTGTTGAATCCAGGGAGAATACTGGGAAATAATATTTGTTTACTCTCTCATTGGGGACTATTTTAATAATTCATCCTCACATGCAAGAACAAAACAGTTGGAGATTTACATCCTTATCTGCAAGTGTTGGAACATCTCTTCCAGTTTGAAATTTAGCTAATTTGAAATTTAACCATACAGAATCCTTAGTAATATTTTTTTGCACTGAAGTTACTCATCAGTCATAATTCCTGTATATCGCTGCATGCAATGGCAATAGTGGTGACATAAACAATGTGCACAATTAAAATTATAGTTTTAAATTACAATATCATATGCACAGCCTAAATGCATTTATATATACATAGCTTTATGTGGTTAAAGTGAAAATTTGGTAATATGTGATTTTTTTTAACTTTTATTTTTTTATTTTAACCAATATATAGACACCTACATATTTCATGTCATTTATAACATATCTTAACAAAAATAACCCTCCCTTTCCCCCCCCGCTTCCCCCTCCGCACCCACCCCCCACCCAAGATAAATACATTTCTCTCTCTCCACTTCATTCTTCATAGTACATTAACAGACATAAACCTGGGTACTTTCTCTCTTTCCCTTCATGATTCACTCTGATTCTATACTTTTCCAATATTGTAGAACTATGTTCCAGTCTTCTTCTTCCTCCTCCTCCTCCCTCCTTTCTTCTTTCAACTTTCTGGATAATTTATCTGATTCTCTCATATCCAATACTCTTTTAAACCATTCTTCCATTGTGGGCATCTGGTTCACCTTCCATCTTTGGACATATAGCACTCTAGCTGTTGTGATCATGTATAGTATTATTTTCCAGTATTTTTTTTCAATTTCACTTCCTATTTTACATGTCATGTTTAACAAGTACAATTCTGGTTTCTTTGGAAAGTTCGTTCCTAAAATTTCCATTATAACAGAGTGTATTTTATCCCAGAATTGCTTCGCCTTCCTGCAAGACCACCACATATGGTAAAATGTTCCTTCTGCCTTCCCACATTTCCAACATGTTTTATTTACATCCTTATATATTTTTGATAATTTAACCGGGGTCAAATACCATAAATAAAACATTTTATAATAATTCTCCTTTAAGGTTTGTGCCAGTGTGAATTTATTAGTTTTTAACCACGATTTCTCCCATTCTTCCAAACTTATATTATGTCCTATCATCTGGCTCCATTTAATCATGTTATCCTTTATACCTTCTTCTTCCAAATCCCTTTTTAACAATTCTTTATAATATTTTGATATCTTCTTTTTCTGTTTTTCACAAATTATAACGTCCCATTCATTTTTTCCTCTTTCTATTCCTTCTTTCCAATCTTTCTTAAACCTTTCCTCTAGTTGTTTGTATGGGAACCAGTCTATTTTTATCCTCTCTTTTTCTAATTTCTCTCTAGATTTCATTTTCAGAGTTACTCCCTCTCCTTCTTCCAAGATCTTTTCATATGTAATCCATTGTTCTTGTGTCTTTTTAAATCTTCCAAAGTGTGACTCCTGTGGTGAAGTCCACTTTGGTATTTTATTGTAAAAAATTTTCTTACCATGCTCCCAGATTCTCAACAAACCTTTTCTTACTACATGATTTTTAAACTCCTTGTCCTCTTTCCATTTTTTATATACTAAATATGCATGCCACCCATGCTTAATGTTATGACCCTCCAAATTCAACAATCTCCCATTTTTCAAATTAATCCAATCCTCTACCCATAACATTCCACATGCATAATAATATTTTTGTAAGTCCGGTGTTCCCAAGCCTCTTCTCCTTTTGTCATCTATTATATTATTCCACTTTATCCGTGCTTTTCGACTGGCCCAAATAAACTTCGCTAGTTCTTTTCTCCACTCTTGAAAACACTTATCGCTATTAATTATGGGGAGATTTTGAAACATAAACAAAAATTTTGGGAGTACATTTGTCTTAATTACAGCTATTCTACCAAACAATGATAAATGTAGTCTAGACCATCTCCCCAAGTCCTCTTTGATCTCCTTCCATTTTTTCTCATAGTTGTTGACAAATAAGTCTCCAGTTTTTTTGATATCCAAATTCCCAGATAATTTACTTTATTTTGGACTTTAAATTTTGTGATTTCTTCCAATTCTTTTTCTTCTTTTTTAGACAGATTCTTAATAATCATTGCTGTTTTTTCTACATTAATTTTAAATCCTGCCGCTTCTCCAAAATCCTGTAATATTGTTCTTAATTCCCTTATACTGTTTAGAGGATCCTCTAAGAAAACAACTATATCATCAGCATATGCTTTTACTTTATAACACTGATCTTTTATTTTTACACCTACTATATTTACATTTTGTCTTATATCTTGCAACAGGACTTCCATTATCAGTATAAACAATAATGGAGATAGCGGACATTCCTGCCTTGTTCCTTTCTGCACATCAAATTCTTGTGATTTTTCTCCATTCACCATTACTAAAGCTTTCTGTTCTTTGTACAACTCTGTAATCCATTTCAGAAAAGATTCTCCTGTCTCTATCCTTTTCATTCATACATGCACTGCCAGTTTATGTTATCGTATGCTTTTCCCGCGTCAAGGAAAATTAGAGCGACTTTCTTATCTTTATGAACATTATAATACTCGAGCACATCTATTACCATTCTTTGATTTTCCCTTATTTGCCTTTCGGGTAAAAACCCATTCTGATCCGAGTGTATTTTATCCTTTAATATCATTTTTAGTCTGTTTGCTAAAATAGATGTTAATATTTTATAATCGTTATTAATCAAAGAAATCGGTCTATAATTCTTCGGGTCCTTTTCATCCTTCCCCTCCTTATGTATCACCGCTATGTGAGCCCCGCTCCACAAATCTGGTTTACCTTCTTTTCCTATGTTATTATACACTGTCAGCATACATTCTTTTAGCTCGTCCTCAAATTTTTTGTATAGCCCTCCTGATAGACTGTCTGGTCCAGGCGCCGTACCACTTTTAGCCTTTCTTATTACTTCTCTCAACTCTTCCTCTGTTATAGGCGTATTCAACTTAGCTTGCAATTCCTTCTCTAATGGCACTATTTTCTGCTTCTCTAAATATTTCATAATTCTCTCTTGCTGTTCACATCCTGTTTTTTCTTCTCTATATAACTCTTTATAATACTCTTCAAATATTCTCTTCAATTCCTTCTGTTCCTTATAGATTTTATCTCCACTTTTGAGTTCTATAATCATCCTTCTTTCTTTTATTTTCCTTTATCTTTGTGCTAACCATTTCCCTGGTTTATTTGCTTCTTCAAAGAATCTTTGTCTAGTTCTCTTTAATTGCCATTCCACATCCTTATTTAGCTCCTCCTCAATTTGTCTTTATATCAAATCTAATTTTTTTCTTACTTTCACATTCTTTGGGTCTTCTCTTAATTCTTCTTCTTTCTCTTTACTTTTTAAAATTAAATTCTGCATAGTCCTTTCTTCCATTCTTTTCTTTCTTTATTTCACAAATAAACCTCATAAAACTGCTTTACATGTGTCCTACAACAGTTTTGGTGAAATCCCGTCCTTCTCATTTTCTTTAAAGAACCAATTTAATTCTTTTTTTTAACATGTTTTACATTTTCTTTGTTTTCTAATAGTGACAAACATATCTTGTCTTGACATGGATTTATGTCTGTCTGAGAAAAAGGTGTACCCTTTCTCTTTACCATATTTATACCTCCATGCCTCCTGTAACACACAGTTATCCATTAGATCAAAGACTATTTTTGGTAACTTCCCATGCTCCCCTGTGTTTCTTTTTTATTTTTTCTGATCTGTATCGATCTGTCCTCCTTAGGGCAAAATATCCCATTCCAGTCTCCCATTATTATTACTCTCTCTATTTTTTGTTCTAATATTATGTCTTGGATTTTCCTAAAGAAGTTTTTCTTCTCTTTAATGGGGGCATATATCCCAATAATTAATATCTGTACTCCTTCCATTTTTATTTCTATTACCACATATAACCCTTTCTGATCCATAATAACCTCCTTACTTTGTATATTCTTATCCACATACACCACTACTCCTTTCTTTCTTTTGTCATTTGCTACTATATATGCTACACCAAGTTTTGGATTTCTCAAATACTTTATATCCTTTTTATTTATATGCATTTCTTGTAAGCAAACAATATTAACTTTTTGCTTTTCTATAAATTTATAAACACAAGCCCTTTTTGCTCCAGAGTTCAACCCTTTCACATTCCAGGTCAAGCATTTCAGTGCCATCTTTGCTCCCTCACTGTTTTTTGTTTTTCTTGAAATTACCATAATCCTTTATCTCTTCATCAAAAATCTTCACTCCCAACCTCAAACCCTATTTCTTTTTACTCCCATCCTCCCATTCCTTCTGTAATTTATCATACATCTCTTTTGCTTTCTCTATTGTATCAACTCTGTACCTTCTTTGCTTGTAAATAAATGATACAACTTCCACTCTCTCCCACCTAAATTCTATATTCCCTTTCATCAATAGTCTTGTAAGAAATTTATATTCCTGTCTCTTTTTTAGAATTTGGCTGGGGACATCTTTAAATATCTGTATCTCTTCATTTTCTATTACCAATTTTCCTTTGTAACTTCTTTGAACTATTAAATCTCTTATTTTTGTTCTCAACAGATAGATAACTATATCCCTTGGTACCTTTCTTTCCCTGGCCACAATAGAGTTAATTCTGAACATTCTATCTATTTCTGTTTCTAATTTACCATCCTCTAATTCTAAAAATTCTTCTAAGGCAGGGATAATTCTCTCTTCTAATTTTTCGTTAGCACATTCCGATAAACCTCTAAGTTTAAAACGTTTCTCTCTATATTTCAGTTCTAACTGCATTCCTCTCCCTTCCTCTTGTTGTAGCCTCTCCTTAACCGATTTAACTGTTCTCTCTAAGTCACAAGCTCTTATTTTTACCTCCTTAACTTCTTTTTTTACTTCTCCAATTTCCTCTGATATTCTTTCTATTTTACCTCCTAATTTATCCACCTCTTTCCTCACTTGTTCCTTAATCTCTTCTCTATTTTCCCTCATTTCTTGTTTCATATCTTTTTTAAAGCTTTTAAATTCCTCCAATAAGTTAGCCATTTGGACCCCTATCTCTGTTTGCCTTTCTGGTGAGACTGATGGTGACCTTCCTTGACTTTGTGCCATTTTTTGTGTCTGTTTATATTGCCTAGTGGTAGGTCTTTTACTCATTCTATTCCTTCTCCTTTAATGTTTTGCTCTTTCCCCCTATCTACCCCTTTTATTTATTTCAATCTCTGTCTTTTCTATTCTTCTCTTCAATACCTTCCACTTTTTCTGCGTTTACCACAGTGTTTGGGCAGCCTTGGCTGCTATCCAGTACTAATAGAGGGCCCTGCCACTCTTGACTCCTTCCCTTCTTTCTCCTTTCTCTCCTCTATTTACAACTAATCTCTCCTATGAGTCCTTTCCGAGCACCTTCCTTCTCTCTCCTTCCCAGGAAAGACTTTAACTGGTTGTCCTGTTTTCTTTTTTCCCAACCAGTAATCCCTCTATTAGCTTTCAACCTAGCCAGTCCCTTGTCCAAGCTAGATTGCCCTGTGGTTCTAGCCACCTTCCTTACCTCAGATTATTTTCCTTCCTCCTTATTTCTCTAGTTTTCCACAGTTAGTTATCTTAACCTTTTGGCAGCCTTTCCCTATTTCTCTAATTATTTTTTAATTTTCCTTTAAACTAATTCTTCATCCAATGTTTTTCCTTTTCCTCCTCTCTTCTCCACCCCCTGGGGTTGCTGCCACCTCCGTGAAAGATCCAACTGTCTGTCTGGAAAATAAATTCTCCAGGAGCTTCCAAAGATCAGGCTAGGCCGGCTTCCTCCCTCTTTATGAGGCCCTGCCTGGGCTTCCTGCTTTCTCCTCTGCCAGGTGGGTGTGGCCAGGCCTTCCCTCACTCCTCTGCTGCTGTTGGCTTCTGGTAATTTGGTAATATGTGATTTTTAAAAAAGATGTATATGTTTGCCTGAGGACTGAGATCTGCCAGAAAGGCCTTCTTTTGTAACAGTAAAGCAATATGAACATGGAGGACACAAGAAAAAGCATTCTTGTAAAACCCTCTCCCCTCAGAGGACAAAGTGGTGCCAACATTGCTTTCTTTTCAGTGTGAAATTGAGAATTTTATTAAAGCTTTTAAGTTCCAATTAAAGAAGGTGCATGTTGTATATGTGTGTTTTGTTTTTGTTTTGTTTTTAAATTTATTTTAGCTTTTTAAAGCTGTTTTGACTTGTTTAATGTGTTTTTATCTTGTTTAAATTATGCATTGATTTTAATCTAAAACTGTTTACACTGTTTATATTGTTTTATCTGTTTGGCACCCCAAGATCTCATGATAAATGGAGAGGATTAAAACATTTTAAGAAATAAAAATAGATAAATAGCTATTTGCTGTTATTGTATTTTTACTGCTAGGCAGTGGGGAAAGTACTTATGGGATTTCTACCTCATATACAAATCAACTATTCTAGATTTCAGTACTGTGTATAATGATTTTAGTGGGTGGGTTGAGGTGACTCTTCTGCCAGTCATATGTTGGCTGGGAGGATTTGGAAGTTACAGTAAAATGACTCAGGGTCATTTTGTTCACTGAACAGCACCCGGGGTAAACGGAGGAGAACATTTTTGACAAACATATTGGAGAGTTTAAGTTTGTGACTTCTATTCCTTTTTTCAGATCATCAAGATTCCTTCTTCTTATGAAGTTTCTGATGATGATAATGTGTTCTTCCCAGAACATCAGATACTGTTCAGCTAAGCACAAAATACATTTTCAAAACAGAACTCTAAAATTATCTCCTTTTAACATTCCCATATCAAGAGCTCATTTTTGAGAACTAATTTTGAGGGTTACTCTAGAGAGACAGGTTCTTACATGATTTCTGAGAGAGACTTTGAATTGTAGCTCAGGATCAACATGGCAATAAAGGAATGGAACTGCTGGTGAGCTTGCTTGAAGTTACTGTGGTAGCAGCAGCAGTAGATCCATTGTAGTTGAAGACTGGTTCAAAGGGTTGTGTTGCATTCTTGACATATCTTTGTAGCAATTTCTGTATGAAGTTTCCTGGAGAGGTAGGGTCAGATCTAAAATCTAATCCTGTAAAACAAAAAACACCATCCCTGTTCTACAGACATACATTATTGCACAGTAATCTGTACTGATGTAAATACATCATAATACCAAAGAGTCAGTAGAGTTGATCCATCTTCTTGTCTGTAATCCAAAACTGTGGTAGTCAGAGTGTCAGATCTGGGCTGAAGAGTATAGGTCTTCCGTTTTGTTTTCTCTGACAAAATAAAATTTCAAGTAAAACATAATTAATTATTTATAAATATGCCTGAAACATGGCTATGTTGCAGTTGCAGGGAACCAACTGAATTTCCCTTCAAAGAGAGAAAATTATGAAGAAAGACAACAGCTGCTTGACAGGAAATTAGGCTGCCTCGAAGTATACCCTTGGTGAATGAAATTTAGCTTGGTAGCATCTCTTCCAGTATGAGCCAGAGTGAAGAAGCAGCCCTGCAGGGATAATGGGTAGAAAAGCAAATAGATTTTGAAAGGAAATTATGGTCCTAACACAGTGCAACTGACCATTTCTCAAGTCTTCCAGACCGGACTAAACAAACGTGAATGCTAACAATACAGTTTTGCCAGTTGTCACTTCCATACCCACTTGTTCCATTCTTTCTGGGGACTGTTTGCAGAAATTTCTTGACTTAGCACTATGGTTTTCCAAAAAAAAAAAAGAATTACAAGAAAAAGAACAACAACAAGAAGAAGAATGACTATGAAGGTGTTGTGGTGATTTTATGGTGTGAAAGACAAATTTGTTCTCCCTTTCTTTTTAAAAACTTTTCCTTAGAGTGCCATTTAACTGATGTTGGACCTTATCACATGGAGAAAAAGAAATAGATTCAGGATTGCAAACTCAAAATGAGGTATTACCACACATAAATATATTGCTGCTGCCACCAGGTAGCTACAACCCGAGTCCCAGCTGTACTCAGCTGGCTGCTTTGCAAAAACAGAAAGCTCCTGTTTTTGCAAAGGATCAACAGATGGGACCCGCTGGCTGAGCACAGATGGGACCTGGGTTGTAGTTGCCTGCACAACAGGCAGAAAAAGGAACACTGTGCAAATCCTCCTCATGCTGGAGTTTGCTCATGCAGTGGCAATAAGATGTCACTAGGGGGGACCATTGGACAGCTGCTTCTTGATTGACAAGAGAATGGACCCCCATCAATCCAAGTAAGCAGGGTTTGGGGGACTTCCTTGGTCCCTATATAGCCTTTAAAGATCATGAATCATGTTCAAGAGGATTCTGGTCAATACTGCTAAGAATTCTTTTAAGGAGGATAAGAGGAAACATTTTTGTTCAGATATGTCTTGGACTTAAAAAGAAACTCACTTGAGGGTGGGAATAAGTCCTACACATAGTGTCAGGAATTGTTAGAAAATACTCAGTGGGAAAGAAATATAATTTAGATTTTTAAAAAGCCCACTGAAACCTCCTGATGCATATGCCCCATATAGCCACACTCCCAAGAAAGATTCAAAATCCGAGACTGTATTGTAAACTGCATTGAGATCCTCAGATATAGGGTGGTGTACACATATTTCTATATAAAAATAAGTTTGTGAAAATGTATAAAATAAGTAAATGAAAACACAGGTTGGTTTGTTGACTGATTTCAACAAAAGCAATCTAACATTATTCAGGTGGACCAAGAGCAGTTCATTTAATAATAATAATTAAAAAACCTCAATGGATCTTAATTACCACTTGAGAGGAAGTCACCCCAAATGCTTTCCATTATAGATAGTAGATACCAATATATTGCTTCTAGAAAACTCCATCTTTCCCACAGCAATTTTGAGGAGTGCAGCTAAGTGCAGAAGGGAAGGGGAATCTTGACAGAGGTGGCATATTTGTTCGTCTCTCTCTCACACACACACACCTTCCCTATTCCTTTGACCCAGATAGCCATGGTTCAACAACACCAGTGCCCCAAATCTATCCTCACCACTTAGCTTGCCAGTGAGTGGCCTCCAGAAATTATACTGGTTTTCCTGACAAGGACCCACCAGCAAATGAGTCAGAACAGCTTCAGGACAATGCAGGGCTGTCACAAGCCAGAAAGGTGACTCAAAATATTGTGCCTTTTATAAGATGTCTCTAGCAATCATTCATTTAAATGTGCTGTAGCAATAATATAAGAGTGGCTTTCAAGGATTTTTTTTTGCCATCACCATGCTGTGGTTATTCTAGCTATGGCAAAGATAGGAAAAGGGAGGTCAGGATGTTTAAGCAGCACAACAGACCAAACTCAGATATGTTTCTGGAAAGCAAGGGCTAGCAATTCCCTTTTAACTTCAGTGTTCTACATAAACACATACATATATGACAGAAGTCTCCCAAATTGATTTCACAGAGCTGGCCGGGTGAGGGGGACAACCTTCCCCCAGCTCACAAGCCATACAACCAAGGAAGAAAAGAGGAGACAGGGAACCAATTTATGTTAAGCAAATAAAGTACTGCCTTTTTCAATTGTTTTGAAAGTGCCCACAGAGAAAGGAGGGGAAAACACAGCCAGGAAAACTGAGGAAAACACACAGCAATTTAATTTGAGTAAACTGAACAAAAATGACACCCCACATGCATGTTTGCTTTGAAGCTAGAAAGAGAACATCCTTTTCTGCTAAGACGGCACTCATGTTGGAACCTGCACTATTGAACTGAATGGAATGGAGATACATCTCACTACCTGGCCAAACTGGAGGAGAAATTATGCCAGTAAAGGAGGGGAAAGCCCAATCCTTTTCCTTTCTTTGGAGAAACATCTCAGAAGAACCATAGGACACATTATAAGGGCCCAAATTATTATATATTTTTTATTTAGAAGTTCAAATATTTAGACATGTATATTTTGTCCTGGGCTATTTTAAAATTCGCATCCAGAGAACAACAGTATATTTCCCTATCTCAGGATGGTGAAAAGGGTTCCATGATTATTTTATTGGCATTTTTATGCTATTTATATTTTCCATTGGCTTAACCGTCTTCTCTCTTTACCCTCAACCCAGACTTCTGAATGTGAGCTGATATATGCAGCCCTATAGTGCTAAAATGTGTTATCAAATATGCTTCACAAACTCATGTTCACCACTCTGATGTGGAAGGTAGAAGAAAACAAATAAAGGAAAGCAAAACAAAACCAAAAGAGAAAAAAAATGAATGTGTAGTTCTCTTATTACACATTAAATGTGTAACAAATACAAAAGCCTTTTAAGTAGGTGAGCATTGTGTAAAATTATGCATTCATTTCCACTTAGCAGTTGACTTTCTGTACTGCAGTTCACACACTGGTTGGAGAAATAAAAAGATGTAACTGTGTGCATAAATACCATATTGTTTTGCCTTCCCACACTGCATTTTATGTTCTTGAAATTGAAGCTAGTTCGAAGCGGGCAGCCTATACCTGCAAACACGCTTTATACTACTGGAAAGAAAGCCATCAAATTCATGATTTATGACTGCATAATTATTATTAGGATTACCAATGCATGCAACACATCCCTTTGAGGAGATCTGGAATTTATGATTCTTTCCTGTGAAAGCAATTCTGCATCTTTGCATTTCGGTCCAAGGTACTGATTTCCTGGCGAAAAGCCACACCAAGCAGTCAGGCTTTAAAAAAGCATGTAAATGGCATCCACTTTGATTGATGCTCAGAAGAGCCATTTGGGATGCATCTGGGTTTACTCAGGCAAGGCCCCTTTCCTCATGGAAAAGGGAACAAACTCAGCACCCCAAAATAGGTGCTGGGGTTTCCTATCCTTACCTCTGATCAATTCTTATCATAGGAGATAAGAATGCTTTTTCCCAGCACAATAAGCAGTATTTCCTCTAGAGTGGGTCAAGAGGTACAGCACCTGGAAGAAAACCACTGTGGACAGGACTGAGACCTTTCCCCAAAAGCCAGGGTTTGCTCATCCATTCTTGGTTGATACAGAACAGATGTGCAGCTGGTTAATTGTTTGTGAAACCAGGGAAATCATATTCAACATGTATTGTTCCATAAGGGTTTAGTTTGTATACTAGGGAGAGTTTTGAACACAGTCCTGCTGGTGAAGGCTTATCATCCATATGCTGTCTTCAAGCAGTGTTGCCTTTACATTGATTGAAAGTTAATTTCATTGGACTTGAAGACCTTTGTTTCCTCCATTCATTTTCTGAAATTGTAACTCTTTTTCAAAAATCAAAAACTAAGATTAGCCCCTCCAGAATAGGCCCAAGAGAGAAAGATTTAGCTGAAATCCTCATCCCTTTATACCTTTATTAACAACAGAAACAATTGTCCAAATGGAGAGTAACCTGTGCTTTAACTTGTGTACAGGATATAAAATAAAGCACTAGTGAAATATAAAATTATATTAAATTATTGTTATCTAATTAAGTGTGTAGTTGTTCCTCCATTGGGTGAGAGGTGAGATTTCAGAAATGAATAAAAAAAGTCTATGTAGTCTAAGTGATTTCTAAAAACAAAATTGGATCCACTTATCTTCATAAATACTGGATGGTTGTTTTTAAAAGGGGGAATTAATTTTTATTAATATTTGCAAACTGTAAGTGCATTTTTAAGAAAAAGATGAAAAATATCACATAAAGATTTTTCCTCCTGTGTTTAAAAGATTGTTTTTTATCTAAATGCATTTCTTTGACTTTTAATTCTAAAGATAACCAACATTTTCCCCCAACTTGCATTCTAATTACCCTATATACTCAACTATAAGTTGAGAAATTTATGCCCAAAAATTGCCCCTAAACTCTTGAGTAGACTTATAGAAGGGTCAATGCAGCAACAGTGCTTAGAAAGGTCCTATAACAAGAAAGCCTGGTGCCCCAATCTCAGTTGAATTCCTCCCCCTCCAGTCCATTTGCAAGCCTTTCCTTTCTATCCTATCACAAAAACTCCCCTTTGAAAAGCACTTGCCTGGTCTGTTTGCAAGGCTCTCCTTCCCTTCTCCGTTTGTAAGGCTCTCCTTCCCTGGTCTGTTTTCAAAGCTCTCCTTCCCTGGTCCCTTTTGCAAGGCTCTCCTTCCCTGGTCTGTTTTGCAAGGCTCTCCTTCCCTGGTCCCTTTGCAAGGCTTTCCTTCCTATGGGGAAAACTCCCCACTGAAAAGCACTTGCCTGGTCCGTTTTTCAAGCCTTTGCTTCCTGTGGAAACAAATCTCCATTTAAATTCACTTGCTTCCTAGAGGTCCAGAGAAGAAGATAGACAGAAGTGGTATTTTTTTCCATCCTTCCTTATGGCTCCCTAAGTTTTACCCTTGACTTATCCATGGGATCCTGAAACCTTCTCTCGACTTATACATGAGGTCGACTTATACACGAGTATATACGGTAGTTTCCTCAGATGAAAATCATGATAATATAAAAGAAGTGAGGAAGGTCCTATTAGAGATCTTTAATATTTTTGAATAATGTCGATTTAGGAGCTAAATAGACTGGCTTGAAGCACCAACATAGGGGTGGCATGGGGGTGGGGCATTTTGATGCTGCACGCCCTGATGCTGGTGCATCTCAGCATCATGCCATGTGCCCAGCTGCACAGCGGGGGTGTTACAGCACTCTGTTGGCTCAGTGTTCAGACACACTGCTCCAAAGTAGCACTGAAAAGCCACCATCACAGAGGCATGGGCGCCTTTTTGACGACGCTAAAAGGTGAGGCATTGCTGCGGCCCCAATCTGGTGAGGAAAGGGGCATCAGGATGCTGCTCCAAAGGGGCAGTCTATTTTGCCCTTTAGTTACCTAGATCTTTTCTTTTCGTAATAAAATTCATAATGAATGTTTTGTCAATTTTTCAATAGTAGTTCTGAAATACATATTGGAAGATATAGGAAGAGAAAAGTAATTTGGGGCAAAATTGATATTGTAATGGCAGAAATGTGACACAAGTAGGTTATGCTTTCCCTCATTTTTCTTTGTTAGATTAAATAAAAGATTATAATTTATTAATGATATTTTATCTGAATTACAAGGAAGAATCACTCCTAGATATCTTGCAGAAGGCAATGACATGGTTTTAAAGATTTTCCTAATTTTGGTTTGTTTTTAATCATCATATTTATTAGATCCCCAGGTTTTTAATTTAGATAAATGTATAGAAAGGGTAGAAATTGCACAAAGGTCAATTAAATATGTATACATCTTAGGACTGGTAATGGAAATTGCAACCATGGGGGTGAAACAGACGGGCAAAATGAAACAGTTTCCAACTGCTTTGAAGGTGGGGCATCTGGATGACACACACCTTGAAAGCAGTTGGAAATCAGACTAAAGCCATGCTCCACAACTAAAAATAGGAGCAAAAAGAAGCCAGAACAGTCCAACTCAAGGCAGAAAATGTGCATCTTCGTGGCTGCATATAAATGCCCTGATGCTAGTGTCTGTCTGTGGCAAAACAAAGAAATGAAAGTACAACAGCAACAATAGATGCAATTACAACATACACAAATCACAGTTCAACGGGGGGCATGGGCTGAAGGGGGGTGAAGATGTAGTGGTCTGGGTGTTTGGCTAGGACTCTGTAGACCAGGGTTTGAATCCCCACTCAACCATGGAGACCCACAGGATGATCTTGGGCAAGTCACACTCTCTCAGCCTCAGAGGAAGGCAAAGGCAAACACACCTGTAAACAGATCTTATCAACAAAACCCCATGATAGGGTCAACTTAGAGTCACCACAACTCAGAAATGATGTGAAGGCATACAACAACAAATATAATCCTGCAATACTACTAAATATTGCAGCTAGAATAGTTGTGAAGAGTTTCCAATCTAGAGGTATTAATGTATGGGTCTATAGGCATTCATCTCCTCAATTTTTCCACTTTTTTCCTAAATGAGACAGTTTGTGTATTTTATTCCAGTGGTAAACCTCAATAAACAGTACTCCAGTAAGATGGTGACTCCACTCCACATTTTAATCTAAATTTTAAAGGATTGCCAATCAGTGTACTATTCTTATGTGCCTTCAGTTTGACACTGACATAGGTCCAAAACACACTGCAAAAATAATGCAGTTTGAGACTGCTTTAACTGCCCTGGCTCAACGCTAAGGAATCCTGGAAACTGTAGTTTATTGTGGCACCAGAGCTCTCAGATACAAAACGCAAAACTACAGTTTCTAGAATTCCCTAGCCTTGAGCCAGGGCAGTTAAAGTGGTGTGAAATGCATTATTTCTGCAGTGTGTTTTGGATCTTAGTGTTTTAACTGTGTATTATTATTATTATTATTTTATATAGCGCTGTAGATTTGCACAGCGCTGTACATAAAAACAATAAATATAAAAGAGTAAACCTGCCTATGGCGTAAAATCTAGTACCAAAGGACCCCTGATATGTCCTAGCAGCTATTACCATCCCTTATTAGCAACTCTACCTCAACAGTGAAAGAGAATCTGGTTGTTGGTGTCAGATTCTTCATGAGCTCATTTATACTATGCAATTATAGTGCTATAATTCCACTTTAACTGTCATAGGCCCCATACAGACAGGCCATTTATGCCGATATTAGGGCTCAATAGGGTGCAGCATCCAAATGCGCTGAACACTATTATTGGCACCCTTAACATCACAAGGCTGTGTCCCCATCCACACAGGGTGCAGCCTTGTGACATAAGGGTGCTCAAGCATCCAAACGGATCTAGATGGAAGAGTCATCATAGGGCTGCGTTGCAGGCTTTATGACACCTCAAAAAAGGAGCCACCTAGAGTGGCTTCTTTTGGAGGGCGTTTCTGTGCTTCATCATTTGGATGCTGCAGCACAGATGCAAGGCAAAAACGGGCAGTATGGAGCCACCTGTCTGTACAGTTCCATAGTTTAGTTCAGGGAGGGGTATTTAGATGTTCTACTGCCTCTCCAACCTACAAACCCAAGGATTCCATAAGATGTAGCCATGGCAGTCAAAGTGGAACCATTCTGCTATAACTGTATGGTGTCGAAGACCCTCATTTCTACTCTTGCCAAGAGACATAAACGTCCCTTCCCTTACTAGGGCTTCTAGATAATGGTGTTGGGCAAGGTACTGTACAAAGCTCTTTTTATACAACATCTTATGTTCTGTCAACTGCCAGATGAAATTCTATTGGATTACTTTCCTTTACTTAGAGGTGTCATTTCCATCTTGAGATGTTTGTCTTTTCTTACCATTTCTTACAATTTTAAGATTGCCATGCATGATATTGGCCTGGCATTAACACAGGCTGCCCTCACTTCTGCTCCGACCATAAACCACCATTGACTTGTGCTTAATCTAAGTATGTAGGAGTTCTGCTATGCCTCTGTATCACAGTGTAGCCATCCATATTCATCAGTACTTGGACAGATATGTTAGATTTCCTCTTTTTTTAAGGTCCTATAGTTCAGGTTGACGTGATTAGTATACTGAGAATGTGACTACAACCAAGAATCTGCCCTATAAGAGGTGCCCATGTTCTACAACAGATCAAATGTAACATTTTCTAATAATCCTCGTGAGTGAAGCCTGTTCCACATAACCACAGAAGAGCAGATCACACAGACTAAATAAATATTTCACCAGTGGGCAAAAAAATATCCTGGAAGCCAGCAGTAAAGTCTAGGCCTCATTATTTTGTATAGCACTGTAAAGGTCACTTTGTTGCTTCATTGAATTCTTGGCTGTGTAATCCCTTTATTTCCTATATAAAACACCATCTGAGACACATTACACCAACCTGATTAAAAGCCAAAGCAAATGAAAGTTTATTGATTCAACAAACACCCTTTTATAATGGAAACTAAGTATCTCATGGCATTTTTCTTTTTCCTTGCAATAGCCTTGGGCTTGGAACTCAGTTTCTAGGATGGTCAGCCCCCTATCCAAACACTTCAGAGATAAATCTGCATGACCTTGAACGGAGCTGATAAAAGTTACTTTTGATTACGAAGAGCCTGTACAGACAGGCCAAAATAAAGCTGCTTCGGGTCACTTTGGAGGTATGCTGTTTAAATGATGCCTAAGAGACCGGAAGCCATGCAAAGGACTGGAGCGCAGCTTTGGTGTAGCTTCTGGACTCTTAAGATGCGTGTTTCATTTAAACAACACACCTCTAAAGTGACCCAAATTATAGGGCCTGTCCGTACGGGCCCCATAATTCCCAAAATTGTTCAGCCAATAATCCCAGTGTGAATGCTGTCTGGAGAATTCTGGGAACTGTAATTTAATAAAACAAAGAAAATGGCCATGGAGGATGTACATAACTTTAAAGCAGACAATAAAAACATAGAAATAGTTCAAGATTTTACCTACCTTGGCTTGATCATTACTCAGAGTGAAGACTGTAGTCATAAGATCAGAAGATGATTAAGGACCTTATCACATTAGATGAATACCTCTCAGAAACGGGATTGAAAAGTAGGAAAAAAACTGCAAATGCAGGATGATTTTCAGACAATGTTTCTCCCAAACAGCAATAACACAAAAATAAAGTGAACAGAAAAAATCACCTTTTTACTTTCGGAAAGTTCCCAAAAGTAAAAAAGTGTCAAGATAAGGCTTAAGATTGAACATTAAGGGCCCAAACAGACAGGCCAAAATAAAGCTGCTTTGGGTCACTTTGGAGGTATGCTGTCTAAATTATGCATGCGTCCTAAGAGGCCAGAAACCACTCCAAAGCCATGCTCCATTCCTAAGGACTGGAGCACAGCTTTGGCGCAGCTTCTGGCCTCTTAAGATGTGTGTGTCATTTAAACAGCATACCTCCAAAGTGACCCAAAGCAGCTTTATTTTAGCCTGTCTGTTGGGGCCCCAAGAAAACAAAAATAAGGTCAATGGAAGATCTACAAGAATTCATAGATAATGAGAAAACCAAAATAGTCAAAGAGTCAAATGAGAAAATCAAAATAGTCAAATAGTTATTGATTGAAATGGAGACTGCAGTCAAGAAATCAGGAGACTAGAATTGGGAAGGGCAGCTATGAAAGAACTGGACAAGATCCTAAATGTAAAGATATATCTCTGAACACTAAAGTGAGGATTGTCCAAGCCATCATATTCAGATACAGTGTGGTCTTCCCAATGATGTGAATAGATGGACCCATTGAATTTGTCTTTTGCAAATGAGGGAGAATTTTATTTATTAATTTTATTTGAGTTCTGAAGAATTTATCAAATTTTAAAAATTCTTCATACCTGATACGAAAAGTTTTGAGGTTTGATTTTTAAAAAAAAAAAAAAAGTGGGAAAAATTAACAGACAGATTTTTTTTCCATCCCCAGTGTCAGGTATCTCAAAGACAGGTGCCTCCTGGGTGTTTCTTTTTACTGTGCTCATCCTTCTGTCCATCATCAGCCTCATAACCTCCATCCTGACACCAGAGGGTGAAGCCAAAGACAACGGTCTGTGGCTATCCATAATAACCATGTAGCTCTTTTCCTCCATCCTTGAAGGTCTGCATAGCTGAGAATGTATTAAAGGGGTGAGCAAGCTGCTTCTGGGGATCAATTAGTTTTCCTTTTTTATTTTTAATTATTCAGAATGCCTCCATGTCCTCTGGCATCTTCCAGTTTACACATTGGTTTAATAAACTAGTCTCTTAAGACCAAAACAGATTAAGAGCCTCAAATATATTGCACAATTGCTACCCCAGAATATAAGTGGACATTTTAATTGGTAGGGAGAAAAGTAAATAATAAAATAAAAAAGTAAACAATAAAATAAAATATGGCATATTTTAAGGCACATGGCAGTGTGGAGTGCTGCCCTCTGATGCCTTACAGGAAGCCAATGGGATACACAACAGTTACTGTTGTGATTCCTCCTCCTCCTCCTCCTCCTCCTCTTCTTCCACTGAGAAGGTAGGCCGTGACTTGGGTCCAAAGAACATTCAAACTGAAAAATATGATTTGTTGTTTCCAGAGTTGGCATCTTTCACTGAGTAACAGCACTTACTTCAACTAATCTGGGGTTGTGTGTGTGCATGCCTTCAAGTTACTTGTCGATGTATGTTGACCTCATGAATTTCATATGTCTTTCTTAGGCAAGGAAGACAAAGAGGTGGTTTTCCCCATTTCTCTCTCTAATATAGAGCCTATAGCATCTGGTATTAATTGGCTGTCTCCAATCCAAGTACTAACCAGAGCTGACCCTGCTTCACTCCCAAGATCATAACTGGTACCTTTAGTAAATTGTTTGACTTATATCATATTTTTCTCCCACTCTTGCAATCAAGGTAACTTAAAACAGTTAAAAGAAACAACTAAAAGATACCAAAAACAAAAGTTAAAAAAATAGTATTAAACTATTCAACAAATTAAAACCAGTTGAAATCTTAACTATTACAAACAACAGATAAAAAACAGTACAGCAGAATTCTTCAAGGCCGAGTTGCTGTAAACAGTCAGCAAAGGCCTCCCAAAATAAAATAAAAGTATTAACCTGTCTATGGAAATATAGCCTAGAAGGTCCCTCTCAAAGGAGAGTTTCAGTTTGGTAACAGCTAGTGAAAGGGACATTTCTCCTGTTACTCTCAAGTGTACTTGTTAGTGGGGTGGGGTCATTGCAGAAGAATTCAAAACATGGGCAGCCTCATATGGAAAGATGTGGTCCTTCAGTTAACACAGAGGGCAGCAATATGTAGCTTTAAAGATCATAATCAGCACTTTCAATTGGGCCCAGAAACACACTGGCAGCAAATGGCGGTGTTGCAACAGTTGCCCATCCCTGAAGTGCAGGATCTAGCAGTTGTTCTTTCAGTGCACTGCTCTCTCTCACCTTTTCATGGACTATAGGACTGCCGTACCCTTTACATGATAAAGCCAAAAAGACAATACATTTAGAACAATAAAAGGCCATCTCTTTTGAAAGTATCCTTTATGGATAGAATTTTAATTGTCCTCCATCCCCCCTCTACCCCCACGTAAGGGAAATTCCATGAATGCTTAAACCCCATTGAAAACAATGGGGCTCGTGCACACGGTTGCTTTTCTGGCATGCGGCTTTCAGCGTAAACTGAAAGCCGCATATATAGCACACCCACATATGACGTGGGTGCACTGTAGTTTGTGCAGCATTTAAAGAATAAGTTGTATTGGTTGTAAAGGAAGGTTAAACATCTGAAGGCCAAAATTCTTAGTATTTAATAGGAATACAAGCAAGCTGTATTGGACATCTGGTGTGGTATAGTGCTTTGAGTGTTTGATGAGGATTCCAGGAAACCAGGGTTCAAATCCCTGCTCAGTAATGGAAACCTACAACATGACCTTAGTCAAACCACACACTCTCAGCCTTAGAGGAAAGGAATGGGAAATCCTCTCTGGACAAATCTTGGCAAGAAGCCTCTAGGTTAGGGTTGCCATAAATCAGAATTCACATGAAGGAACAAAACAGCAATAACAACATGCTATTTTCCTCAGCTTTTTCACTCATACCTGCCATTTATCTATGCTTGCATGTCTGCAAATTATCAACTAAACTTTAGGGCTGAAAGTCAGTTCCGGAATCATATGCTTTCTGTCTATCCTTTCCTGAATCTCTATAAGATAGAACATGGTCCTGTTTTATACTGAGGGGGATTGGGTGGGAGGACGATCAGTTTTTATTGCAGATTAAGATGATGGATTGTCGTTGTTGTTGTTTTTAAAATTAGGCTGAACTGACACTTTCAGTTGGAAGTTGTTGATGAACCACCACATGTGGGCAACACAGGAACTGCTGAGAGTGAATTCTGCACATTTTGAAATGTTGACAGAATGCTCTCAACAGAGCCAAATTTCACAGACTGTGTGTGGGGTGTTATGCTTCTCACATATGTGCATTGCGGCAGCAAACTTTGTTGAAGCCTGGCTATTTAAAGCATGTCACCTTGGGGGATGTGTGGGGTCTGGGCTGGCTCAGGGCTTCTAAGGGAGGGTTTCTGGGATTCTCTGTTCTACATTTTGTTTAATCAAAAATAGAGAGGCTTAAGTTTTCAAAAGAGAGAAAAATGATCTGGTTGAAGCACAAATGCTTTGCAGAAGAAAATAATGAAATATTGCTGTTACATAGAATGCTGTTAAGTGGATTCTTGTTACTTTGTCATAAACTTTAGTTTATATATGAGTTAGTCTAAAATACAGTGTTATAATTCCTTTTTTTTTAAATGTTCATTTCTTCTGAGCTCCTTTTTAATAGAAATCTTTTATGTACTTGCAGTCTGTTCCTTGGATAGCTTGGAAAATATTAGTTTTTGAACTACAAATCCCATAATTCCCAAGCCAGCATGGCCAGTGGTCATCTTGGCTGAGGGATTCTAGGAGAAGGAGTTTCCAAGCTCTGTCAGTTCCCATCTCAGTCTATGCCTGTGGTCATCATGTTGCCATGTAATACAAGTATGTACATGAAACATTTAATATAAATTGTAAATGAAGATGTTTCAACAACCTGAGCAGCCTGATTGGTCTATAATTCCTGAAAAGGACTACATCCCCCATCGTGTTAGTGTATTCCAATTGTGCAGTGAGATTTTCCTTCCTTCTACACCTGCCTGTATCATTTGTACCCCAAAAAAATCTGCCCTGGAGAATCTTCCAATAGTGTAGGGAAAAATTTGAAGAGATGAGGGATTATGTATTAAAAATCAATCCTACCAGGATGTCTGTTCTTGGGCTGAATGAACAGCACTGATTAGGTTGCGACCTACTGTGTTTAAAAATTTGCCTTTCTTGTTTCAGACTCTATGTTTGCTGTAGAAAACATCCAACCAATTACAGTGTACTTGAGGTCAAAAATATTATCATGTAATATGTTCAACCAAATTCAGAATCATGTCACACTCAATATGAAGTGTAGAAGAATATGTTCGGTGAAAAGGCGGTTGACACACCTGGATTCAAATCTCTTTTCAACTGTGATGCTTGCTGGTTGACCATGACTTTCTCACTGGAGATTATCGCATGAGGCACGGTACATCAGTGTCCTGTCCTTCCTGCCTGATTGCGAAAAGGACTTTTACACATGACCTGATATTGACTCGGCAGGGAAGCACAAGTGAAAGTGGTCGCACAAATCACTCTCACTCATAAGTGTGCTGAATCTATCATTCAGCCGCCCAGAATGCATTAGTGAAAGTGATCATGCGAATCACTTTCACATGAAAGCAGGCAGAAAAGTGCTTTCGGCCATCAGCTGAAATCACTTTCTCCTGTCATTTGCAGTCTTTTATAATAATGGAAGAACCTGATATTACCAGGATGGCTGAAGCCACTTTCAGATGATGGCTGAAAATGCTTTTCAACCCACTTTCATGTGAAAGTGATTTGCACGATCACTTTCAGTCAGGTCATGGATGGGATAAGGACAGGGGAGCAATCCCACCTCTATCATATCCCTGTGTGATAATCTCCACTGTCTCTCAGTGTAACCTACCTCACAGGGCTATTATAAAGATATAATGAAGGTGACAGCTCTTTATGCCCCTCTGAAAGTCCTTGGAAGAAGGGTAGGTCAGGAATATAACTGTTCATATTTAAACAATAGTTGTGCAAAACTACAGAAATACTTGTTAGATTTTTAAGATGCAGGAATTGAAAACTTGGAGATTTGTTTTGCTAGGAAAATCATCCCCCACCCCTTTTAAGTCTAATGCTGCAGGTAGACCATTTCTATTATAATGCATTTAAAAATTACTGTACTCCGATTCCATCATACCAGTTGCTGATGACCTTATACAAGTTGAATGAGGCAGAGCAAAACCAAGCTGCTAATGAATTATGAAAGGTCAGCAATAATGCAGTAAATTATGTATTTGCATCTGCTTCGCAGCATTTGTATAGAAATGTTTTAAAGATTAATCCCTTCGGAATCTTTTTCCCCCCTCCATTTCCAGGGCTGTGTGTATATATTTATGTCATCGGTTTAACAATGGCTCTGCTATTGAGTTCAAAACAATAATAAGGCC
Source organism: Sceloporus undulatus (assembly GCF_019175285.1). Lineage (NCBI taxonomy): Eukaryota > Metazoa > Chordata > Lepidosauria > Squamata > Phrynosomatidae > Sceloporus > Sceloporus undulatus. The sequence continues at coordinate 44,829,041 of NC_056523.1, read as the reverse complement.
TCAGGAAAATTCATTTTTTTCACTGAAGTCATAATGATTTCCACAACTTCCGTCTCTTTCCACAAAGAACTTGTCTTTACCCTTTCACCATGATGGGCCTGACAAGACCAGTCACTCACTCAGTCATTCAAAATAAGCAGTTGTCACAGGAACACCAACAACTTCACTTGAAAAGTTACCAAAATTTACAGTTTTCTCTCCCTGTGAGAAGTAGTGCATTAATTAATTTATTAAATTTATATGTCCTATATATTGGAGAAATGGCATTTAGGGCAGTAACAGTTGCCTTATTCAGCTATCATGAACATCTTGAAGAGCCATGATTTCATCAATGTGGGTAGTCAACCCATGAATGCAGAACTCAACTGTTCAATACTATCATTCTGTTCATAGTTGCTGTCACCAGGGCATCACCTGTGGTCAGTTTTCTGATTATGAAGTTCTCTTTTATTTCACTAGTCTGGCCTTTTGCTGATGTACATTCAGTCTGCCAGCAGGACTGTATCTGAAGGATTACTACCTTGGCAGACCCTACCAGAGCCATCACTGAGAACTTAAGGCCATCTACACACAGCACTGGAGATTATCACATAAGGGATGGGACGTCGTTTTCCTGTCCCTGTCCCATCCTTCCCACTCAGTCACAGGAAGGACTTTCACACATGATGTGCACTTGACCTGGCAGGGAAGCGCAAGTGAGAGTGATCACAGAAATCACTTTCATACTGCAGCTGGCTGAAAAGTGCTTTCAGACATCATTTGCAGTCTTCTGTATTAATAGAAGAACCTGTTAATATCATGACAGCTGAAAGAGCTTTCAGCTTATGGTTGAAAGCACTTTTCAGTTGGCTGCAATGTGAAAGGGATTTATGTAATCACTTTCACTCGGGTCATAGATGGGATAATGATGAGGGAGCAATCCCATCCCTATCCCTTCCTCGTTATGATAATCTCCAGTGTTATTGATGCAGTGGAATAGGAACTTTTGGAAGAAGAATAAATCAAATTCACATAAAACAGAAATAAAATTAAAACATAAAAAGAACTTTAAAAGACAATTAAAACGCACCAATAAAAAGAAATAAGAACATGCAAACAGATTTTAAAAACCCAGCTTAATTGCCAAAGGTCAAAATAAAGCCACCTTTCTCTCCCATGGCAAGAAAATCCATACTCAGAACAGCCACTGGAAAGCACCTCTCTGGTATCCCCACAACAGATGCCCCAAGTGTGGCAAACAGAAGGATGAGCCTTATCAAAATAAATTTAATATCTTAAATTCCAGGCACCTTTCTATGGGAGAATAAGGTGATCTACTGAAATATGACTATTTTTTTCTTGAGGAAGTTCAGTGCTATCACTTTAAGATTATCACCTGAATAGGTCAAATTGAAAGCTTCATGTAACTAGTGCTGGAAATAGCATGGTCCTCCAGATGTTGGGCTGCAGCTCCCCAGATGCCTTAATTGCCATTTGCTTGGTTGGCAAGGGATGCTGGAATTTACAGTTCAGCATCATCTGGACAGACCCAAAATTCTCACCCATTCCTTTAGACAATGGCCATTAGATACTGGTGTCATGGCTGAAGGTAGTATTGAAGCTGTACTTAAAAGTAAAGGGCTTGAGATTTAATAATCAGAACTTGGGATAGTTACTTTTTTTGGATTGGTGGTGGTGGTGTTTACTGCCTTCTAGTTGACCTCAATTCATGGCAACCCTATGAATGAGAGACCACCAAGTTAAAAAACCTCTGGACCTGCAAGCCCAGGGCCATATCCTCCCTAATTGAGTCTATTCATCTCTGGTGTGGCCTTTGTTTTTTCTTGCTGCCCTCTACCTTACCAAGCTTTACTGTTTTTTCTAGTGAATTCTGTCTTGTCATTATATAAGCAAAGTATGACACCCTCATGTGAAGTCAGTTTAGTCATCCTATCTTCTACAGATAGTTTCAGCTTGATTTGCTCTAGGACCTTTTTAGTAGTTCACAGAACTCTTCTTTAGCACCACTTCTCAAATGAATTACTGTAATTTTCTTTCTATCAGCTTTCTTCACTGTCCAGCTTTCACATCCAAATACAGAGATGAGAAATATGCTGGCTTGAACTATCCCAATATTAGTATTCATCAATTATCTTTACATTTCAGAATCTTGCCTAATTCCTTCATAGCTTTACTCTTCAGGAGCCTTTCTAGTTTTTTCATAGCTGCCCTTCCCATCCTGTCTCCAATGCTGTTTAACATATACATGAAACCCCTGGGAGCAATCATCCAGAGGCATGGCACAGGTTGTTATCAGTATGCTGATGACATCCAATTACATCTCTCCATGCCCCGGATCTCCCCTTTGAATGAATGTCTTGAGGCAGTAATGAGATGGATGAGGACAAACAGATTGAATCTGAATCCAGATAAGATGGAGGTGCTTGTTATTGGGAGCCCTAATCCAAGGTTGGAAATTTGTCAACCAGTCCTGCATGGGGGTCACACTTCCCCTAAAGGACTGTGTTTGTAGTTTGCGGGTACTCCTGGATCTGTTGCTTCAGATGTCAGCTGAGATAGATGTGACAGCCAGGAGTGCCAGTTAACAGCTTCGGCTGATATGCCAACTACGCTCTTTCCTGGAATCTAAGGACCTAAAAACTATCATGTACGTACTAATAACCTCATGACTTGACTTCCACAATGTGCTCTACATAGGGCTACCCTTGTACCTAGTCTGGAAAATTCAACTAATTCAATATATGGCAGCCAGGGTGGTCACTGGAAGATCTAGAGGTGGCCATATTACACCGATATTAAAATCCCTTCACTGGCTGCCTATTAATTTCTGGGCACAGTAGAAGGTATTGGTTATAAACTTTAAAGCCCTTCATGGCTTGGGTTCAGCCTACCTACGGGATTGCCTTCTTCCATACAATCCGCCCCACACATTGAGGTCCTCAAATAAAAATCAACTGCAGTCAGCTAAGACTAGGATGGCTGCAGTTACTCAGAGGATCAGGTTTTAAAAAACTGGAGTGCAGGAAGAGAGAAAAACTCCCCCATCACAATATGCACACATCTTGTTCCCATGCCTGCTTATTTTTCAGACAATTCTAAACCACCTCAGTACATTAGTATCACAGTACTGCTCCTAACTCTTTAAAATAAATATTAAATCATCAACTTTTCATAATCCTGATTGAGGCAGTTAAATTGAAATGTATTAATAGTTTTTAGTTATAATGTGTGCCCAACAATATATTGTTTATTTGTAAGCCTTTTGACCTAGCCACAGTGGGTGTGGGGATGACATGTCGGTTCTGACTGGGTGGGTGAAATCTACTAATTCTGTGTGATGAGGCTGGCCCTGTAGCTCTTTCCCCCACTGAATTGTTCAGTGGGATCCCCTAACCTCTCCAGAGATTTTGAGAGTGCCTCTCCCTCTCCTTCTCCCAACTGGAGAAGCTCTGTCAGCAGCAGAATTTACCTGGATAACAACCTGCCTTTTTTTATCAAAATATTTCCTGTAGCTCCCCTGATTTCTGTGTTAAATATTTGTTGCACTATATTTTCCTCTCTCACTCTATTCTCCTAATCTATTCTCATGGATAAAGAATGTGTGTTGGTACTTCAAATATGCAGAGTTCTAAATACTGTACCTGCTGCTAGGACTTTGCGGGAGGGAGGGGTGTCTCATAAATTTATAATTTTGTAGATATCCAGAATTCAAATAAATAAATAAATAAATAAATAAATAAATAAATCTTATTTGTATCCTGCTTTTTGTAAAAACAATCAAAGCAGTGAACAACATATAAAATCATACAATGATATACACAATACTGCCCCTAAAAATAATTAAACAAATTGAGATTAAAATTACATAAATAACATTAAAATGTAATAATCATGGGCAGAGTCATGGCATAGACCAAAAGTGTCAATGATGTATGCAAGTAATCGTTATGTGGCCAAGGACTTTATTCTGGAAAGGCCTGCCAGAAGAGATCCATCTTGACAGCTTTTCAAAAAATGTCTAAGTTTGTAATTTGACGGATCTCATCTGGCAGGCCATTCCACAGACTGGGAGCAGTTGCAGAAAAAGTCTTCTGGGAGGTAGCAACTAACCTGGTCTTTAAAGGTTGCAATAAATTCCTCCCAGAGGACCTGAGCGTATGGGACAGATTACATGGAAATAGGCAATTCCTTTAAATAAATTGACTTTTTTAAATGCCAAACTTCTGAATGCCAAACCTTTTAAAAAACATGACTTTGAAAAATGTCACATTAATACTTAACTCATTTTTTCTAAAGGAAATACTGTTTAAACATCTGCCTGCTAATTCAAACTCCAACATCCAAGTCTAAAGTCATCCATATTTGGGAAGACAGAAGATAGCTTCTATTCTATTATTGTAACTCAAATTATTGTAACTGTAAACTATTTTTAAAAATGCAGCAAAATCTGCTAATATATTCTATGATGTGATTAAAATGGCCCTCTCGACATCTGGGATCTTAGAAGGAGAGGTATTCTCCATGGTTTTGTATCTCTGACAACAAAATTTCAGTGCTGGAGAGTGAAAGACATGAGAATTGATATGTCGCAATGCGGTGTATGAGAACTAAGAGTAGCATCCTATTAGTAACAAATCAATGCTTAAGTGTGGCTTATGCACACACAAGATTCAGTTTGGACAGGGCATGAGTCCCCTCCAGAACCTTTCCCCACCAACAGCCAATGCTGTTGTTGCTTACTGGTGGGGAGGGAGGAAATTTTGGGGTAGAAAAGGAAGGGAAATGCCATATTTGATCACACTAAGGTTGCCAGTCTAAGATTTTCTCAGCCCCTGAGGTTTCCAGGCCAAAACCTGAGACCTAAGGATGGCTCCTGATGATGTCATTAAGTGTTATGCATAAAGTATCAAGCATAGTTGCTCACATTCAAGAACATACTTTACTGTGTACTTGTCATTCAAGAACATTCACACACCTGAGAGTGTCTGTGCAAGTTGTAGCAACAAATCAGTTAAGCCTTACAAAGTGAAGCAAGGTACTGCTTTACTAACTGAGCTTGAAATTTACACACAGCCCTTTCTTCTTACCTGGAGCTGAGTCCACCAAAACTGCAGAATTTGCATGCTTAACTCCTGCCTGGAAATGACTAACAAAACCTGGAGACTCATGATAAGGCCCTGAGATCAAGCAACCCTAGATCACACCCTCATTTCTACACCCCCAACAACTAAGACCCACTGCCTCTTCCACATTTGAATTGCCTCCCCATCCCTCCTCTCACCACTGGTGAGCAGCAGCAGCATTTTCATGGGTTTGATAGATGCCAGGTTGGCTGAAGGAAATGGAACTGCTAGGGCAGATAACTACATTCTTCCTGCTCAATCTCAGCTTTGCAAATCGCCCAGTTGGACTCGGATTCTATACGGAAGTTACATGGGCTGCACCCGCCCAGCGGCTTTGGTGTCAAAAATCCATGCAATGGGATCTGGATGCAACCTGAATTAGAATTTAAATTGAGAGTGGTAAGTCAAGTTTAAAAGCTGTGTGATAAGCCCCGTAGAGAACAAAACCTTCCCAGCCCTCAGTCATACCCCAAGCAAGAGGAGGCTTGGAGTAAAAGGGGTAAAGGTTTACATTTTCACTTTAAAAAAAAATGAGGAAGATGATTGAATGCCATTTCTCCCTCTCTTCCATCCTGTCAGCAAAAGTCCATTGAGGTTATGCCAAACATTGTTCTGGTATTTTCAATGTCCTCATTCATTTTTACATACTGTCATAATAAGAGTGCTTCTTTTCTTTAAAAAGTCATAATCAAATCAGATATGGGCTGTCAAAAAAAAAGAAGGAGGACATTCACTCATTAACGTTAAACCCTACTGCTTCCAAATCTATTACTGTCCTTCAGTGATACATTACAGTGCATCTGCAACATTTCTACTCAGATGTAACTCTCATGACCTTTGTTAGGGCTCACTCCCTGGTAAGAGAGTCAATGGAGATTATCGCATGCCAAATCCGAGCCAGGATAGACATAGGTTGTAACTGTCACTGACAGATCTTATCACATTGCCCTGTGCCTGGGTAGTAGGCTGTCTATATCCAACCTGGGCTTCTCCAGCAGCTTTTCAAGAACAGAAAAATCCCATTTTTGAAAAGCTGAGGGAGAAGCTCAGGTTGGATATGGGCTGCCTACTGTCTGGGCATGGGGCAGTGTTATAAGATCTGTTGGTGACAGTTACAACTTGCATCCATCCCGACATGGATTTGACATGCAATAATTTCCTCTGAGTGCAGCCTTTATAACTTACACAGGAAGCTGCAAGGATGAAACAAGAATCAGCCTCATTAGTGTTATTCAAATACTATGTTATCCAGAAATGTAGCTTCCACAGAACCAAACCACAATGGTGTGACATATTTGGTTGTAGCACAAGCACTTACTATAAAATCCAGCTTTAAATATGCATATAAGACATATATGAGAATGAGCATTCCATCCATCCTTTTCTTTCTTTTGTCATTTTTTTCTTTCTTTCTCCTTCTCATCCTTAGCCTTTCACTTTCATTCTCTAAAAAGAAGTTCCAGTGCAATCTATCAATTTTCATGTGGCAGAATTTTAAAAAGATTTACTTGCAAGCAGGTATTCCCTGCACACACATGGACATGCACATCGAGGGGCTTCCAGGCATGAGCTGATGTCTTGGAGAACTGATGACCTTATCTAAGTCTTAAAAGAAGGAAGAAGTGTGATTTTATATATATGAGGGGGCTTTGAAGCCTGGGAGCCCTTTTTTATTCATTCCTGGCTGGCTGCAGCTTTCTAGCTCAGCGCATAAATGTCTCTCTGTGTTGTACTTGGGCATGGTTGATGCACCACATAACTGGCAGGGAAAGGAGATCACTCTGGGAGTGGCAGATGAGTGTCTACACTTAGGTTCATCATGTCTTTCTAAAGAAGTCAGAGAATAAAGCACTAGCAATATTTCTCACAAGTATTCTTGTCACACAATCTTGTGTGTACTTCATCATCAGTAATATTTAAAGATATAGCTGCGTTAGTCTGTAGAATCAGTACATAGAGAGATCTTGTAGCACCTTTGAGACTCACTGAAAGAAAGAAATTGGTAGCATGAGCTTTTGTAGACTTCAGTCTGCTTCCTTAGATTCATTTGCTGAAGTGGAAGCACAGGCACAGACATATATATGCCATTGGTATGTGAGGATGTCAATTCAAATTACAAATCCTTTGTGTATGGAAATGAAGAAGATTATCTCACAGAATCTTACCATCTGCCAATCTCCATGGAAACATTGAGGAAGCATGCATGTATGAACGCCTGGCATGCTTCCTCAGCGTGATGGAATCATCAGCTCCCTCTAGTGTCATGGAATCATTCAGAGAGAGTGAATTTCCTCTTAATGAAAATTCACTCTTCCTGAACAATTCCATGACACTAGAGGGAACTGATAATTCCATCACACTGAAGAAATTAGCAAGATGTCCATACACACGCTCTTCTCCTATGTTTCTGCAGCATTTAGCAGATGGTAAGACCATGTGTGATAATCTTCAGTGTTGCAAGTCCAATTTTAAAGATGGTCGTTAGTGCACAAAGGCATAGGAAACTGGTCTTTGTTTATGGAGATGAACTGGCAGAATCAGTTTTGCAATGGGACTAGACTGTGGTGAGGGGAATAGATGAATGTAGCCCCCCCCATGAGGACGAGGTTAGCTAATGTTCAAGTATGTGTAGTAATATTTGCCATCTTGACTATATTCTGCTTGTTGGCCACATGTGTCCCCATTTTCATCTGTAAAATGTGGACTGTAAAGGCTCCACATGTCATATATTCATGTGGGATGCAAATGCCAAAAGGGACAATGATCACTGTTGCAAATATATTTAGATACCTGCCTTTAGGTCTGTGATGGTGAACCTATGGCACACATGCAAGAGCTGGCACTTAACGCCATTTCCTCCAGCACATGGTGGGGAAGGAAGCAGCAAGCGCACCTTCCTCCTCCTTTCCGACCCTCCCTGGCCTCCAGTTGCCTCTCTGGAGGCAGCTGAAGGCTGGTGATGGCATGGGGTAGGACCCTCCCTGGTCTCCAGTTTCCTCTCTGGAGGCACCTGAAGCCTGGGAATAGTGTGAGGGGAGCAGGAGCAAGAGGTGTCCACCTGTTCCTCTTCTCCCCCCCCCCATCCCCCAGGCCATTAGCTGTCTCTGGAGAGGCAACTGAAGGCCTGGGAGGCTGGGGGGAAGAGGTTCCTCCCTGGAAGTCACACCCCTGGAGGGCAGAATTACTGCTTCCAGCATCAGGGGCTTTTAATTTTGGCACTTGGCTCTTAAAAGATTTGCCATCACTACTCTAGGTTTTTACCCTCGTATCCATTTTCACTTTTGCCCACCTCTGTAACATCACAAGTACCCACTTCCTGGTCTCAGATTTTAAGGGATGCTGGCAACATAGGCTAGAAACTTGACTCCAGTTCCAATCTCCCATTAGAATCTCCAGTGTACACTTGGGCCCTTTTATATTATAAAAGTATGGCAGCATGATTCCACTTTACCTGATATGATAGCATCTGTGGAATCCTGGGGTTTGTAGTTTGAGGACAAATTAGGGTTCTGTGTTGGAGAATTCTAAATGCCACTCCCTAAACTATGAATCCCAGGATCCCACAGGATGGAAGCATGGCAGTTAACGTGGAACCCAAGAGCTGTAAAATGAATGGGGCCCTACAATTATCACACATGCAATGCAGATCAGTGTCTGCCCCTTGGGGAAAAATCATTCCAGACTTCATTAGATAAAAGAGTCATAAATGAAAATATAATGACTTGTTTTGTATTGTACAAGCTATTACGCAATTACAATTGGCTCTTTTAGAACATTTTTTTATTCCTGAAATGCCTGTCAGTTAACCTACAGGAAAATGTCTCCAAATTAAAAGAATTGTCAGAACAATACCATATATATTACATTCAGGGTTCTTAAGTGTTTCCAAAAGCATTAAGTAGGAGCAGGCTGTGAGAAACACAGCATAGTCCAATTCTCAGTCAGCAGCATTAGAAGACTGTGGTAGCTTGTCACTCCATTCTTCTTCACTGGATCTACAATTATATACACTGATGTTTAGTGTATGAGGAGGGCTGTGAGGAGGCTGTGTGGGATTTGAAAATTTAACCCCCTTGTGTATTGCTAGATGAGAAAGTCATGAAGAAACATTTTGCTTGTGGCCATTGATGTGCTCTTTATGGGTATACACTGTATTTGTCAGGTGTAGTGAGAGCACAAATTGGCCTGCAGGCATCATCAGATCCTTCAAAGGTTTCAGCTTGAGTTCTTTGGAGATTTTTATGCAAATGGAATAACAGCAAACTGTACATCAGGAATGGGACAAATTGACTTCTCTAATCAGTTCATCCTGCCCTCCTGTTTCTCTGTGCATAGCTCAGAGTTAGCCATATGTTCAACGGTGCCATTAATTTAGAAATAACATTATTTACCAAGGCAAATGCTGGTACTTGCACTTACCTGCGTAATCATGCATAGAGTTTTGAACAGGGTACAGTCGCTTTGTTCCAGAAATCACTGGAGCAAATAATAGAGATCCAATGACTCTCAGCTTCTAGCTTCAGGGAATGATTTGGTAAACTGTTTTCCTGCTGCAGATTGGTTGGGAATACAGAGCACTGCCAAGATTTACAAGGATTATAGACCATTGGCTGATGACCTCAGAAGGGAAAAGTACTTGAAAGTTCCTTCACATTTTATGGCTTTCATACAAAGGCAGTTGGGAAATTTCTTCATTTGTCTTTATAAAAATAAATGCAAATACCACTCTTTAGCAGAAACTTTCAGAGCAGTTGAAAAGAGGTGGTTATAAATGTACACAGTTGATTGTTCTCAACATTTGTCTCTTTTGTGTATTTTTTCTTTAATAATCCTATTTTCACTTTTATTATATGTGTAAATAGAAGAAAAGTGGTTTGAAATTAATATGGTAAATAGGTTAAAAAGGAACGTAGAAGATTAAAGGGGAAATATTATTGCTTAAAAATCAGCTAGAGAGCAAGCAGGAAGTCTTTTTAAGTGGGGCAGGAGTTGTTGTATGTCGACACATATGACCATGTCTGTTTCTATGTATGTCTCTATATTTATGTTAAATTTTGAATAAAATTTTTAATTATAAATGTACACAGTTAAAATTAAAAACATTAAAACACCAGCAGCTGTGGAGAGGTATCCTGCAAATTTGTTTATGTTATCATAAGCAATGTTTACATTTTAATGTCTTTGATTATTTAGGCCAAAGACCAGAGCTTAAATATTAGTTTTTATTTTATTTTATTTTTTAAAAAAGCAATTCGTTTTATACAGTTCCGAGGCCCTCAAAAGCAATTAATTCTAGTTCTAATTCTTTCTTCTCTCACACACACAGTTCACTAGAACATATGTTCTTGACGTGCAGATGGTAGAATCTAGGAACGTTCTCCTGTTCTGCTGAGAAATTGGCAAGGGATCAAAGAGAACTCTGATAGGTTCTTCTAGGATAGAAGATCCTGAATTTATAGAAGAAGTAAATCAAAAGCTGACTTGAGCTGAAAGCCAACAATGCCTAGTGACACCAGAGGCTCATTATTCACCTCTCTTTTTTCCCGACATCATGTAAGTAATAACCAGGGAGTTATCTCTAAATCATGGTGACTCAGCCTTAAGTGGTTTGGAGGCAGCATTTTCAGCAAGGCTTATACTGTTTTCCAAGGTTCCTAGCACCATCTATTACATCATCTGGATTCAATCCTTGTTGCATCTTTTTCTTTACTGTTGACACTACAATTTCACCACCACCCTGCTCATGAAGTCATAAGGTACACAGAATGACACACAATACTATCTTATACAACAGCAACAAATTTGAGAGGGAGGGAAGGACAGTATCACAAGTGTCCTGGGCAGAATCCAATTGAGTCTTACATAATGAGAAGAAAACACTTTTGAGACTGATTTTCTCCCCTATGTTTCCCCATGATTCCAGTGCTACTGCTGATTGAGGGGGAAGGGGGTCATTTGTTTCTATAGAGACAATTACTTTATCCTTGAATCCCATCTTGGTATAAATCCTATCTCTCTTCCACAGATTATGGGCCAGGGGGAGATTTCTGAGATTATATTAGTAGCAAAAAGGAGTGGTGATTTAAGAGTGCAAGCCTAGTTTTGCACAAAAAGCTATTTCAGTTCAACTCAGAGGTAAGCAAAGTTGTGCTGAATACTGCAAGTATGTCATCCCATTAAGCACACAAATCTTTCCTTGGTGAAATTTGCAAGGGAGCAATTCCCACCAAGCTCCTCTAAGGTAAGAGAATAGACTGATCACTTCAACCTGCCTTGACCTGAGATAGAGACAAGGAAAATGGCAGGTGAGACACAGCAGCTACCCCCAAAGTCTTCAGCTGAGATAAATCACATCACTCTAAAAATATTTGAGTGTCAGACAACAAAAGAGCAAACTGGAACTCTGAGATACTAAAAAGATGGTTGGGCATGCCCTAAGGATCAGAAGGCCATTTTGGTCTATTCCAGTGCCTCGACAAAAGGTTCACTCAAGAGCAGCCAGAAATGATATTTCTGGTTTTGTTTTCAGGGCCTCTGTTTGGCACCCATGTTTATCAGCCATTATGAAAAAACATGTTGGGGGTTGATGGGTTTGGGGAGGGCAAGGGTCTCTCATAACCCCTCCTTTGGCCTGGATGGGGGCCACAAAACTCAAGCCCCTGCTGTAAGATGATACCACTTATTATGAGCCATCTTCTCTCAGTCTAAGACCTTGATACTTGAAGGAGTGTCTCTCCTTCTATAGTAGGGATGTAATTTTCCACTAATTTTTTTCTTTTCTTTTCTTTTTTAAGAAGCAAGGAGTTGTTTTAGCAATTTTATTCCTCCTGTGAAAACATCTTTAAAGACTATTCACACATTGGAATTTATCTACACATAGCATTTTTGTCCAGAAAACATTGTTTTCTGTATTTCGTTGTAGAAAATTTGTTTCCTATACAGAAAATCTTGTGTTTTTTTCTTGCACGCTAAAAAAAAGCACAAATTTTGTGCAGAATAAATCTTAAACTACAAAGATTCTCCAGCATTCCCTTTGTCAGGGTTCCCTGCATATATACAAATCATCCTATCTCTACATAGGCATAGTGTCACTAATTTCTAGAGTATGCATACTGAACAGGTCACATACTAACATCCCATAATGACCCTTTGCTTCCTAACAACTTAAGAAGAGAAGGGGTTATCTTCTGGCACAGACATGTATTTTAGGGCTTGTGACATCAATAAGGCACCCTGTTCCAAACACAGTCTGGGCAACCAGCCAAAGGCTGATTGCTACACAGCTAATACAAACATGGCATGAGCAAGCAAAATAACAGAGCAGCTTACAGTTCAGCACTTACTGTATTTAGGGGGGGGGGAGCCTTGAGCCCCAAACAAAGTTCATTCACAACTTCAGGTATGGTGAGAGTTTCTCAATATCCAGGTCAGGTAAATGGTATCCAAAGGAAGCAAACATAGTCCAGGTCAAACAGTGTTCATGAACATGAGAGGAAACCAGATAATCTCCAACAACTCCTGGAGGGCAGGGCTGGAAATTTATAGATCAGCAGCTCAAGGCAGCAGCTGCTTAATGAATTGCTGCTTCATAGAAATCCTCTGAGATCTGCTGAGGCCCTCTTTTTGTTGTCTCCATTCAGTGAAGTCAGGTAGGGGTAAGTGATCTTTTAAATCTAAATGGGCAAGACTCTCTGTCAGAGCTGATACCACACTCTAGTCTGTATCTGGGATGTGTGGTTCTAGAACCTCCACCTGGTTTGGTTTAACAGCAGGCCTTCTGCTTCAGTCTCTGAGTTAGAGTCCATTTCCATGTTCTGGAAGGAGGGCATGACACACCTAGAGTTCAGGAACTCTGTTTGAACTTGGGAAGCCTCCCAGTTGTGCCAAGCACTTCTGTATGCTGATGCCCTGTCAACTAATTTGTTTCCCCTAGGCCTTGTAGTTTTGTCTCTATCGTCCTCCTTGCTGCATTCCATTCTCTGCTTCTCTATCAAGTTGACATTACGAGGGTCCCTTGCTGTATCTTGAAGAAATATAGCAAAGAGAAAGGGAAACATGCATACATTTTTCTATTTTATTCAATTGGCATGATATTTCCATACTGGTCCCACTTACAGTTTTCTCATAGTGGTTTACCATTTTGCCCCAGTATACATTCTCAACCTTAACTAAAATTAACAAAGACTCAAATACATAGGGTGCATTTTGTAAAGCAGATGCCATTTCTTTGTTAAAATATTTAATATGATTTAAATAAAGCCACCTCTGACTGAGAACTGAGTAATAAGCGTTGGTTGCACAACAACTGCAGGCAGGGTTCTTAAACCCAGATATGCATTTAAAAATATTTATTATCACTTGGCATAATATTGGACTACCAGGGTAATTAAATTTTTAGAAATTAATTGTATGGGATAGCTGTGTGTCATGCTATTAAATGGGCAATTAATAATTCAGAACATATGTATTGCATCTTATCAGCTGTGAGAACTGCAGGCGCTTGCTTATAAAAGCTTTCATATTTTGAAAAGTTAATTTAAAACATGCAGCTTTTATTCCTTTATCTATTGCTCATAGGAAAATTTGAAGAAACATGTTTTAATTCATTATATTAGCAGAAATGGGTAAGCTTCCTGGCCCTGGGCCCAAATCAGATTGGCACTGAGTAAGACATCCTATTTCCTATAAAAACCAGGAAAGGGCTTCCTTCTGAGTTAGTTCAAATCCAGATGGCCTTATTCAAGCCCTCATGTGATCATCCACACTACCTAGAGCTGGAACATATCCAGAAGAGAGCAACCAAAATGGTGAAAGGTCTGGAAACCATGCCCTATCAAGTGTAGCTAAGGCCCGTTACAAATGGGCACCCTAGTATGCGATGAACGCGTACTTGGGTTAGAAAGGGGCGTCACTTCTTGATGCCCCTAACCCTAGTACAGACCCAGTCTGTACAAAATGGCAGCACCCTATACAGATGAGCGCCACCATGACTACGTTACCACCGCGACGCCTCCAAACGAGGCGGCGCGGTTGCGACGTTTTCGAGCCATGCGAGGGCGCCTAGAGCGCCCTTTCTGCGGCGTGAGAAGGAGCTCTGAAATGGAGCTCCTTCTGTGGTCTGAGTCGCTGGCGCAGCCTTTAGATGGCTGCGCCAGGGACGCAAGGGAGAAAGGGGCTGAGTGGCCCCTTTCTCCTCCTACTGCCGCCATCGGGTGTCCTTGGGGCATCAAGCCCCAAGGACACACCTTTCCAGGCCGTGGGGAAGCGGCCTTTTGCCACTTCCCCGCGGCCTGGAAAGTGGCAGATCGGGGCCTCAGAGGCTGCCGTTGTGGCAGCTGAGGCCCCAATACAGTGGGGAAAGGGCCGGTTACAGGCCGCCCCAAAGGGGCGGTCTGTAACACGCCTATGGGAGCTGTGTATGTTCATCATGGGGTAAAGAAGGTTAGAGCTGACATGATAGCCATGTTTAAATATATGAAGGGATGTCATGTTGAAGATGGAACAAGCTTGTTTTCTGCTGCTCCAGAAATTAGGGCACAGAGCAATGGGTTCAAACTATAGGAAAAGAGATTCTGTCTAAACATTAGGAAAACAGTAAGAGTTGTTGGATAGTGGAACATGCTGCCTTGGAGAGTGATGGATTTTCCTTCTTTAGCAGTTTTTAAACAGAGTGTGGATGGCCATCTATCAAGAGAGCTTTGATTCTGTGTTCCTGCATGGCGGGGGGGGGGGTGGACTGGATGACCATTGTGATCTTTTCCAGTTTTATGATTCTGTGACATCCATCCTCTTCATCATGACTCCTTCCATCTTTCCCTTCCTTAAGCACACAGATCATTGCTAAGACCAAAGAGACCACAAAAAAGCCTTTTTTATATGGTGTACATATGTTGTTGTTGCGTGCCTTCAAGTGGTTTCCAGTTTGTGAAGTTTTCTTGGCAAGTTTCTTCAGAGAGGGTTTGTCAATGTCATCCTCTGAGGCTGAGAGAGTGTAACTTGCCCAAGGTGACCCAGTGGGTTTCCATGGCCAAGCATGTCAACATTAAACTTCCAGGAAATATTAGGCCACATCCCTTTGTAAAAAGAAATGCTGTGAATCTTATGTAATTTAAAGCTCCATGTATTACCTTACCAAATAATCCTGGCAGTCCTCAATCTTCAAAACTGTGTGGATTGAAATTAGCATTCACAATAAAATGTTAAAATGAAACACTTCACTACTTGCACCACAAAGGTTCACAAAACAGTCTTTTGTCATAGGGTAATTATTTTAAAAGATTAACTGCAGCTGAAGTTCCTGAAACATTGACTGATTGATTATTTGTGAGCAGAGAAGGTAATGAACTTGACAAATTTGTATGCACTCTGCAAACATGCTAGAAACAGTACTAGGACTCATTTATTGACCTGGATTCGTTAGCTCTGTTTGGCTATGCAGAGTGTCTGGTGTATCATTTGAAGGCAATTTAAACAAAAATAAAATCAAGAAATGTGTGACATGCTCAAAACAAAAAGCTAGAACTCCTGTTCCGTTTAATGCACATTTATTGAATTAAACATAATTGCCTAATCTGAGGCAGTCCAGATTCCTGAAATTCCTCAGCGAAGTGATATTACTCTACTAGGTTACATTTTTATTTAGATAGATGGACTCATTCACTCATTCTTTGGACCCTAAGTGATATTGCAAACCAAAACAAGGGCCTAACCTAACTAATCTGTAATTATTGTGATAGAAATACATTCCAAGAAACAAATGTGTTGTGCACATACAGACACATATTTCTGAATTTATTTGGAATCTTACCAGGGGAAAAAGTGGGTGCTCCTACGACTGTTTCAATATCCCTAGCTGTACATGGATGGTGCTTGCAACCTTTTGTTGTTGCTGGATTTTTTCCTGACAAAGCTCCTCTGCCTTTAATAGCAGTGTCATAAAGCTCATGTTTGCTGAGAAAAATCATCCATCAACTTTCTGCTTGGCATGCAGGTCTTAAAGGAGCATCCTGCCATCAGAAAAGACTGAAAAATTACCTGAGAATGAAGACCTAAATGTTTATTTGGCTTCTAACACTACACTGCATGCATTTTGCTGTCTCTGAGCTTTAAAATGTCATCCTCTACCACATAACACTCTTGGCATGCCAAACTGAACCCTGTCTTTTTTCTGGGTTGTTTTTTTTTTGGGGGGGGGGGGGGTTATGTCCATCAGTCAAATCAGAAAGCTGAGATTGCCATTTAAATAGCACACACTTGTTTCTTTTTGCCTCTCTATTCAGAAAAACAAACAAAACACCAAAACCTTTTTGTGTCAGGGGGATGCTAGATGTCAAAATAAGCCCCTTAACCAGCTCTACAAGAAGATATACAGCCACCAAAAGTAAATAAATAAATAAAGAAGGAAGCTGCTTCTCAAGCACATGCTGCCTCTCTGAATCTTAAACAACAGGCAAAAGTAGGGCAAAACCTCAAGCAAACACAGAGCTGAAAATGATCTGTTTTGGTCGGCTGCCTCGAAAATGGTTTTCTTGATGAAACTCACAAGTCCACTAGAGAACAAAGACACAGATGGATGAGCGAGGGATATGATAAACCTGCTGCATGAGTTTATAGTTAATTGCCCATCATCTTTTTTTGTCTCCCTATAAAACATTTCACGCCCACCTTGCACAGGAAAGGTAACGTAAGTGTCATAAACCATTTGTCTCCCATGCTTGCTTTCTGCATTGTTCGATTGGTCTTCATCTTAAGGTGTGGAGAGACAAGACAAATTGCTCTGCTCTCACGGAGATGGAGCTTTCTGCATCTTCTTTCAAACAACCCTCCTTGTTTCTAACCTAATGAGGAAGAGCATCTTTCAGGATTGTTTGCATACTAATATCTTCATTTCATTCTGCACCTTAGAAACACAATGACATAAATCCAATTTTAAACTCAACTAGAGTAGGCTCATTGAAGCAGTGAGATTTACATACAAGTCAGTTTATTATTCAGCAATTGATTTGGTAGGTCTACACAATTTCAGATTGTGCTATTGAATTTATTTGTTTAATTTATATCCCAACTTTTTCCCATTATGTATTGTATTGATTTGATTTGATTTAATTTGTACCCCTTTCTTCCTAATGGGACTCAAAGCAGCTTACAGTATAAGTTAAAACAAAACAGATAAAACAGTATGAAGTACAAAAGTTTAAAAAGCAATAGCAAGTATATTTCTATACCGCTTATCAGTGCACTTAAGCACTCGCTAAGCGGTTTACAAGTGTAAGCTAATTGCCCCCAACAATCTGGGTACTCATTTTACTGACCTTGGAAGGATGCAAGCCTGAGTCGAGCTTGAGCCCTTTCCCTGGTATTGAACTCGCAACCTTATGGTTTGTGTGTGAATGGCTGCAGTACAGGCATTTAACCACTGCACCACCAGGGCATTAAATCATCGACCCAATTAAAACATTATTTTTAATATGAACTTAAAACACAATTTTAAACATATGAAATAAATATTATATATGAAAAACAGCACTCCTAATTGTGTGTTCCTCTACCCTGATCAGTTAAAGTTGAAAGCTTGTTTGAACAGAAAAGTCTTTGCCTGCCAGTAGCTGAACAATTCAAACCTCCTTTGGAATAGAGTCCCATAGTCTAGAATAGTGGTTCCCAAACTTTTTCCAGCTACCACCCTTTTTTGTCTTTGCCAACGACCCTAGTACACCCCCCATGCATATTTCTTGATATTATGTCTACAAATCTACAAATTCAAAACAACCAATCTTGGTCACTGCTCCCTTTGCATCTGGTCACCCTGAGAGTAGCAGCTGAGCAAGCTGGATGAACAGCAACCAAGAACCCTCTGAGCCATGCCACTCCTCCAGCAAAGGCCAGTGCAGGCAAGAGGCCTCTCGATTGCTGCTCAGCCAGCTACTTGGTTGCTGCTCTCAAGGCAACCTGTGCAAAGGGAGGACTCTCAATCATTCTTCATTGGGATGAAGACGGGCACAGCCAGTGTCTGTGGGGGGGGGGGGGGGGGGGGGGGGGGGGGGGGGGGGGAGAAGAGAAGAGAAGCCACATGCCCTGGACTGGAGACTGGCATGGATGGGGAAAGGGGAGATTTTAACTATAGAAGCCATTCCAAGGTTAAGGACTCTTTCCAAGAATCAACCCTAGATGCTACATCCTCTCCTTTGCCAGAGACATGTCTTCCCCACATAGCTTCAGGTATCCCCCCACTACACACACACACACACACACAGAAATTGCTTCTTCTGTTACCTCATTTCTCAACCTGTCCTATGAAAGAAAACAGGAGCAGCAGAGCAGCTTCAACCTGCCAGCCAAGTCCCAGCAAAGCTCACAAAGATTGATCAGGGTCCCAAATTTGAAAGTTCCTTTTTGCCACCGCTTCTTCCCCACAGCCATATACTCGTAACTCCTTGCTCCAGTCAGTCAGTCTCTCCCAAAATGATGCCACTCTGAGCCATAGAATCAACACCCTGTGTCCAAGACTTCCAAGTGTTTTCCAGCTGCCACTGGCAACACCAACAGGAGTGAAAGATGCAGCTAAGGTAGTGAGCTTGTGTAGGTAAGACAAAGAGCATGACACATCATCATATGAAATCATCAATGAAGTTGCCTTGTGATTTTAAGGAACCCTGAGAAGTATGCAATCCTCATCCTCAACATGGTCCTAAAGGCTGCTGCTTCCCCTTGTCTTTCTTGTGCACCAATACTTTGACTGAAGCCCCCCCTGCCACCGCCCTATCGCCTTACTGTTTCCTTGCTTCCCCCTTCCACCCTCATTGACCCTGGATCTCCTCATCCGATGTCCCTGGGAGGATGGTGGGACAGAGAGAAAGCCCTTCCCTGAATGTTGGAATACTCAGGATGGCTCATATGGGAAGATAGAGGCTATCAGACAGTCTAGAATTAAACCATATGGGGCTTTATATGTTAAGCACTTGGAAATGTGTCTGGATACAAACTGGCAGCCAGTGAATTCCACAAGAATCATAGAATCATAGAATCATAGAGTTGGAAGAGACCACTAGGGCCATCCAGTCCAACCCCCTGCCATGCAGGAAATCCAAATCAAAGCATCCCTGACAGATGGCCATCCAGCCTCTGTTTAAAGACCTCCAAGGAAGGAGACTCTATCACCCTCCGAGGGAGTGCATTCCACTGTCGAACAGCCCTTACTGTCAGGAGGTTCCTCCTAATGTTCAGGTGGAATCTCTTTTCCTGCACCTTGCATCCATTGTTCCGGGTCCTGTTCTCTGGAGCAGCAGAAAACAAGCTTGTTCCCTCTTCAATATGACATCCCTTCAAATATTTAAACAGGGCGATCATATCACCTCTTAACCTTCTTTTCTCCAGGCTAAACATCCCCAGCTCCCTAAGTCGTTCCTCATAGGGCATGGTTTCCAGACCCTTCACCATTTTTGTCGCCCTCCTTTGGACACGTTTCAGTTTCTCAATGTCCTTTTTGAATTGTGGTGCCCAGAACTGGACACAATATTCTAGGTGGGGCCTGACCAAAGCAGAATACATTGGCACTATTACTTCTCTTGATCTAGACACTATACTTCTATTGATGCAGCCTAAAATAGCATTGGCCTTTTTAGCTGCCGCATCACACTGTTCACTCATGTTCAACTTGTGGTCTACTTGGACTCCTAGATCCCTTTCACACGTAGTTTCATTCAACCAGGTGTCCCCCATCCTATATCTGTGCATTTTATTTTTCCGCCCTAAGTGCAATACCTTACATTTCTCCGTGTTGAATTTCATTTTGTTAGCTTTGGCCCAGCTTTCTAGTCTATTCAGGTCATTTTGAATCTTGATCCTGTCCTCTGGGGTATTAGCTATTCCCCCTAATTTGGTATCATCTGCAAATTTGATAAGTATGCTCCCAATTCTGTCATCCAGGTCATTGATAAAGATGTTGAATAGCACTGGGCCCAGGACAGAGCCCTGTGGGACCCCACTGGTCACTTTTCTCCAGGATGAAAAGGAGCCATTGTTGAGCACCCTTTGGGTTCGGCCGGTCAACCAATTACAGATCCATTTAACAGTTCCTTTGTCTAGCCCACATTTTACAAGCTTGTTTGCAAGAATATCATGGGAAACTTTGTCAAAGGCCTTACTGAAATCAAGATATACTTTATCCACAGCATTCCCTTCATCTACCAAGCTGGTAATTTTATCAAAGAAAGAGATCAGGTTTGTCTGGCATGACTTGTTTCTCTGAAACCCATGTTGACTTTTTGTGATTATGGCATTGCCTTCTAGATGTTCACAGACTCTCTGTTTAATGATCTGCTCCAGAATCTTTCCTAGTACTGATGTCAGACTAACTGGACGATAATTGTTGGGATCCTCTTTTTTCCCCTTTTTGCAGATGGGGACAACGTTTGCCGTCCGCCAGTCTGCTGGGATCTCTCCTGTTTTCCAGGAGTTTTCAAAGATTATTGCCAATGGCTCCGATATTACATTTGCCAATTCTTTTAATACCCTTGGATGGAGTTCATCTGGTCCCGGAGACTTAAATTCATTTAGATTAATAAGGTGTTCCTCTACTATCTCTTTACTTATTCTGTGCTGAAATTCCCCTATTCTGTCCTCTGCTCCATTATCCTCAGGTTGAGCACCCTTTGCCTTTTCTGAGAAGACTGAGGCAAAGAAGGTGTTGAGTAATTCTGCCTTTTCTCCGTCTTCTGTTAGCATTTTGCCATCTTCTGCACACAGTGGCCCTACCGTTTCCTTCTTCTTCCTTTTGCTGCGGACATATCCAAAAAAGCCCTTTTTATTGTTCTTAACCTCTCTAGCAAGCCTGAATTCATTCTGCGCTTTAGCTTTTCTGACTTTACCCCTACACATGCCTGCTATTTCTTTGAATTCCTTTTTTGTGATTTCCCCCTTTTTCCATTTCTTATACATGTTCCGTTTCAAACTTAGCTCGGTTGAAAGTTCCTTAGTCATCCATCCTGGTTTCTTGAGACACCTCCTGTTTTTCTTTCTCACTGGAACTGTTTGAAATTGTGCCTTCAGTATCTCCCTTTTGAGAAACTCCCATCCGTCCTGAACTCCTTTATCTTTTAGTATTTCTGACCATGGAATTGCCCTTAATACTTCTCTAAGTTTACTGAAATCCGCTCTCCTAAAGTCTAGGATGCGTGTCTGACTATGCCTGGCTTCTCCTTTCCACTGTATTACAAACTCCAGGAGAACATGGTCACTTCCACCTAATGATCCCACCACTTGCACCCCATTAACCAAGTCATCCTTGTTGGTTAGGATCAGATCTAAAATAGCTGACCCCCTTGTTGCCTCTTCCACCTTTTGGACCATGAAATTGTCTTCCAGGCAAGTGAGGAATTTGCTAGGCCTTGAGGATTTTGCTGAGTTTGACTTCCAACAAATATCAGGATAGTTGAAGTCGCCCATCACTACTACATCTCTCTTTTCTGACTGTGTGGTCATCTGTTCTAGAAAGATATCATCCAATTCCTCAGTCTGACTTGGGGGTCTGTAGTAGACTCCCACCGTAACATCCTTGTTGTTTCCCTCCCCTTTAATTTTTTACCCAGATGCTCTCCACCTGGCTTCCATGATTGATGTCCTGGATCTCTTCATTGGTGTAAATATCTCTGACATATAGTGCTATTCCTCCTCCTTTCCTGTTTGGCCTGTTTCTCTTTAAAAGGTTATACCCCTCTATTTCCACATTCCAATCATGAGACTCATCCCACCAGGTTTCAGTGATGCCTATTATATCATATTTGCTTTGTTGTACTAGGAGTTCGAGTTCATATTGCGTAAAGAGATTTATATGTTCCCTATAACCATCCCTAGTCAGCAGTCTAGTCACATCATTTTGGACCTGCTGTAGTTTCTGAACAATTTCCAAAGGCAGACACTTTTATTTGCCTTTACTCAAACATGTACACACTCCAAGGTCATAAAAACCACTGCCATCATATGAAAACAGCTTTTATCTAAGGAACTCACTGCCACCACCTGATTCCTAACTTTTCCCACTTTAGCAATGCATCAGGATGTTGCTGGGGAATTCCACAGGCATTTCCCTTGCTGAGTGTAGGAAAGAAGTGGGCCAACCTAGGACATGTGGGAAAGGAGTGCATGAGAGGCAGAGTACTTTATAAAGAAAAAAAGCTTTGTTCTAAGTAAGAAAATTCTATAGCCAAAGGAAATCTCTCTTCATGAAGAACCTTCTTGTTCTTTAGGCACAGGTAGAAAATAAAAGTTATAGAGAGAAATCAGTTTGGCCAAACCAGGGGGAAAAAAATCAAAAGATCCTAATAACACTGACTGGTATATTTTTCTAACCTTAGGGGCTGTGCTTCTGGGTGGGTTCTTTTTGCATCCCAAAAGGAGCACGATAGGCAACTTCACACGCCATGATGACACCCCTTGTGTGCAACAGCGTTTGGGTGCTGCATATGACAAGCTTCATCACGGTGTGTGCCATGTAAATGAGTATGTGTCAAGATGGTGCCCCGACAGCACAGTGAGGGCTCAGAGAGTCCGGGTGCTCAGCCCTCACTGCGCCTATAATATAAGTGACAGAGGGAAATCAGTTTCGCCCCTTACTCACCAAAATATGCCAACAAATATGGAAAATAAAACAG
>NC_056523.1:44776620-44793266 GCF_019175285.1 Sceloporus undulatus | reverse complement strand
AAACAGTAGCCCTTTATATACATCCCTATCTACAAAAAAGGAAACATAAACACTGCAGCAACTATAGGCCATAGCATTTATTTCCCATGCAAGCAAAATTATGTTTAATTCTGCCAACTAGACTCCAATCATATGTGAAGAGAAAAACCCAGAGGTGCAAACTGGATACAAAAAAAAGAAGAGGGATTATATGCAAACATAAGATGGATAATGGAGCATAACAGAGATTCCAAAACAAAATCTGCATGTGGCTCATTGATTACAGCAAAACCTTTGATGCACAGATCACAAAAAGGTATGAAATGCTGTCAGAAAATAGGAGTGCTATTAAATTTGATTGTCCTGATGCATAACCTGCACTGAGGACAATAGGCTGCCATCAGAACTGAATACAGAAAACAGATGGTTCCAACTGGAAATGGGGACAGGCAAGGTTGCCTATATCACAGCACAACAACTAGCATATGAGAAAACATCATATACAGTGCAGGAATGGACTAGAGGAAAGAGGAGTGAAAATTACAGGAAGGAAGTAACACTCTCAGGGGTAGGCAACCTTTTTGAGCCGGGGGCCGGGTTACTGTCCCTCAGACAACTGGGGCTGAACTCAAAATGGCGCCCAGAGCGGCGTGGAAGCTGCAGCGGGGTTGGAATCGGGGCAGGTCGGGCTGGGGCGGTCCCAAGGCCTTGCTGGGCCAGATCTGCCCGCGGGCCATAGGTTGCCGCACCTGATGTAAGTATGCAGTGACATATAATACTACCGAAACAAAGATTACTGAATTCCACTGGGAGGAAAGCACCAAGGCTGACTTAATGTTGAACAAAAATAAGAAAACAAAAATAATGATCATGGAAGATGTAACAAAATTCATCCTAGATATAGAAATCAAAATAGTCAAAGACTTCCCAAAATTTGGATCATCCACAGATCAGAATGGATACTGCAGACAAGAATTTAGAAGAATGCTAAGATTGGGATGGAGAGCTATGGAAGATTTAGACATGTTCCTAAGGTGTTCCTAAGGACACTTCCAAGATGTCAACTCAGTAATTGCTATCTGTGTAGATGGTACTCTCCATATCTTGAGGGAGAGAGAGCAGGCTAGCTCCACCAGGCCTGCCTGGAAGAAGACAAGCCTCCTCCTCCTCCATCTTGAGGGAGAGAGAGGCAGGCTAGCTCTACCAGCCTGCCTGGAAGAAGACAAGCCCTCCTTTGCCACCATCTTGAGGGAGAGAGGGCAGGCTAGCTCCACCAGGCCTGCCTGGAGAAGACAGCCCTCCCTTCAGCCACCCATCTTGAGGGGGAGGGCAAGCTAGCTCCACCAGGCCTGCCTGAAGAAGAAAAGCCCTCCCTTCAGCCACCCTCTTGAGGGAGAGAGAGAGGCAAGCTAGCTCCACCAGCTAGCCTGAAGAAGAAGAGCCCTCCCTCGGGTCCATCTGCTGGTCCAGGCTCAGAGGGAGAGGAACCTCTAGACCTCATCCCCTTCCCCACCACATTCCCTTCTCCTTTTGTGTCATGTCTTTTAGATGAAGCCTGAGGGCAGGGACTGGCTATTTCCCCTCTGTTGTAAACTGCTCGGATTCCCAGTGATTGGGTGGTATATAAATAAATCCTATATTATTATTATTATTATTATATTATTATTTTTATATAACTTGAACAGTAAAGTAAGTGTCCAAGTCATTGTATATTCCACTACAGCATATGATGTGACAGACAGAAAATGAGATAACGCGGACAGAAGAAGAAACTCATTTAAATACAGTGCTGGAAAAAGTGCTGAGGTGTTGCATATGATCCATGAACAGCCAAAAGACAACAAATGGGTTCTTGAAAAGATCGAGCCTGAACTCTCCCTGGAATCCAGAATGACTGAATGTGGGTGGCATCTTTAGGTACATCATGAGAGCATGAATCTTAGAAAAGACAATGGCGGGGTACCTATACTCCGCTTTGCGGCGCTCTGCCGCCGCCGCCAGTAGTCCCGCGGGTGCATTGCAACTCAAAGTAAAGACCACCTTTAATCTCTTTCAAAAGACTGCCACCATATGGGGAAATTGCTTCAATACAAGTACAATTTTCCTCACAGTAATCTCGATCGTGACAATAAAATATTCCCTTCTGGAGAAATTTTCCTCTCTTAATATGGTCATTAAACGTTACTGAGCCTTTCCAACCATACACTTTGTCGGGGGGACAGGAATCATGTTTCCTAATAATTCACAAATGTGTTAGAGTCAATTGTTAAACAAGGTTTCTTGATATAGAGACCACTCTGGGATGTTTTAAATAAGAGATAGAGCCATGAGAAGATTAAGAAAGGAGAGGTAATTATAAACAGTGGTCCTGCCTTCAATAGACACAGCCCTACAGTCCTTCTTTTCAGCCTCTACAAAATAACGTGAAAATCTATCAGTTTTGCTTTTTGCTGCTTTCCTATAGGTTCTGCTATTCTCAGCATGGGGAGGTCTCTGTTTGCTATCTAGATGTTAAAGATGGAGAGCTTCTCATCACCCCCAGATTATTCATCACTCCCATATCATATTTGGATGCCAAGGGCTTCTCACCTAGACTAAAGATGAATCGCTCCAGGGCCAAGTCTAGGACTTTGATGGATTGAGTAAATATGCCATTTTTAAAATAAAATAAAAAAAAGAATTGATCAGTTTTTGTTTCTCCAACATCTGAAGTTTTGAAATGGTAAGATTATTCTTTATCCCAAATGTGAAAAAAAATACAAAAATTTTGGCAAATTCTTATTAGAAATTGACTGAAATAAAATTCTCACACTCCCCTGGGTTTTCACACATGATTAGAATCCTTCAAAGAATTAGGGGTTACCAAGTTTCCTGAAAGCATAGCGTGCATGTGTTCCATTGAGACTCAAACAAGTTAGAGTGCCAAGAATCAAGACAGGGAGGTTGGAAGTTCAGTGGCCAGGGTCATTATATACATAACACCTGAACGGGGCTCCTAATGGATGATATTTTAGGTTATTAAAATGTCTTTAAAATGTGCTAGACACATTCAGGAAGGTTAAAGCTATTGCCAGCTACTTCCCATTTATTTATTTATTGATTGATTGATTGATTGTATTTATGCCCTGCTCTTCAGCAGCAAAGGCTCTCAGAGTGTCTTGCAGATTGTTAATTTGACATTTCCCTCAGGCTTACAATCTAAAAAGACATGACACAAAAGGAAAACGGAATGGCAGTGGGCAAGGGGAGCAAGTCCAGCAGCTACTGCTGGTTCTTCTGTACCTCTAAGGTCAAGGAGGTGTCAGTTGGAATGGAGGAAGGGCCTTTTATCTGCCTCTAGGGCTAGGCATCGTAGAGCTGTGTCTGCCTCTTCTTCTCTCCCTCAGAGGCCACGGTGGTAGCAGTTAAAATGGAAGGAGGGCCTTTCATCTGCCTATGAGGCTAGACCTACCTCTTCTTCTCTTTCTCTCCAAGGCCAGGTTAGTGGCAGTTAATATGGATGGAGGGCCTTTAACCTTCCTCTGGCCCTAGGCATGTTGGAGCTGTGCCTGCCTCCCCTTCTCTCTCTCCAAGATGATGTCATGATGGTGTTATGTAGCTCCAGGTTCAGAGAGGGTGTGCCACTGAACACAAGCTACTATTGCCTTAATGTTCTGTTTGTGGAATCATCAAAGGAAAGGCTGGCTCAACACATTTTCTTGCAAGGGGACAAAATGGTGATCTCTCCCCATTCCAATGTACAGAATCCTACAGGATTGGCAGTAGTATTTTACTTGAGCGTTAGTGATGGGATAACATCCACTAATGAACTTAAGATAGCAAACTGATTTGTAGCGGCAACAGAATAGGCTGAGTACTACACACAATTCTACACTGCAAGAGGCTGAGGGAAAGACATTTTGGGAGTTCTACAGACCATCCCTAAGGAGCGCCGGGACACTACCCCTTTCCTGGCTGGATCAGGACCACCGCAGCCCCAATCAGGTCTTTGGAGGGCGCAAAAAGAAGCAGCAAAAAGTGGCTCCTTTTTGCATCCTCCAAAAGGTGCCATAGTCATGGTAGCATGGCTGTATAGTGCACCTTTTGTGTTGTGTCATGTGGACACAGTGCCAGAGGTGCACCATGATGTCACCAGTCTATATAGGGCCTTAGAAGGAGCCCTTTTGATAAAGGTAACATTGTCTCGCAACATTTTCCATCTCATCCAGTTGTCTGACTCTGCTTATGGTAGGATTTGTCCTGCCCAAAAGTATTTGATCAGCTGCAATGAGAAACAGGGTGATGATGAAGATGGACTGCTGGCCTAATGTAACAGAGTTGTTGTTTTCCTATGTTACTATCAGCATTTCCACACTGCAGAAATAAAGCAGTTTGACACCACTTTACTGCCATGACTTAGCCTCCAGGATCCTGGGATTTGTGGTTTGGTAAAGCCTGATCTGTCATAGAGGTCTGGTGCCTCCCCAAACTTCAAATTCCAAGATTTTGTAGGATGAAATCATGGCAGTCAAAGTGATGTCAAGCGGCTTTATTTCTGCAATGTGAATATACCCTATGAAATCCAGATCTTTCATGGTAATACTCCTCAATGTAAAATCCACATTCTCTCTGCTTTCTTTGAAATTTAGCAAACCCCTTCTTTCCTTCTCTACTTTATTGCTGACTGATTGTTTTTCCAGAAGAAAGAGAAGTAATTCTCTTGAGATTTGTCATTTCTCTTTTTTGAAGGATCACCAACAAATTGATGCTTTAATTGTGCTATAGATTTGTGCCATTAACAGAAACACTGATAGATATGGAAGGAAAGCAATGCTAAGTGAGGCTATTCAATAAGACAACGTCTCAACATATGAACATAAATTAGAAATGCCACACATGTCTCCAACAAGATCTTTTGGCCAGATAGAGTACACCAAAGAAATATGGATAAATCAACCCTCTTCTGAACAAACATAATACTGCCTGTGACTCAATGGGAAAATATGTTTTCTGTAAATGTAGGCAGCTTTTAAAAAGGTTGTGTGGGGAATCCATGTGTCACTTACCTTGATAGTGACATCCATTTGTGACATTTTATCATCATGCTGCACAGGATGAGTAAATTTTAATTTTGGATCCTGCAGTGTAGCAAAACAGCAGTGATACTCATTTGGCACCTGAAACATTTAGTTACCTTGATTGTTGTCATGTGCTGACATATGAATCAGCCTTCAAATTTCCATACAGAATTTGAAAAGGCATTGAAAAAAACAGTTGGAAAATGTGTATGTGCGCTCATGCACCTATTTTTAATCAACTTTCTTCCATTTTGCAAAATAACTGGCATTTTGATGCTTACTTCTTTTTGTTTTATTGTGTTAGATGTTTTACTCCGTGATTTGAAAGTTCCTGTATTTCACAGTCTATTCTTTGTTAAGGATAGTGGTGTTAGGTGTATCTGAATGCACTTTGGAATATACACAGAAACAGAAGCAGATGGAAAGGCAGAGGGCTCAGTCCTGACTAGAACCTTCTCGGGGCAGAGTTTGCCCCAAGCTGAAGATATGATGTGAGGCAGCAGATCTGCTGCATGATAAAAATACACAGATAGTTTGGCTCTGCAGATAGTTTGGTCCACTTACATATTTGTAAATAAATCAAATATTACAAAGCATCCTATAAGACTAAAGAGTTTAACACACAGCAAAATAAACTGACTTACAGCTCCTGAATTCAAGCCAAGTTTGATCTGCCCCCTGGTGTTATCACATGGCCTTTGCCCCCCAAACCACTATCCAAGTACAGCTTGGCTCCAATACTGGTCCCTGAACTCACTTCAGTGGCCATTTTTCAAAGTTGGAAAGCTTCCGACTTTGAAAAATGGTCACTAAAGTGAGTTCAGGGACCAGTATTATAGCTAGGCTGTACCCAAATAGCAGTTTGGGGGGCAAAAGCCATATGATAACACTTGTGGGCAGCCCAAATTTGGCTTGAATTTGGGAGCAGTAAGTCAGTTTATTTTGCTAAGCTCCTAAAACCCTTCTGAAACTTCTTAACATCAAATAGTGCAGACTGAAGAACTAGGTTCTTAGACTTTGCCAGCCATGAAAAGACTGCTTTGAACATCCAAAGCTCCTTGGTTTCATTTAGGTCTATCTGAATATATGTATTACTAGCTGAAATAAATTATTTGAAATTACTTCTTTGAGGGCAATACATGAGGAGGCTTCAATAACAACTTTGTTTCCAGCTGTTAGAATCAAATTGTGTGGGAAAATAAATATATTTCATTTTCCCAAGAAATGCTTTTGAGTCATACAAGTTAAGCTTTTCCAAGACTTTGGACACCTTGCTCCACAGTTCATGAACAGGATCAATATGCTTGAAAGCAACATGACCCCTTGAATTAACAATTAAGTAGTTACTAAAGGCACAGCTTCAGAGAAGCTATGAAGAGCTTATATTCTTAGTTTCACCAAATATAATTGGTACAGCTGTGACTTATTGTGTTTTTTGTAACATGTCATTTACTGTGTTAAAAACATTCTGAATACAGAATGACATGAAGCAAAGTAAAGTTATTTCTGAGTGGTGGGAAAGAAAAGATTACAGCATTCAGTCAAATAGCAAAAAAAGCTGTTAACAAGTCTATTATATCACTTGTAGATTGCCCTGAAGTAATTATTTATATTATACATATAGCACTTTTAATGTATCAGAACTTTACTAGTATCATATCGGTTTGCACTGAATTGTTTGTGTTTGAGAGTGTATGTGTGCACTTTCAAGCCAGCTGTCGACTTATGGTAACACCATGAATTTTATAGCATTTTCTCAGGCAAGAAACACCCAGACGAGGTTATGTACACGATGCAAAGCCAAATCCCCAATCTGAGTGCTGACTGTCTTCACTATGTAAGACCACCTCTGCAATGAATCTGCCCTATCCCTTCCTTAAACCAGTTTTTTTAAAAACTTGCTTTTTGCTCCAGATTTTGCAGGAATACTAGAGGACTCCATATCAATACTGAGAGGTTGTCTACACTCAGGTCCCCACTGTCTCATCTGTCACTGCCACTGTTGTGAGTTGCTCCCTCTGAGGTTACAAAGAGGTGCCCAGCCATATGTTTTAAACTACATGCCTTGTGTCTGACCTAGAAGGAATGACTTGTGCCAGTCGTGGTGCCATAGAGCAACACAGCAAGGATACACGTGCAGACAGCTGCCCAGCATTTCTAAGGAATGTGGAGGAACAAAGGGAATATGGGGCAGCTCTCAGGCCAGAATATTCAGGGAGCAGTCCAGAACATTCTGGCTAGGGCAGACAAGCCCTAAATGTAGGACTGCAAGTTAAGAGACAATGGTTTGTCAAGACTAACCAACAAGAGTCAGTTCAAATGCAGAGTACGGCAGGAACTGTGATTTCCATCAGTTCCAGTAAGTAAGTAAAGAATTTATTTATTTATTTATTTATTTATTTATTTATTTATTTATTTATTTTAAACATAATCCACTTGGTCAAAATCTGCATAAGTGAGTGTAAGAGCATAGGCTAGAGACCTGCTTCCTTGGGGTTGGAAAAGCAAAGAGGCAAACCTCCAAAGGACCCAAAGTTATATGAATAACTGTGTGTTCAAATGTTTGCTTTAAAAGAAAACACACACTTTTCTTTCCTTACATAACAAGTAGTGATTGTCTCTGAGGAGAACATTGCTATACCCAAGATGCAGCATATGTGTGAGAACAAGTTGGATCAGTTTTGTAAATAGGCCAAAGTATTTTCTTCCTAATCTTTTGGGGTTAACATCTTATTTTTGGTCTAAAAACTGATACTTCTTTTTCTCAGTTCATGCCCCACTTCTCTGTCGCCAATCTCCTTCTGTTTGAAATTTCCAGGAATATGTTGGGTATTGTTTCATCCATTGCTCAAGTGGGATCGGACTTGTTACCTTCCCTTATCAAATCCTTTAGAGTTCAAAAGACACTACTCCAATCTGATCTCTATTTTAAATGACTAATGTGCCTCCTGGGAATGTGCCATTTTAGAACAGAGGCCTGAGACTGCATATACAAATGCTTCCCCACAATGGGTAAGAAAAAACTCTAGTTGCATATTGTAAATAGAAGTCAATTGCAAGCAGTATCCAGGCCCTAAATACCCCAAAGCCCCCAGATGCCATCTGATCTTGAAAGCTAAGCAGGCTCAGTTCTGGTTAATACTTAGATAAGTGTCTGCCAATGAATACTAGGTGCCGTAGGCTGTATTTCAGAAGAAAGAACTCGCAAAACCATCACTGAGTATTTCTTCCCTAAGAAAACCCTATGAAATCCATGTGTTGACCATATGTTGATAGATGACCTGAAGACATACACATCAGCAACAACAGTTTCAAGAATATTCTTGTTTTCTTGGAAGAGTGTTTATGTTGAAGGCTCCTGTCAGCCAAACTTGGTCTCCTGGATACAAAGCAGTCACAAAGAGAGAGAGAGATACTGACAAATGAATGGTGCATGTAGTCATTTATCAATACAGGACAGTGCCCATGAGTCTTTGTTCACTTCTTTGCACTAAATACCAACATGCCACTACTTCTAATAGGAAACTTAGGTGATTAGTGCTGAGTGCTCTTCAGCAACAATCCTGAGGAGAAGGTGGAATGGATTTTCTTACCAAGCATCGCAAACATGTTATGATATATCTCTTTTATAACACAACATAACTAGACATAGTAAGTCTTGGATGAGCAATTATGACCCATCAGCTTTACAAAAGGCTGGCAGAGACAAAAACTGGCTTGTTGATACAGAGTAATAGCTGCCTACATTTTTTTACTCTCTTTAAGGGGGGTGGCTCTGGGGACTACTGTGATGTACACTTGCACTTCAAAATTTAACACAGCAGTACTTCAAAGATTATTATGTGTATGCCTGCACCATCAAGTCACCTGTCAATTAATGGTGATCCCATGAATTTCACAGGATTTTTCAAGGCAAGGCGTATTCAAAGGTAATTTGCATCTGGCTTTCTTTGAATATGGTTTATAACACATGACAATCCTTGGGAGTCTTTCTTCCAAATGCTAAACAAGCCTCACCCTTCTTAGCTTCCAAGATCAGAGAGAATCTGATGCCTTCAGGGTAGACCCTTTTCTAAATTCTTCAAGCCCGAAAAGCAGAGAGACTGGAGCTTAGTGCATGAACTTTAAAACTGTCTCAAGCCTCCCGGGCTGCTGTTGGGATGCGGGATGGAGGCAGGGATTAGCACATGCTAAATTATCACCTAATCATCAGCCGCCATCACCTGGGTCCCAAACGGGTCCCAGCTGTTCTCCGCCACCACTTTTTCAAAGTCTGTAGCTTTCTGGCTTCTAAAAAGTGCTGGTGTAGTGTGGCTGGGACCCTGGCTGATGGCAGCTGGTGATTAGGCCATGATTTAGCATGCGACAATCCCTGCCTCCATCCTGTGTCCTGGCTGCAGCCCGAAAGGCTTGAGCTGGTTTTAAAGTTCATGTGATAA
This sequence comes from Sceloporus undulatus, assembly GCF_019175285.1. Taxonomy (NCBI): domain Eukaryota; kingdom Metazoa; phylum Chordata; class Lepidosauria; order Squamata; family Phrynosomatidae; genus Sceloporus; species Sceloporus undulatus. The sequence goes on along the minus strand of NC_056523.1, from coordinate 44,783,791 downwards.
GCTCCTCTGTCTGGATTAGGAAATTATATTCTTAAATTGCCTGGTTGTATTTATAAATAGAAGGATATTGCAGTATATTCCATCTTGCTGTATGTGAACTCTTTGATGTACAAAATTCTCTGCCCATTCACCTTGCAGATATAATGTGAAGAGTTCTTGTTTGTTGTATAGAAAAACAAAGCAGTGGGTAGACGCAAGACACAGCCTTCAGAACATCAAAAGGGATTACGAGGCGCTTGGTAGGAAGCTGAAAGGAATGGATGTACAGGTTGTCATCTCGTCTCTTCTGCCAGTTGAAGGGCATGGTCCAGGAAGGGAGAGGAAAATAGCGGATGTGAACAACTGGCTTCGCAGATGGTGCCGCCGAGAAGGATTTGGATTCTTCGATCATGAGCTGCGGTTCCACGAGGAGGGACTTCTTGCAACAGATGGGTTGCATCTCACGCCAGTTGGAAGAAATGTTTTTGCCAACAGTCTCAAGAACTTGATCAGGAGGGCTTTAAACTGAGTTCCGAGGGGAAGGGAGACAATATTAAGGAAGGTGAAAGGGATGGCAAAAATAGTCAAACTGACATAGAGGAAACAAGAAAAAAAGTGCAAGGACCCAACAGTGGGAGGCAAAAAAACTTGCACAGGCAGCAAGTAAAAGGGAACCATGGTCTGCGATGTCTCTACACCAGTGCTTCTCAATTATTTTCTGTCATGCCCCCCCTAGGAAGAAGAAAACATTTCGCGCCCCCCCCGCGCGACTGTAAATAGTATCATTTGTCTAAAATTGTTATAAGTACCTCTGCATAACACTGTATCCTTATTAACGTATTTGAGAATAAAAAAAGAAAGAAATGTGGATGTCCCACTCACAAGCACGCTTAGCATTTGAAACAGAACAGGCAGCCTCTTGTGCCGGCAAACTACATGTCCCACTCACAAGCACGCTTAGCATTTGAGGCAGAACAGGTCCCCACAACACACTCCAGCTCCCAGAATTCCATAGCCTTGAGACACAGAAGAGTCGGGCTTTGAGTTCTGGTCCCCACAACACACTCCAGCTCCCAGAATTCCATAGCCTTGAGTCAGAAAAGATTTAAAGCATTGCCAGCCAAACTGGGTTACTTCTCCAGTGTGGATGCAGCGTGATGGGCTCCCTCCTGGGCTCCCTTTTGCCTCCCCCTCAGCCCCCCCCATGGCCCCCACAAGTCCTGCCTTCCCTCTTGTTGGGAAATGCAGGCCTGGCCAAGGGGGGAGTTGGGCACACAACAACAACAACAACAACAACAGAGGAGGAGGGGGAGGGGGAGAAAAAAGAAGGGAAAGGAGAAGGAGGGAAAGAGGCACAGCAGGAAAAAAGAGAAAGCAGCTTGCCTGCAAAGCCCTCTCCAGGCTCCAGCCTTGGGCCCGGGCCCCGCGCGAGGCTCGAAAGAGAGGAAGCTCCTCCTCCTCAGGCTGGCCGGCCAATGGGGAAGACTGGAGCTGGGGCAGGCTCCTGGAGCAGGCTGTCCAGCCATTGGCCAGGCAGCCTGAATGGCAAGAGCCTCGCGCCCCCCCCTTACAGAGCCTCGCGCCCCCCCAGGGGGGCGCGCCCCACTATTTGAGAAACGCTGCTCTACACTAATGCACAGAGCATGGGAAATAAGCAAGATGAACTCGAACTCCTAGTACAACAAAGCAAATATGATATAATAGGCATCACTGAAACCTGGTGGGATGAGTCTCATGATTGGAATGTGGAAATAGAGGGGTATAACCTTTTAAAGAGAAATAGGCCAAACAAGAAAGGAGGAGGAATAGCACTGTATGTCAGAGATATTTACACCAGTGAAGAGATCCAGGACATCAATCATGGAAGCCAGGTGGAGAGCATCTGGATAAGAATCAAAGGGGAGGGAAACAACAAGGATGTTACGGTGGGAGTCTACTACAGACCCCCAAGTCAGACTGAGGAATTGGATGATATCTTTCTAGAACAGATGACCACACAGTCAGAAAAGAGAGATGTAGTAGTGATGGGCGACTTCAACTATCCTGATATTTGCTGGAAGTCAAACTCAGCAAAATCCTCAAGGCCTAGCAAATTCCTCACTTGCCTGGAAGACAATTTCATGGTCCAAAAGGTGGAAGAGGCAACAAGGGGGTCAGCTATTTTAGATCTGATCCTAACCAACAAGGATGACTTGGTTAATGGGGTGCAAGTGGTGGGATCATTAGGTGGAAGTGACCATGTTCTCCTGGAGTTTGTAATAGAGTGGAAAGGAGAAGCCAGGCATAGTCAGACACGCATCCTAGACTTTAGGAGAGCGGATTTCAGTAAACTTAGAGAAGTATTGAGGGCAATTCCATGGTCAGAAATACTAAAAGATAAAGGAGTTCAGGACGGATGGGAGTTTCTCAAAAGGGAGATACTGAAGGCACAATTTCAAACAGTTCCAGTGAGAAAGAAAAACGGGAGGTGTCTCAAGAAACCAGGATGGATGACTAAGGAAGTTTCAACCGAGCTAAGTTTGAAACGGAACATGTATAAGAAATGGAAAAAGGGGGAAATCACAAAAAAGGAATTCAAAGAAATAGCAGGCATGTGTAGGGGTAAAGTCAGAAAAGCTAAAGCGCAGAATGAACTCAGGCTTGCTAGAGAGGTTAAGAACAATAAAAAGGGCTCTTTTGGATATGTCCGCAGCAAAAGGAAGAAGAAGGAAACAGTAGGGCCACTGCGTGGAGAAGATGGCAAAATGCTAACAGAAGACAGAGAAAAGGCAGAATTACTCAACACCTTCTTTGCCTCAGTCTTCTCAGAAAAGGCAAAGGGTGCTCAACCTGAGGATAATGGAGCAGAGGACAGGATAGGGGCATTTCAGTACAGAATAAGTAAAGAGATAGTAGAGGAACACCTTATTAATTTAAATGAATTTAAGTCTCCGGGACCAGATGAACTCCATCCAAGGGTATTAAGAACTGGCAAATGTAATATCGGAGCCATTGGCAATATTCTTTGAAAACTCCTGGAAAACAGGAGAAATCCCGGACTGGCGGAGGGCAAACGTTGTCCCCATCTTCAAAAAGGGGAAAAAAGAGGATCCCAACAATTATCGTCCAGTTAGTCTGACATCAGTACTAGGAAAGATTCTGGAGCAGATCATTAAACAGAGAGTCTGTGAACATCTAGAAGGCAATGCCATAATCACAAAAAGTCAACATGGGTTTCAGAGAAACAAGTCATGCCAGACAAACCTGATCTCTTTCTTTGATAAAATTACCAGCTTGGTAGATGAAGGGAATGCTGTGGATAAAGTATATCTTGATTTCAGTAAGGCCTTTGACAAAGTTTCCCATGATATTCTTGCAAACAAGCTTGTAAAATGTGGGCTAGACAAAGGAACTGTTAAATGGATCTGTAATTGGTTGACCGGCCGAACCCAAAGGGTGCTCAACAATGGCTCCTTTTCATCCTGGAGAAAAGTGACCAGTGGGGTCCCACAGGGCTCTGTCCTGGGCCCAGTGCTATTCAACATCTTTATCAATGACCTGGATGACAGAATTGGGAGCATACTTATCAAATTTGCAGATGATACCAAATTAGGGGGAATAGCTAATACCCCAGAGGACAGGATCAAGATTCAAAATGACCTGAATAGACTAGAAAGCTGGGCCAAAGCTAACAAAATGAAATTCAACACGGAGAAATGTAAGGTATTGCACTTAGGGCGGAAAAATAAAATGCACAGATATAGGATGGGGGACACCTGGTTGAATGAAACTACGTGTGAAAGGAATCTAGGAGTCCAAGTAGACCACAAGTTGAACATGAGTGAACAGTGTGATGCGGCAGCTAAAAAGGCCAATGCTATTTTAGGCTGCATCAATAGAAGTATAGTGTCTAGATCAAGAGAAGTAATAGTGCCACTGTATTCTGCTCTGGTCAGGCCCCACCTAGAATATTGTGTCCAGTTCTGGGCGCCACAATTCAGAAAGGACATTGAGAAACTGGAGCGTGTCCAAAGGAGGGCGACAAAAATGGTAAAAGGTCTGGAAACCATGCCCTATGAGGAACGACTTAGGGAGCTGGAGATGTTTAGCCTGGAGAAAAGAAGGTTAAGAGGTGATATGATCGCCCTGTTTAAATATTTGAAGGGATGTCATATTGAAGAGGGAGCAAGCTTGTTTTCTGCTGCTCCAGAGAACAGGACCCGGAACAATGGATGCAAGCTGCAGGAAAAGAGATTCCACCTGAACATTAGGAGGAACTTCCTGACAGTAAGGGCTGTTCGACAGTGGAATGCACTCCCTCGGAGGGTGATAGAGTCTCCTTCCTTGGAGGTCTTTAAACAGAGGCTGGATGGCCATCTGTCAGGGATGCTTTGATTTGGATTTCCTGCATGGCAGGGGGTTGGACTGGATGGCCCTAGTGGTCTCTTCCAACTCTATAATTCTATGATTCTATGATTCTATGGTAAAACTGAACTATGGTTACACTGGAATGAGAATGGGGTTCTATTTCATCATAATAAATATATTTTATAAGATCTTTTACTACCCCTGTAGGCATTAAACTTTTATATAGGGTTTATGTTCAGCCTGACCCCTTTTCCCCAGTATAGTCTTAGGCATTTAAGACCTCTGATCTAAGGGATGCCTATTTCAGGTGCAGAAAGCTGTAACATTTATGGAGTGGTGAAGCCAGCTGAGAAATCCATTCATGGCATTCAGTTAACACATATCTCTTTTCACCAATTATTGAGTTCTGATTTTAAAAAGGAGGGTGTGTGTGTGTGGTTGTGAACACTGCAGATTGGCTAGGACCAATTACAAGCCCTTCCTCTCGCCAGTTCTGAAATGACTTATTGAACTTCAGAAATGATTCTCGTTTGGTATCATTACATGAATCCTAAACCTCCCCTACCCCTTTATTAAGAACAATTGGCCTTCCGAGTACCCTTACCTTGAAGCAGGCAAAAAGACCAATGAAAGCAATACATTAAAGAAACTGCTTTCTCATTTTTCTCTTTCCTGGGCTTCACAAATCCCTCTGAAACACTGACAGTACTGGTATACTGCTAATGGTTTCCATTGGTGTCACTGTAAATAAGAATGATTGTTCCCATGCTTGGAACTGAATGAAGCATCTAAACACAAACAGCACCGTATTGAATCTGAGTGGGCTTTTTACGTGGAGCTTTATAGCTATTTTGGTGCTGAGACAACATGAGTAATGTTAATGCAACCCACCTGAGGGTTGGGTTATATAGCTGAGCCTTCTCACTTTGGAAAGGATAGATCTCCCACAGATTGCTTTGATAGCTACAGTCCATATATGGATGATAGAGTTGCTTTGGTTTAATAATATATGCTCAAAAAAGCAAATGGGTTTCAGGCAAGGTAAATGGACTAAAACTATATAGAAGAACTATTACATATAGAGTGAATGTTACCTTCATAGCTAGCTAAGTGTACCATTCACTGCGGGGCTGGACTCAGGTAAAGGAGCAAAAGTCACCTTCCCCATTCACAGGATGTAGTACCCAAAGACGGGTACTTTTGGCTTGACTGATGATGCCACAGGCACCCAACCCTGGCAGTACAAATGAAATAATATATTAAATAATAGATTGCTGACTTTTTCCAACACCCAAAATCTGCTGCCTGAGGCAGCAACTTCACTTTACATAATGGTAGCAGTAGTTCTGCTGCACTAGATCTGGTCTGAGAAAGAAAAAGCTGAAAGAGCTCTGCCAAACTTTTTGTTTAAGCATGACTTAAAAGTTTGCTTAAATGAGGGTATAGCCAAGGACAACTCTCTTCATGACGAACCTTGTTCTTAGGCACAGGAGAAATAAAAGTTATAGAGAGAAATCAGTTTGGCCAAACCAGGGGGAAAAATCAAAAGATCCTAAAACACTGACTGGTATATTTTCCAACCTGAGGGCTGTGCTTCTGGGTGGGTTCTTTTTGCACCCAAAAGGAGCACGATAGGCACTTCACACGCCATGATGACACCCCTTCTGTGCAGCAGTGTTTGGGGTGCTGCTATGAACAAGCTTCATCACGGTGTGGGCCATGTAAATGAGGATGTGGTCAAGATGGTGCCCGACAGCACAGTGAGGGCTCAGAGAGTCCGGGTGCTCAGCCCCACTGCGCCTATAATATAAGTGACAGAGGGAAATCAGTTTCGCCCCTTACTCACCAAAATAGCAAACAAATATGGAAAATAAAACAGTAGCCATTTATATACATCCCTATCTACAAAAAAGGAACATAAAACACTGCAGCAACTAAAGCCATAGCATTTATTCCCATGCAAGCAAAATTATGTTTAAAATTCTGCAACAAGACTCCAATCATATGTGAAGAGAAAATCCCAGAGGTGCAAACTGGATACAAAAAAAAGAAGAGGATTATTGCAAACATAAGATGGATAATGGAGCATAACAGAGAATTCCAAAACAAATCTGCATGTGGCTCATGATTACAGCAAACCTTTGACTGCACAGATCACAAAAAGGTATGAAATGCTGTCAGAAAAATAGGATGCATAAATTTGATTGTCCTGATGCATAACCTGCACTGAGGACAATAGGCTGCCATCAGAACTGAATACAGAAAAACAGAATGGTCCCAACTGGAAATGGGGACAGGCAAGGTTGCCTACTATCACAGCACAACACTGCATAATGAAGAAACATCATATAACAGTGCAGAATGGACTCAGAGGAAAGAGGAGTGAAAATTACAGGAAGGAACAGTAACAATCTCAGGGGTAGGCAACCTTTTTGAGCCGGGGGCCGGGTTACTGTCCCTCAGACAACTAGGGGGCTGAACTCAAATGGCGCCCAGAAGCGGCGTGGAAGCTCAGCGGGGTGGCAATCGGCGGCAGGTCCGGGCTGGGGCCGGTCCAAGCCTTGCTGGGCCAGATCTGGCCCGCGGGCCATAGGTTGCCGACCCCTGATGTAAGATATGCAGATGACATAATAATACTACCAGAACAAAGATTCTGAATTCCATGAGGAGGAAAGCACCAAGGCTGACTTAATGTTGAACAAAATAAGAAAACAAATAATGATCATGGAAGATGTCAAAAATCACCTAGATAAAAGAAAATCAAAATAGTCAAAGACTTCCCAAAATTTGGATCATACACAGATCAGAATGGATACTGCAGACAGAATTTAGAGAATCTAAGATT
>NC_056523.1:44753642-44776595 GCF_019175285.1 Sceloporus undulatus | reverse complement strand
GCTAAGATTGGGATGGAGAGCTATGGAAGATTTAGACATGTTCCTAAAGTGTTCCTAAGGAACACTTCCAAGAATGTCAACTCAGTAATTGCTATCTGTGTAGATGGTACTCTCCACCATCTTGAGGGAGAGAGAGGCAGGCTAGCTCCACCAGGACTTCCTGGAAGAAAAGCCCTCCCTTCAGTCACCATCTTGAGGGAGAGAGAGGCAGGCTAGCTCCACCAGGCCTGCCTGGAAGAAGACAAGCCCTCCTTTGTCCACCATCTTGAGGGAGAGAGAGGCAGGCTAGCTCCACCAGGCCTGCCTCGAAGAAGACAAGCCCTCCCTTCAGCCACCATCTTGAGGGGGAGAGAGGCAAGCTAGCTCCACCAGGCCTGCCTGGAAGAAGAAAAGCCCTCCCTTCAGCCACCATCTTGAGGGAGAGAGAGAGGCAGGCTAGCTCCACCAGGGCTAGCCTGAAGAAGAAGAGCCCTCCCTCGGGTCCATCTGCCTTGGTCCAGGCCTCAGAGGGAGAGAAGAACCTCTAGACCTCATCCCCTTCCCCACCACCATTCCCTTCTCCTTTTGTGTCGTGTCTTTTAGATTGTAAGCCTGAGGGCAGGGAACTGTCTATTATCCCCTCTGTTGTAAACCGCTCGGATTCCCAGTGATTGGGTGGTATATAAATAAATCCTATTATTATTATTATTATTATTATTATTATTATTATTATTATTATTATTATTATTTATATAACTCTGAACAGTAAAGTAAGTGTCCAAGTCATTGTATATTCCACTACTGCATATGAATGTGACAGACAGAAAATGAGATAAGCTGACAGAAAGAAGATAAACTCATTTAAAATACAGTGCTGGAAAAAGTGCTGAGGTGTTGCATATGATCCATGAACAGCCCAAAAGACAAACAAATGGGTTCTTGAAAAGATCGAGCCTGAACTCTCCCTGGAATCCAGAATGACTGAATTGAGGTGGCATATTTAGGTTACATCATGAGAAAGCATGAATCTTTAGAAAAGACAATAACACTAAGAAAGGTAGAGGGCAGTAGAAGGAGAGTAAGACCACATATCACACGGTCTGAGCCTGCAGGTACTTAGCAGAGCAATGGAGGACAGGGAGCCTTGGAGAGGTCTTAACCATTAGGTTGCAATTAACAACAACAGCCACATGGGAGTCATACTGATTCATGTTAGGGGGGGCAATTTCAGTGGGCACATTTGTAGGCAGGGGGTAGTTCCATTGACAAAAACTTATGATTTTTAATGGGAGGGTTACTTTTCCTAGTAGGGGAGTATCTTGTCTAGAAGTAGAGACAACCTAAGAGTCAACAGCTACCATCTATTACGGGTATGCTTAGGAACAGCTACCCAGATTAGTATAAATTCAAGTGCTGGGTCACAACATTTGTGAAGAAAGATAGATTTGAGGATAGCAATTTGAAACCACTTCCTCCCAACTGAGCTGTTTGTTGTAAAGAGAGTATGCTTTCAGAGTTACAGTACTTGGTTTCTTTTGGTTCCTTTCCAGCCTTTTTTTAAAAAAGTTTCTTCCTCCACCAGCCATTTACAGAATTAACATTGATTTTTCTTTTCCATTTCCTCATTTCGAAGAACTCTTTAACAATCTCTTTTCCCCAGCATACCTGTGCTGTTTATCAGCTGACCATTTAAAGAGCCAAGAGAAGACAACTAAAATGCTCAGCTGTAACAGGGCTTTCCTGGCAAAGAATTCAGCTGAAGCAATCAGACACACTTGCTGAAAATGAACAAAGTGTGCCTAATGGGCAGATAAAAGAGGTAGATAGGATTTTCCCAAGTGTGCCTTATAGAACATGGTCTTGATTTCCAGCATTTACATCTCAGGCAGAAGGGAAAAAACTGCTTTCTACATGTTTGAATGCAGTTGTTCATTTTCCACGGCCAAGGGAGCCTTTTCAAAGAGCAATAATAAAAGAATGGGGAGAGCAAAAATAAAAAAATAAAATCCTATTAGTTTTACTACCTTTTTGCAACACTACATCAAAACTCTTATGCTTCTGACAACAGCAGAGAAGGAGAAAATCAACGGTTCAACTTTTTCTGGCATAGAGTTGCAATTACTTTAAAAATAAAAATCATTTTCACTGTCAAATACTTATATCCCTCTTATGTAGATATTAATAGCACAAATGGCCTGTAAATGGAGAAAAGAAGGTACAAATTTCTATTATGTTTGCATATGATGAATTCTATATTTGTTTTCTCCTACTGTCACACTATATCTCTCTGTAGTCCCTTGGTGAGCTTCACAAGGAACGATTATAGGACTTAGAAAACCTTGATATCCTATATTACAGTGCGGCCTGCTGAGGGCTTAATTCCCTCTGGAGGGAAGCTGCTGCTACCAAGCTGCGCAGTTTCCCTTCAGAGTAAAAAGAACCCAGAAAAAACTGGTTCTTTTTGCCCCTCAGGGCGAAGGTCACCAGTGTGCCAATGATGCACTCACAGCATAAGCAACATGTGGTGTCATGCAGATGTCACGTGGTGCTTGCGTCACAATGGTGGCATCCGTGTACACCAGACACCACCATTGTTACACTGCCCACACGTACTAGGGTTAGGGACCGTGCAGTTGCCGCACGGTCCCTAACCCTAGTATCGCCGCCACCACACCACAAAGGGCCCATCTGTCTTGGGCCTTTGACTGAATACACATGGTTTATTTTTATAAAGGTCTCACCACAGAGATCAGTTGTCTTGTTACAAGATAAAATATGATCTCTATTTTCTGTGATAAAATCAAGACCCCCTACTCATGCACCCTACATTCTCCAATTATGTATCACTAAAGATATGGTCACAGGTCATGGATCTTGGTGATAATTAATATAGGCCCACTAACACTATGACTAACTTACATTCAATTGATTTCAAGAGGTCTTTTCACAGTCCATGTTGAGCCTCCCTTATCTGAAATGCTTGGGACCAGAAGCGCTTTGGATTTTTCTTCCAAATTTTGGAATATTTGCAAGTATGTAATGAGATATCTTGGAGAAAGAACAGAAGTGTAAACATGAAGATCATTTATTTTTCATATACACCTTATAGCCTGAGGGTACTTTTATACATAATATTTTAAACACTTTTCTGCATGGAAGGAATTTTGTGTACTCTGAACCATCAGAAAGCAAAGGCATCACTATCTTATCCACCTAGGTGGGCAATTTTGGGCTTCAGAATATTTCGGGTTTCAGAACTCTGAATAAGGAAGACTCAACCTGCATTATTTAATTTTGGCATAAGCCATTGAATGTGCATTGAATGTGCATAAATGAGAGAAGAGGACCATGTCTTCTTGTACCTGCTGGTCCTATAAGTATTTGGTGCACATGCATGCACACATGTGGTACTTGTATGGGCAAGGTGCAGGTGAACCTTTTGTACATAACATGAGCTTTTTCACAGAACCTGCAGATTAACATTTTGTATATAACATGGGCTTTTTCACAGGTTACACTGAATGTACATAGATAGGAAGCATGATCCAAGTCCCCTTTTCCCAATGTGAACAGTAAAGGTGGTTGTCTTCAAGAATGGTAAATATCATCTTGCCTGTTATGACACTAGCGTAATCTTGGGAGTACAGTTGTTAGTGATGTATTTGGTATATTAAAGCAGGAATTGTGAATGAGAATTGTGTGGGGCTTTAGATGCTGTTTGGCTGCAGCTCCTGGCTGGGAGTTGTAGTTGAACAACATCTAAAGACTGGTGTGATTCCCACCCTCGTCTTAAAGGGACAGAATCTTTGTCAACTCATTCTTTTTTCTCCTTGGAGGTGTGTTAGGATCCCTTGCTGACTTTAGCCTTGAATTGAGGTAGCGAGTATTTCCATGAGAAAGAATTGGATTGATTATGCTGACTGTTTTACCAAAAACAAAAAACAAAAAAGAAATTTCTTTCTCCTACTTTTAGATTTATCCCACAGCTAGCAGAAGGCTCTGCCTAGACAACTGAACAAATGTGTCCCTTTTCTTGGGCCACGTATTTTCCACCTACAGTGACCATCGATTTACTTTTTGCATTTTTCATAATAAAGAATCGTGTGTTTTGAAGGTATTTGTTGCTCATGGTGCCCTTGGGTTTCAACAGGCACTGCAGGAATCCTTTCCAACTGACACTTTTGTCCTCATTCTCACAAGAATAGCAATTTCTTGAATATCTCCCTCACCTTCTCACTACCAGTAGGGAGTTTAATGTTTGTTCATCTTGTTCCCAACAGAGATAAAAGAAAATAGTTGATTTATATGACTCTGTACAAACCAAGGGACATTTTATTGTCCTTGATTAAAAATTGTTTTGTTTCTCATAAATACAAAAAAAGAAGGTGCAAGAATTCAGGTTGTGCAAAATAAACAATGACCAAGATTCTGTATTACAGAACATAGTGGGAAACATCTGTATGCACAACTACACTATATCTCTCCTCTGACCATGACCCTGGGATTCACTGTAGCCCTCTCCAGGGCTATCCAATGGTTGTGGAAAGCTGTTGCTTATTGGAGAGGCATCTGTCTATGTCTTCACAGTCAAACACAAACTGATGACATTATCTGGTGTGATACCTTATGGTCCTCCAGAGATCTCAGTGGATTTAGTAAGTATGCTGTATCTGAGAATGGGGCATAGCTTCTTGAATGTTCCCACCACTCTCCCTGCCACTTAAGGGCCTAAGGTCGTTTGCAGTGGCTAATTAGTCCAAGGAGAGGCTTTGGGCATTGTGCAGGGAGGAAGAAAATAGCAGGCTCTACAAAAACTGAAAAGACGCATGCATATATGTATGATGTATTATGCTTGTGTGTGTCCCATAAGTCCTATGCAATCGTGTGCCTTCACCAAACATATGGGGGTTTTTTTCTGGATGTGCATGTGTTGCTTTACTGCAAACAGGATCTACACTGTCTAAAATAAGTGCAATCTACTAAGGAATTCATTTCAGTGCAGTGCAGTCTATGAAGGCTTGTTAAACTCTGCATGGTTTCCCCCTTAGTCTGTGGAGAACACAGAAAAGCTTTTTCTGAAATTTGGGGGGGGGGGACCAACCCTGTGTTCTTACTCTCATGTCAATGGCAGGGCCATTTGAGAAGCCAAAGCTTTTCTCCCCAAGGTTTCTCATAACAGCAAGAAGCTGAAATTTACGGAGGGTTTGTTTCTTTTTTCCTTCAAAAAAGCATTCTTTGCATCCCTGTGCACCAGCTGTGTCTGACCAGTATCCCCTGGACTTTCTGAGTCTTTTCACTGAAGGGAGTTGCTTTCATTTTTCTCCACCCCAAATGAAGCTAAGGCAACACTGAAAAAAAAATCAAGTTGGTACACACTTCCTTGTTTCTTCTCCCTTAGAAAAGCAAGACACTGCGGTGAAGATGAATGAGAAGCTATTCTTTCCTTACCATTGCTTCAGATCATATCTGTTTTACTCAAAAACATACATTCAGAGAAAATGTATTCTTTCCCCATCATAATGAAATACTAATGGTCTTTACATGCACAGCAATTTGGGTCACAAGTGGTATCCCATTTGTTACCGATCACCTCTCAAATTCGAATCGGGTCCATGGAACTGCTGTTAAAGCTGCAGCTGCGGAATTTGGGGATCAAACGAGGGAAGCCAGATATACATAATCTACTTTACACAGAGATAGCAGATCTAACAAAGGGATCCATACCCAGATGCTGGAATTCAAATGCTGTCTTTGTTTTGTGAAGGCCATACTGAATATGACATTCTACATATATAATATGATAACATCTACATACATATGTGCTATTCTACTTGCTATTTTTTAAAAAAATAACTTTGTGATGGTCAGAGAACAAAAGTAGTGACAGTGAATGGCTTTTATAAAGCAAACTGCAGGTTGGGGTCATTCACTCAGGATCAGTTCTATGTATAGATGAAACAGATGGCCATATAACTTTTGCTCCCCATACAGTCCTAACTGGATTTGAACCCTAATCCATCAATTGCATTGTCAAAAACCCACCCCCACAATGCTTTCTTTGCTTCAATTATCAAATGTTAAAGCATATCATTGGATGAGAATTTGCATTCATTCAGCAGTGGATCCCAAAGCCCTTTAGCTCCCCTCCCCCCTCAACTTATAGAACTACTGGTGCTTTTCTTCAAGAGCAAAAAAATGGTGCTGGGTCTTCCTGACACCATCATCAATATTGCTAGACTCAAACCCCTTAGAGTAGATTAACACAATGAAGTCTTGTTTTGTTTTTAACACAGGCTAAATGTAACTGTCAGGCAAGATAGTAATGGTTTGAAAGTTCTGTCATCACTACTATCACAGCCTTTTGACTGTGAATGTCAGTGGAGAAGATGCTAAACTTTGAAGCGATAATCATAGTGTCAGGAATTAGTCACATCAGTTCATTGAAGAGTACAAGTCAAAGTCTTGAAGATGATGCCACTGCAATGAGAGATTCCAAGCTAAGACCAAAGGGATGGGTTTTTTAAAAAATATTTGAAAATGGTGAAAAATTCTAGCCCTCGAATTTGTTTGTGGAAATAAATTTGATTGCAAACCTAAAATAGGCCCTGTACAGACTGGGGTTTGCACTGGTCTGGGGGCCGAAATTAGGGTTCTGGTAGGGCTGGGCACTCCATAGGCGCCCAGCCTACCATCGGTGCACGGGTGTCATGATTGCACGCATCCACCATACGGGGTGCACAATGATGACGTCATGCGACTCAGCACCCAAACAGTGGCCACATCACACAGATGCCATCGTTGCATGCAAGTGAGCTAATGGTACCGTCGCATGCGGCGCAAAAAGACCCCACGGGGATAATCAGTAGGTGTTCCTACATATGACTAAGACCTAAATGCAATTTTATACCCACTGGATCAATATAAACTTGCTCAGTCAGCACTTATGAAAGGGTCATTGATTCATGGGTATTGGATTTACATAAAGGTTTGGTTACAGGACATTTTATACAGCAGATGCTAACTTGATATATCCTATAAGATATAGATCTGAATACATATTTAGTCATACAACTAAAAACTATACAACACTTTCACAACTAAACCAGGGGTTGGAACTGTGTGGCCCCAAGGACTGGCAACTCCATGTATTCCGTGTTGTACTGGTGCAGGCTAAGAGAAGTTGACGTCCAACAGCAATCTGAAGGATAATGTGATCTTACCTCAGAACAAACTGATGGTGCTGTGGAGATTGGCAATCAAATAAGCCTTATTGATTTCAGTGAACAAATGCATGCAGAAAGGAAACACTATATATAGCTACTCGGAAATTAGGATGCATTGAGTTCCTACTCAGTGTCTTGAGTACATGGTTTCCACATGGACTATGACTCTGAAGACCAGGGTTCAAATTCCTGCCAGGGTCGTTCCAAAGCCACCACTCCATTCCTAAGCACTCGAGTGCAGCTTTGGTGCAGCTTCCGGATTCTAGAATGCAGGCATCATTTAAACAGCATCTCCAAAGAGACCCAAGCAGCTTTATTTGGCAGTCGTTTGGGCATCAGTGGCTGCTTTTTAGGATCTCAAAATGAACAGCGTGAAAAAAACTTAGAAAAGCAGTATGAAAGACTGAATGTAACTACAACCTTAGATTTCCAGTGCATCATTTGTACATAACATCTTTTGTAAAGTGTGTTTCACATTAATAAATAATAATAATAATATTAAAAATAAAGTTTATTTATGTTTCCACCGCCTCTGCCTATTGGGATTGAGGCAGGGTTACAGACTATTAAAAACTATTACAAACAATCTCTAACAAATATCATAAAAATATAGATAAATTCAATAGTAAAGAAACTCTATACAACAGTTCATTCAGAATGCTTATCCAGGTGAAGGCAGAGAGTCAATGGCATCAAAATACAAAACTCATTCTCATGGCGGAAGGCTTGACAAAAGAGAAGATTTTAAAAACTCTTTTGAATGTTTCAGGGTGGTCAAAGACGGAACTCCATCGGGAAGACTCATCCAGATCCGCAGGGTGTGCAATTGAAAAGGCCATCGGGCATGTGGAGACATATTTGGGAAGATGGGTGTTTCACAACAGGTTCTTCCTGGTTGTTTGAGTGGCGGGGCGGATCCATATGAGAGGATCATGCGGTCCCTCAATACACGGGCCCAAGGCCATGTAGGGCCTTTATAGATGATAACCAACACTGTGTATTGTGCTCGAAGCGATAGGCAGCCAAGTGAAGATCTTTCAAAATAGGTGTTATGTGGTCAAACATAAACAAGAGTAAAAGCCCTCCTCCCGACCACCATCTTGTGAGGGGGAGAGAAGCAGGCCCAGCAACAACAGGCCTCTGTGCCTGCTAAGAAGTAAAGCCTCCTCACCGACCACCATCTTGAGGGGAGAGAAGAGCAGGCCAGCAACAACAGCTCTGGCCTGCTAAGAGGAAAGCCACTCCTCCCGACCACCATCTGAGGGGGAGAGAAGCAGCCAGCAACACAGGCCTCGCACTGTGTAAGAAGTAAAGCCCTCCTCCTCCCACCATCTTGGAGGGGAGAAAGCAGGCCAGCAACAACAGGCCTCTCGCTGCTAAGAAGTAAAGCCCTCCTCCCGACCGCCATCTGCTTGCTTTATTGCACTTGTTTGCTTTTTATTGGGTTTTGTGAAGGTTTATGATGTGTTAATTTTTGTGACCAACTTTGATCACCGTCGGAAAAGCGGTATAAAAATAAAACATATTATATTATTTTATTATATTATTAATTATTAGTATTATTAAACCTAGATGCCAACCGGTGACCAATCTGGCGGCCATGGTTGTTGTACTAACTGAAGCTTCTGAGCTTGGGGAGCAAGGGGTAAGCCCCATGTAGAGCGCATTACAGAAATCTAAGCAGAGGTTACCAGAACATGTACCGGGAACAGTTTCAAGGTCCTTTGGCCCAGGGTAGGGTCGCGAGTGTGGCGTATCAACCAAAGTTGATAGCAAGCAGAACAATACTCCCAAGGCATACATGTAAACATATCCAACACAAAATATATAACAAGTCAATGCAGAAAATATAATAACATCCAATGATATCCAAAAATCCACACAAAAAGGGAATACTTTTATCCCGGCAACAAAAATGCAAACAAAATAGCATGCAGAAGCTTTGAACTCCACAGGTGAAGACAAGAAGAGGGAAGTCAGGGGGAAAGGACTTAACTCTTTGAGTTTCTATCTCCACAAATGTCAAATTGTACCTATACAGCACCTAAAGTTTTTTTCCAGGATGCAAAATATAGAGGTTTCTCTCCTAAGAAATGGATGGATAATCTCAACTAGATCTGAAACACCCTGGATTCCAGGAGAAAGTTATTTGTTGTTGTTGGGTGTGTGTTGTTGTTTAATGAAGTTGACAATTTTATTGTCTGGATTTACAACCTCGCATCACATGACCAGAGAGAGGAGTGAACTCTGCCAGCATTGATATTCCTCCAAACCATCAAGAACGAACAACACAACAACAACATTTTGGACAAAATATAGACGTGACTCAACATAGGCCCAAAATACAGTGCAGAAAAAATCCAGTTTGAGGACCACTTCAACTGCCGCTGGCTCAGTGCTAGGGAATTCTGGAACTGTGTTGTGTGAGACATTTAGCTTTCTTGCCTGCGAGCTTTGTGGTGCCACAATAAACTACAAGTTTCCAGGATTCCCTAGCACTGAGCCAGGGCAGTTAAAGCAGTCTCAAACTGGGTTATTTCTTGTTTTGGAACCATAATATTTGTAGATGTTAACACATTTGCCTGGTGAGCAAGCCAAAGGAGCGTTGAAATCATTCCATTGTGTATTTAGTGCCTTTTCGTTGCTAATAAAGTTATCATGTTTTAGGGATTAAGGCATACATGTGACAGTGCAACACAAAAATGTATGGAATGAAATCCACTGTACTGGCAGGATGGCTCTGGGTACAAGAGAACTAGATCTAACTGCAGGGTGTTTTCCCCCCAGAGAAGATCACAGTGGAATTTTACTTGAAATGTGCCTAATTACAACTGCATTGCAACTCAAAGTAAAGACCACCTTTAATCTCTTTAAAAGACTGCCACCATATGGGGAATTTGCTTCAATACAAGTACAATTTCTCACAGTAATCACGATAGTGACAATAAAATATTCCCTTCTGGAGAAATTATCCTCTCTAATATGGTCATTAAAACGTTACTGAGCCTTTACAACCATACACATTGTCGGGGGGGGACAGGAATCATGTTTCCTATAATTCACAAATGTGTTAGAGTCAATTGTTTTAAACAATGTTTCGTTGATATAGAGCCACCGGGGATGTTTAAATAAGAGATAGAACCATGAGAATTAAGAAAGGAGAGGTAATTATAAACATGGTCCTGCCTTCAATGAGACACAGCCCTACAGTCCTCTTTTCAGCCTCTACAAAATAATGTGAAAATCTATCAGTTTTGCTTTTTGCTGCTTTCCTATAGGTTCTGCTATTTCAGCATGGGGAGGTCTTGTTTGCTATCTAGATGTTAAAGATGGAGGAGCTTCTCATCACCCCCAGATTATCACACACTCCAATCAATTTGGATGCAAGGGCTTTCACCTAGACTAAAGATGAATCGCTCCAGGGCCAAGTCTAGGACTTGATGGATGTGAGTAAATATGCCATTTTTAACAATAAAATAAAAATAATTGATCAGTTTTGTTTCTCCAACATCTGAAGTTTGAAATGGTAAATAGTTTTATCCCAAATGTGAAAAAAATACAAAATTTTTGGCAAATGCTTAGAAATTGACTGAAATAAATCTCACACCTCCCCTGGGTTTTCACACATGATTAGAACCCTTCAAAGAATTAGGGTTACCAAGTTCCTGAAAGCATAGCGTGCATGTTCCATTGAAGACTCAAAACAAGTTAGAGTGCCAAGAATCAAGACAGGGAGGTTGGACAGTTCAGTGGCCAGGGTCATAATACATAACACTGAACGGGGCTCCTAATGGATGATGTTTAAGGTTATTAAAATGTCTTTAAAATGTGCTAGACACATTCAGGAAGGTTAAAGCTATGCAGCTACTTCCCATTTATTTATTTATTGATTGATTATTATTGTATTAATGCCCTGCTCTTCAGCAGCACAAGGGCCTCTCAGAGTGTCTTGCAGATTGTTAATTTGACATTTCCCTCAGGCTTACAAATCTAAAACAGACATGACCAAAAGGAAAACGGAATGGCAGTGGGCAAGGGAGGACAAGTCCAGCAGCTACGCGGTTCTTTCTGTACCTCTAAGGTCAAGAGGGGTCAGTTGGGAATGGAAGAGGAGGGCCTTTAATCGCCTTAGGGCGAGCATCGTAGACTGTGTCTGCTCTTCTTTCTCTCCCTCCGAGGCCACGGTGGTAGCAGTTAAAATGGAAGAGGGGGCCTTCATCTGCCTATGAGGCTAGACCTACTCTTCTTCCTTTCTCTCCAAGGCAGGTTAGTGGCAGGTAATATGGATGGAGGGCCTTTACCTTCCTCTGGCCTAGGCATGTTGGAGCTGGGGCCTGCCCCCTTCTCTCTCTCCAAGATGATGTCATGATGGTGTTATGTAGCTCCAGGTTCAAGAGAGGGTGTGCCACTGAACACAAGCTACTATGCCTTAAATGTTCTGTTTGTGGAATCATCAAAGGAAAGGCTGGCTCACACATTCTGCAAGGGGGACAAAATGGGATCTCTCCCATTCCAATGTACAAATCCTACAGGATGGCAAGTAGTATTTACTTGAGCGTTAGTGAGGGATAACATCCACTAGAACTTTAAGAAGCAAACTGATTTGTAGCCGCGAACAGAATAGGCTGAGTATACACACAATTCTACAACTGCAAGAGGCTGAGGGAAAGACGTTTGGGAGATCGACAAACCATCCTAAGGAGCGAGCGGGACACTACCACCCCTTTCCTGGCTGGATCAGGACCACCGCAGCCCAACATCAGGTCTTTGGAGGGCGCAAAAAGGAGCAGTAAAAAGTGAGCTTCTTTTGCATCGTCCAAAAGGGGCCATAGTCAGGGTAGCATGGCTGTATAGTGCTCCTTTGTGTTGTTCAGTGGACACAGTGCCAGAGGGGCACCATGATGTCACCAGTCTAATAGGGCCTTAGAAGGAGCCCTTTTGATAAAGGTAACATTGTCTCCCAACATTTTCCATCTCATCCAGTGTCTGACTCTGCTTATGGTAGGAGTTTGTCCCCCAAAGGATTTGATCAGCTGCAATGAGAAACAGGGTGATGATGAAGATGGACTGCTGGCCAATGTAACCAGAGTTGTTGTTTTCCTATGTTACTATCAGCATTCCACACTGCAGAAATAAGCAGTTTGACACCACTTACTACGGCCATGATTAGCCTCCAGAATCCTGGGATTTGTGGTTGGTAAGCCGGAGCCTGTCATAGAGGTCTGGTGCCTCCCCAAACTTCAATTCCAAGATTGTGTAGGATGAAATCATGGCAGTCAAAGTGAGTCAAGCTGCTTTATTTCTGCCAATGTGAATATACCCTATGAAATCCAGATCTTTCATGGAATACTCCTCAATGTAAAATCCCACATCTCTCGGCTTTCTTTGAAATTTAGCAAACCCCTTCTTTCCTCTCTACTTTATTGCTGATGATTGTTTTTCGCAGAAGAAAGAGAAGTAATTCTCTTGAGAGGTGTCATTTCCTTTTTTGAAGGATCACCAACAATTGATGCTTTAAAATTGGGCTATAGATTTGTGCATAACAGAAACACGGATAGATATGGAAGGAAAGCAATGCGAATGAGGCTAATTCAATAAGACAACGTGCCAACAATTGAACATAATTAGAAATGCCACCATGTCTCCAACAAGATCTTTTGGCCAGATAGAGGTACAACAACAAGAAATATGGATAAATCAACCCTCTCTGAACAAACATAATACTGCCTGTGAACAATGAAAATATGTTTTCTGAAATGTAGGCAGCTTTTAAAAAGAGTTGTGTGGGGAATCCATGTGTCACTTACCTTGAAGTGACATCCATTCGTGATATTTTTATCATCATGCTGGGCACAGGAGAGTAAATTTAATTTTGGATCCTGCAGTGTAGCAAAACAGCAGTGAACTCATTTGGCACCGAGAACATTTAGTTACCTTGATTGTTGTCATGTGCTGACATATGAATCAGCCTTCAAATTTCCAACAGAATTTAAAAGGCATTGAAAAAAACATTGGAAAATGGTATGTGCGCTCAGGCACCTATTTTTAATTTAACAACTTTCTTCCATTTTGCAAAAACTAACTGGCATTTTGATGCTTACTACTTATCTTTTTGTTTTATGTGTTAGATGTGTTCACGCCGTGGATTTGAAAGTTCCTGTATTTCACAGTCTATTTTTTTGTTAAGGATAGTGGTGTTAGGTGTATCTGAATGCACTTGCGGAATTACACAGAAACAGAAGCAGAGTGGAAGGCAGAGGGGCTATTCCTGACTAGCCCTTCTCGGGGCAGGTTTCCCCCAAGCTGAGATATGAATGTGAGGCGCAGGACTGCTGCATGATAAAAATACACAGATAGTTTGGCTCTGCAGATAGTTTGGTCACCTTACATATTATAAAATAAATAAAATTATTACCAGCATCCTATAAGACTAAGGAGTTTAACACACAGCAAATAAAACGGACTTACAGCTCCCTGATCAAGCCAAGTTTGATCTGCCCCCTGGTGTTATCACACATGGCCTTGCCCCCAACCACTATCCAGTACAGCTTGGCTCCATACTGTCCCTGAACTCACTTCAGTGGGCCATTTTCAAAGTTGGAAAGCCCCGACTTGAAAATGGTCACTAAAGGGAGTCAGGGACCAGTATTATAGCTAGACTGTACCCAAATAGCAGGTGGGGGGCAAAAGCCCATATGATAACACTTGTGGGCAGCCCAAATTTGGGATTGAATTGGGAGCAGTAAGTCAGTTTATTTTGCTAAGCTCCTAAAAACCTCTGAAACTTCCTTACACAAATAGTGCAGACTGAAGAACTGGGGTTCTTAGACTTTGCCAGCCATGAAAAGACTGCTTTGAACATCCAAAGCTCCCGGTTGCATTAGGTACTACGGAATATATGTATTACTGACTGAAATAAATTAGTTGAAATTACAAAGCTTCTTTGAGGGCAATACATGAGGAGGCTCAATAACAACTTTGTTTCCAGCGGTTAAGAATCAAAGTGGGTGGGAAAATAAATATATGTCATGTTTCCCAAGAAATGCTTTGGAGTCATAACAAGGAAGCTTTCTCCGAGAACTGTGGACACCTTGCGCCACGGTTCATGAAACAGGATCAATATGTCCTTGAAAGCAACAGGACCCTTGAATTAACAAGTAAGTAGATGTACTCAAAGGCAAGCTTCAGAGAAGCTATGAGAGCTGTATATTCGTTAGTTGTTCACCAAATATATTGGTCAAAAGCTGTGACTTATTGTGTGTTTTTTGGATAACAAGTCCAGTTACTGTGTTAAAACATTCGGAATAACAGAAGGACATGAAGCAAAGTAAAGTTAATTTCTGAGTGGTGGGAAAGAAAAGAATACAGCAAATGGCAGGTCAAATAGCAAAAAAAGCGTTAACAAAGTCGATTATATGAACGTGGAGATTGCACCTGAAGTAATTAGATTATAATTATACAGATAGCACTTTAATGTATCAGAACGTTACTACAGTATCATATCGGTTTGCACGTGAAATGGTGTTTGTGTTTGAGAAGTGTATGTGTGCACGTTTCAAGCCAGCGGCTGGCGACGTAAGGGTAACACAATGAAGTTTAAGCAATTTTCTCAGGCAAGAAACACACAGACGAGGTTAATTTAACACGAGGCAAAAGCCAAATCCCCAATCGAGTGCGGACTGGCCCTCAACTATGTAAGACCACCTCTGGGCAATGAATCTGCCCTAATCCATCATTAAAAAACCATTTTTTTTAAAAACGTGCTTTTTGCTCCAGAGGTTGCAGGAATACTAGAAGGACTCCATATCAATACTGAGAGGGTGTCCTACACTCAGGTCCCCACTGTCTCACTGTCACTGCACTGTGGTGAGTGTGTGCGCCCTCTGAGGTTAACAAAGAGGTGCCCAGCCATATGGTGTAAAACAGGCTTGTGTCTGACGCTAGAAGGAATGACTTGGTGCCAGTCGTGGTGCATAGAGGCAACACAAGCAAGGATACACGTGTCAGACAGCTGCCCAGCATTTCTAAGGAATGGTGGAGGAACAAAGGGAATATGAGGCAGCCTCAGGCCAGAATATTCAGGGAGCAGTCCAGAACATCTGGCGAAGGCAGACAAGCCCTAAATGTAGGACTGCAAGGAAGAGAACATGGTTGGTCAAGACTAACCAACAAGAGTCAGTTCAAATGCAGAGTACGCCAGAGACTGTGATTTCCATCAGTCGCAGTAAGAAGTAAAGAATTTATTAATTTATTTTAAAAAACATAATACACTTGGTCAAAATCTAGCATAAGTGAGTGTAAGAGCAAGGCTAGAGACGAGCTTCCAGTGGGGGTGGAAAAGCAAAGAGGCAAACCTCCAAAGGACCCAAAGTTAATGGAAAACTCGGTGTTCAAATGTTTGGCTGTTAAAAGAAAACACACACTTTTCTTGCCTTACATAACAAGTAGTGATTGTCTCTGAGGAGAACATTGCTAAACCACAGATGCAGCATAGGTGGTGAGAACAAGTTGGATCCAGTGTTGTAAATAGGCCAAAGTATTTTCTTCCTAATCTTTTGGGGGTTAACATCTTATATTTTGGTCGAAAAACTGATACTACCTTTTTCTGAAGTTCATGCCCCACTTCTCCATCGCCAATTCCTTCTGTTGAAAGTTCCAGAGATATGTTGGGTATTGGGGTTTCATCCATTGCTCAAGTGGGATCGTGACGTGTTACAATTCCTTATACAAATCCTTTAGAGTTCAAAAAGACAACTACGCCAAATCTGATCTCTATGTTAAAATGACGAATGTGCGCCCTGGGAATGTGCCATGTAAGAACAGAGGCCTGAGACTGCAATATACAAAAATGCTGTCCCCACAATGGTGAAGAAAAAATCTAGTTGCAATAATTGAAATAGAAGTACAATGGCAAAGGCAGTAGCCAGGCCTAAATACCCCAAAGCCCGCCAAAGGCACATCTGATCGTGAAAGCTAAGCAGGCTCAGTTCTGGTTAATACGAGATAAGTGTCTGCCAATGAATACAGGGTGGCGTAGGGCTGTATTCAGAAGAAAGAAACTAACGCAAAACCATCACTGAGTATTGCGTCCCTAAGAAAAACCCGATGAACCATGTGTTGACCATAGGTTGGATAGATGAACCTGAAAGACATACAACATCACAACAAAAGGTTCCAAGAATATTCTGTTTCGGAAGAGTGCTTATGTTGAAGGACTCCTGGCAGCCAAACTTGGTCTGCCTGGATGACAAAGCAGTCACAAGAGAGAAGAGAGATACTGACCAAATGAAGGGGCATGTAGTCCATTTAATAAACAGGACAGTGCCCATGAGATCTTTGGTTCACGTCTTTGCACTAAATACCAACATGCACGACTAATCTAATAGGAAAACTTAGGGGATGAGTGCTGAGTGCTCTTCAGCCAACAAGCCTGAGGAGAAGGTGGGAATGGATTTGTACTTACCAAGTATCGCAAAACATGTGAAGGATATAGTCGCTGTAATAAACACAACATAAGTGACATAGTAAGTCTTGGATGAGCAAGTATGACCCAGCAGCTTTAACAAAAGGCTGGCCAGAGACAAAACTGGCTTGTGAAACAGAGTAAATAGCTGCCTACATTTTTTTACTGCTCTTTAAGGGGGGTGGCTCTGGGGAATAATGTGGATGTACACGTGCCACTTCAAAATTTAACACAGCAGTACTATCAAAGATGAGATGTGTATGCCTGCACCATCAAGGCACCTGGCAATTAATGGTGATCCAGAAATTTCACAGGATTTGTTCAAGAAGGCAAGGCGTATGCAAAGGTGAAGTTGCATCTGGTTTTCTTTGAATATGGTTTATAACACGGACAAGCCGTGGGAGCTTTCCATTCCAAATGCAAACAAGCCTCACCCTCTTAACTTCCAGAAGCAGAGAAGAAATCGGAAGGCCTGCAAGGAGACCCGTTTTAAATTCTTCAAAAAAGACACGAAAAGCAGAGAGACCTGGGAGCTAAGGGCAGGAACTTTAAAACTGTCTCCAAGCGCTCCCGGGCGCTGTTGGGATGACGGGAGGGAGGCAGGGATTACACATGGCTAAATTATCACTAATCAGCAGCCGCCACACCTGGGTCCCAAACGGGTCCCCCCCCAGCTGTTCTCCGCCACCAACGTTTTTCAAAGTCTGGAAGCTTTCTGGCTCTAAAAAGTGACTGGTGTAGTGTGGACTGGGATCCTGGCTGAAGGGCAGCGGGTGATGAGGAGGCCATGATTAGCATGCGACAAGCCTGCATCCATCCTGTGTCCTGGGCTGCAGCCCGAAAGGCGTGAGCTGGTTTTAAAAGTCATGTGATAAGCTCCTCTGTCTGGATTAGGAAACTATATGTCGAAATGGCCTGCCGGTGTAGTGATACATAGAAGGAGATTGGGCAGTATAGTCCACCTTGCTGTAAAAGGTGAACTCTGTGATGTACAAATCTCTGCTCTGCCCATTCACTTGCAGAGAAATGGGAAGAGTTCTTGTTTGTTGTATAGAAAAACAAAGCAGTGGGTAAACTGAACTATGGTTACACTGGAAGGAGAATGGGGGGGTTCTATTTCATCATAAGAAATAGTATTTATGAGAGATCTGTGACTACCCCCTGTAGGCATTAAACTTTATATAGGGTTTATGTTTCAGCCTGACCCTTTTTCCACAGTATAGTCATTAGGGCATTTAAGACCTCTGATCTAAGGGATGCCTAATTCAGGTGCAGAAAGCTGTAACATTAATAGAGTGGGGTGGAAGCCAGCGGAGAAATCCCAGTCATGGCATGCAGTTAACACATATCTCTTCTCACCAATTAGTGAGTCGAAGATGTTAAAAAAGGAAGGTGTGTGTGTGTGGTTGTGAACACTGCAGATTGGCTAGGACAAATTACAAGCCCTCCGCTCACCAGTCGAAAGGACTTATGAACTCAGAAATGATGCGCGTTTGGTATCAGTACAGATGAATCCTAAAACTTCCCCTACCCCTTTAAGGAAGAACAAGGGCCTTCCGAGTAACCCGTACCTGGAAGCAGGCAAAAAAGACAATGGAAAGCAAGACATGAAAGAAACTGCGTTCCCCGCTCATTTTCCTGCTGTCCTGGGCTTCACAAATCCGCTCGGAAACACGGACAGTACGGTATAGCGGCGAATGGTTTCCATTGGGTGGGCACTGAAAAAGAATGAGTGTTCCCAGCTTGGAACTGAATGAAGCATCTAAACACAAACAGCACCGTATTGAATCTGAGTGGGGGGCGTTTAAACGTGGAGCTTTAAGGCATTTTGGTGCTGAGACAACAGAGAGAATGTTAATGGCCAACCCACCTGAGGGTTGGGTATATAGCGGAGCTTCGCACTTTGGAAAGGTAGATCTCCCACAGATTGCTTTGATAGCTACAGTCCATAGGATGGATGAGGAGTGTGCTTTGGGTTTTAATAATATATGCTCAAAAAAGCAAATGGGTTTCACAGGCAAGGTAATGGACTAAAACTAATATAGAAGAAACTATAAACTATAGAGGTGAATGTTACCTTCAGCTAGCTAAGTGTACCACGCACTGCCGGGGCGGACTCAGGGAAAGGAGCAAAAGTCACCTTCCCCATGTCACAGGATGTAGGACCCAAAGAACGGGTAGATTTTGGCTTGAGATGAGTGCCAACAGGCACCCAACCCTGGCAGTACAAAGGAAATAAGATATGAAATAATAGATGCTGACTTTTTCCAACACCCAAAACTGCTGCCTGAGGCAGCAACGACTTCACTTTACATAATGGTAGCAGTAGTTCTGCGGCAACTAGATCTGGGTCGGGAGAAAGAAAAAGGGAAAGAGCTCTGCCAAACGTTTTTGGTTTAAGCAGACTTAAAAGGGCTAAATGAGGGGAAAAAGTGTTTTTCTGATGCTGTAAGATAAACAATTTCCAAGTCTTCAAATAAAGTTGTTGTGGTGTGCCTTCAAGGCATGTTCTGACCCCAAGATGAATCTCTCAGAGGGTTTCCCTTTGACAAGTTGTGTTGGTGGGTCATTTGTTGGAGGGAGTTCCATTGGTTTTCCCTCGAGGGTTAGAAGAGTGTGACTTGACCAGGGCACCAGTGGATTTCCATGGCTGAAATCCACGTCATGGCATCAGTTAACACAGACCTCTTCCTGGAAAAGTGGGATAAGAAATAAAACGACTATGATGATTATTATTGAGGAATATATGATTATTATTATTATTATTACTAGAGTAATTTTTGAGTTAAAAATGGATTGGTGGTAAAATTTTATTTAGGCAGGAAGAACCACAAATTGGTAGGGATTAAAAATGTACAATCTAGTATTCCTTCCCTGATGTCTCATAAATGTGATTCTTAATTCAGATTTGGTTTTAATCTTGGGTTTGTTCGCATCAAGGAATGAACACTACCCACGAGTGCAAGATCTTAAAAAAAAAAAAAAAACGGGAGAAAACCCCCAATAAGTGATTATACTCACATTAAATGAGTTTGTGGCAGCCCCCACCCGCCCCCCAAACCTAGTCACGGTGTATTAAGCAGCGGTGGAACAACAGAGATTTAACCTGGATGCAATCCGGGATTATTTTCACAAAGGTGAATAACCCAACTATGCATGATTAAAAATCTGTGTTCTTAAAGCTATTTTAAGGTAAAATAGTGTCGACGTAGTAGATCTGTTAAAAATTTCATAATTCTTCAGTGTTAATGTGATTCAGAGCACGTTATCACAACCAAGCAACCCAATAGGAGTTTGTATAAGAAGAGGCAAAAATACCAGTGTCAAGACAGCAATTACAACAGAGATCTTCAAAAGTGATGATGGGGCATCTAATGCCGGCCTCTGACATGCGCAGCCGCTATAGTCCTACCTCACTGCCCGAATCCCTTTCCAGTGTGCCTTTTGGTCTCATCGATTTATTTAATTTTTAGTTATAGTTATTGTCATGATCAAGTGGCAATCCATGAAGCAAAAAAGAAAGAAAATATGTTAAAAAGAAAAGAAAAGAAAAACAGCCTGCGCTTGGAATAGCAAAGGGTAGAGGAGCACAATCAATGGCCACCCGCAAAATGTGACGCCGGAATATCAGAAACTGCAACAGGAGAAACTTATTACAAATAAGTGAGTCAAAGTGAAAAAAGCAAGCGATTGGGAGACATTGATGGGGTTGGTCGCATCAACAAAGAAAGAGCACTCCGGCAACAGGATGGACTAACAGACCAGCTATATGGGACAGACAACCATGTCATGTGATATGGGTAGGCCACTGACACGGATCGCGACCCATGGTGACCACGTGGAAAGAGATAGACTTCCAGACCCCTGTCCTCCACTATTCGTTTAAGAGTGTCAGCACATTCAACCGGTGTCCTTCTTAAATAAGCATCCATCAGACATGTGTGGCCTGTCTCTCTGTAGCGTCACCTCTAACTGCCGAGCATTAATGTGTGTGTGTTTTTCCAGTGAGTCATGCCTTCTCATAAGGTGTCGAAGTACAACATCCAAGTTTGGTCAGCTTGGCTTCCAGGGAGGTGGTAGCAGCAGCAGCAAAAAATGGAAGGACTTGGCAATTTTGTTGTGGAGAGAGGTTTAAAAATATCCACACTGGTGGCCAAGGTATGTCAGGCATAACCCCTGTGTCCGCACCCGCTATTAGTACATAAGTGATTTTCACAAGAGTGGCCAGTGAGTTGTGTTATAGGAAGTGAATGATCTAGGGAACAGGAAAGCACATAGAAATAATAATAATAAAAATAATAATAAGAATAATAAAATAGAGGATTTATTTATAGCCGGCCCAAGCACAAGGAACAGGGCAGGTACAAACAATAAAGAAAGTAACAAAGCAAATAAACAGAGCAATAAAATAAAAAGGGGGCGAATTCAACGAAAGCAAAAAATAGGCAAAAAATACAAGGTGCAAATTCACAGCAGCAAGTAAGGAGGGATGGGAACAAAGCAGAGGGAGTACATACATTAAATGAACAAAACAAGTGAAAAGGAGAAAATAAGACCCATGCTCAGAGCGCCCACGATCCAAGTGGCAGAAGGAACGAATAGAACGATACAGACAAGGCTAAAACGATTAGCAAGGGCTTGGAACCAGAGGGGGGGAAAGAGACAAAAAGCAAGGAAAGCACGCAGCGTCTCGGGCGGGGTCCCTGGTGTTGCTGGGAGGAGGGGCAGGGAGTGAAAGGCAAATAGGATGCCGGTGGGGAGCCCGAGCGGGCCAGTACGGAGTTGGAGTGGCCGTGCAAGGGACCGAAGAGACAGACCGCACTGAGTTGTTTGCTGGACCATGGCTCAAGCCGTTGAGGGTTCGTTGGAGGAAAAATTGATAGGTATAAAGGTAACAATCAAAACACACATAGGGAGAGAAAAGAATCTACAAGCGGATTTCTGCTGTCCTTGAGGTTGCTGCTTACAATGCCATGAGAGCTGTACGAATGGGGCCCTTTGTTTGGCTAGCTGGAAACTTTCTGCGGAAGGGAAAAGGGGAAAAAAGAGGTGTTCGGGTCGCAGCTGTCAATCGAGAAGTCTCAACTGTAATCCCTTGCCTGCCTTCATATTTCCTAGTGGCAGGAATCATGTTTCATTGAGTCCAAAAGTACTGGAACAAAGCACTTGGCGAAAAGAATTTTTCACAAGACTGATGTCTACCGTGAAGACAAATAGCCTAAACAATTTGTCAAGTGCATTTATATTTCCAAATCATAACATCAGTGGTACTTTCAGGAAGGGTGTAAGAGCATGGATGAAGACTTGGATAGACACATGTACAAATAAACTTTCACATACATATTATAGGAGAATAGATAGAGCCATGTTAATGGGTGAAAGATCAGACAAGGTAGGTTTTTTTCTAAAATTAGTGCCTAGCATTGGATAGGCAACATCATTTGCATTTTTATGGCACATTCAGCCACAAACAATCATGTATGCAAAAAAAAAAAAAGAGAGTAGGGCTTACTAGATAAAGAGTAAAAAGGTGTGAAGCTGAAATACTCAAAATGCTGCTAAAAAAAATATATTGTGATAGTGGATCAAACCTGATCAGCCTGAGAAGAGAAAGCCAGACAGGATGCACTTGGGCTAAGGAGGAAGTCATCACTTTTTGTTGATGGTAGAAGGTATGCCATAGTTGGTGTGGCACGGGGTTCGGGGGAGCACTGGTTTAGGGTGGTGGGTTTGTTCTGTGTTGTGCGTGGTTGTTTTTTGTTGGGGGAATGTTTGGTTTTTTTGTGGTTTTGTTTGTCGTTTGTGTGATGTTTTGATACTTTTTAAATATCCCGGGGGGGGTGGCCTGAGTTTTCGTATGAATCGGTGGGGTGGAGGTGAGGCCTGGGAGGGATTTTTTTTAAATGCAATTATCCTCCAGGCAATTGGGGCTACTGGGGGGTACGGCCGTCCCTGGGGCATATAGAGGATAGCGGAGTTAGATCTGCTAGAGGCTCCGGCCTCCCTTTTAGTTGCTGTTTACCTCCCCTCACTCAGCTCCCCAAAAACGCCCTCTTCATGATTTAAAAGCCATTAGTTAACTCCCAACAGCAATGCATGTGATAAGCCTGGAGCACATGACTGTCCAAAACACCTGGCACGGTCTTCCTCACTTCTGGTCAAGCTTTCAAATAGATTTGAGGGGATATTGTCAGCAGATCCCTCATGATTGCACTGTAATAGGTAGAAATAAGCCTTATCAAAGTGTGGAACCCCATTAGGAGATATGGACTTTTTAATGCAGCTTTC